>NW_026652276.1:207921998-208028849 GCF_009828535.3 Hylobates moloch
ATATATATATATATATATATATATATATATATATATAACAGGTTTATTTTTCATATGGCAAAAGCAGTATGCCTATCTCTATCCTCAAATATCTCCATGGTTTTGTGAGTTAAGAATTGGAGTTAAGAATGTCCCTTTAGATGGAAACTTTGCTGAAATTTTATCCACTCATTGCTTGCCCACATGAGTTTAAAAATGAGAATAAAGCTAGATCTTTTACATCACTGGAAATTTTCTTATGTCTCAGCACCATCCAAAACGTTGGCAATATTAACAGACCAGCAATACTTCTTGCATAATGGAGCCAGAGGAATAAGGAAGGGTGGAGAGGAGAAAGGGAGCAGCGGGGAGCTTTGGGAGACTTTCCCTGACTAATTCTTCTTCAAAACTGTGAAACTTACAATTTCTAAAAACCATAGTCATGATGAAAATGCCTTCTTTAAAACTGCAGCCTTAGAGGAAGCCTGTAGGCTTCTGTCGAGTATTTTAGATCAAAGACGTGGGTTTGAAGTTAAGGTTAATTCCCTCACTTTGCAGTACTACTAAAATGAACGTCACAAACAAAGCCTGAAAAGCAGTCACTCACTTCTTTGAATTAACTCTATCTTTTCTAGGTAAGTACTTGGAAAACACTGTATTTACAAAATATATAGCTGGTTGAGGACCCAGGTGATTCAAACATTAAAATTTACTGAGATTTCTGCTTAGTTTGCCTGTCTGCTTATTCAATTTTGTTTCACACTTGATTAATCAGACCTTAGGTTGGAATAACCAAATGATCTGATAGAGCTTTCTGGTAAGAAGAATAATACTGCAGAAAAATATTCACAATAAAAATTGAGATGAATGATTCAGGTATGTGGAATATAACATTCTGTTTAAACTATACATCTGTTGTCAAAAGATACATACTTTGTAAATAAGTATAGAAAATTATCTGGAAGAATTGATACTAGTATATTAACAGCAACTTTCTCTGGTTAGTAAAATTGGGGATAATTTTCATTTTATTTTTATCTATTTCTCTCTCTCTCTCAGTATTGCTTTGATATAAAGACAGCTATTTTTTTAATTCCAAGTGTTTTCAATTGTGTATATAAACCAAACCATCAAAAACTTCAGCTTAGAGCAAAAATTAGTACATTTAAGAGCAATTGGCAACACAATAATGATTATAGCCAGCTTTAGCTTCCATGTTCCATACCCCATGCTAAGCATTTCCCATGGCTTATCTGTAACCCTATGAGGTAAGTATTCTTATCATGCCTAATGTATAAATTAGAGAAACTTAGGCATGAGGATGTTAAATAACTTACCCAAATTCACAGTACTAATAAGTTGTAAAAGTCAAAAACTTTTGGTGGTACAGACCATCTGATTAACTTCTGTTTTGTTCTACCTGGATTGATCCTAAATGCAGCAGCTACATGTAGCAGCTTTGTCCAAGTCTTTTTTTTTTTTTAACTGTCTTATTCTTGCTTCTTTTATAATAATATTAAACTTCCTTAGTCTGTTAACTGGCACACATATCTGCAAGGGAAAGTGGTACATAAAGAAGATATTGTCATACATCTCCAAAATGGAGTACAATAATGCTGTAAAAAAGATTAATGAAGATCTCTTTGAATTGATACAGGCTAACTTCCAGGATGTACTGTTAAGGCAAAAAAAAGCTAAGTGCAAAAGAGTATCTATATTATGTTACTCTTTGTATAAGAAAGGTGATTATAAGAAAACACATATGTAACTGCCCATTTGTACAAAGAAAATATGGAAGGAACTCACCAGAAACTAAAGAAACTATCTACAGAGGGCAGGTGTCAAAGAGCTGGAAAGAAGACGGAAATGGTTATGTGTATCAAGACAGGATGGAGTGACAGATACTGTCCTGGGCGTATCATTTTGTAAAGCTCTGGCTCTTAGAACCACAGTTATGATTCACATTTTTCACATGCCCCTAAGCAATCAACAAGTAAAACTAACCATGATGAGGATCCAAAATGCAATACAAAATTAACAAATGAGCCTATTACAAGTGAGTTACAAAACTACACTGAAAGGATGGGGAATAGTAACACTAACCTAAATAACTACAGAAAACAGTATCTCGACTGGATACCATGAAGCTAAAGACAAATATAAATGCATAAATGCTAGAATTTAGTCAGTAAATATGTTTCTCACAGGGGTATGGGATAGCAATTCTGAAACTATGTGTTCACTAGAATCAGACAAAGAAGAAAACATATCATGGAAAATAAGCAGATTTCTCACTATTTGAGAAATAAATTACAAATAAAGACAGGAAAAAGCTAAAAGTGAACCCTGAGTTTACAGTATTTAGTATAAATTGTATGGTACAAATGGCTTTAAATATCTATATAGACAAAGATATAGAACTATAGAGGTGTGTATATGTGCAGGCTATTTGTATGCATATATTTCCTGGCTCTGCCTGCTGAGAGGGCTTAGAGCAATGACATCCCAGTAGTAATAAGCACATCCAGCATGAAGATCTCAGTTTCTAAACACCATTCTCTGATTAAAAAAAAGAAAGAAAGAAAGAAAAAAGCTTGGACAAGTGTTGATTTCAGGACTAGAGCAGGATGAAAAAAATAAGCTTAGAATATAGTGTGAAGCAAAAAAGTAAGAAAGTGTTCAAAAAAATAAATAAGGGCTTAATAAGAGAGCACAAATACTAAATGAAAAGAAGCTCCTAACAGCCAAAGCTGGAACAAATTAAACAAGTTAAATAATAATATTAGAATATGACCCATGAAACCAAATAAATATCTATAAGTTCATACTCATGGATATAAATAATCTATTATCTAAATAGGAGAGAAAGACAGCTCTTCCATGGCTGTAGAATTCCAATTAATAAATGTCGAAAGAAAGAGGGAAGTGGAAAACCACCATTAAGCAAACACCATAATAACAATTGTAACTAGAATCAAGATCCATGGATGTATGCTGAAATAATTTGTTCACAGTCTAAAGAGAAACAGGATTTGCACAGTCTTAAAGCATGTCCCCCAAGATCTTTTTTAACAATAGGAGAAAAGACAGTAACTATAAAGTGGAGAACCCAGCAGAAACCACCTTAACCAAGTGGTCATGATCAACACCACCACTAATAAAAAATATTGGCATCACAAATCCCATGACATGATGCGCTGAGAAGACCACATCATTTCTGTGGAATTCTTGCCAAAAACACATAACCTCAAACCAAACATGAGAAAACAGCAGACAAGCCCAAATTGAGGGGAATTTGGCAAAATAAGTATTCTATACTCTTCAAAAACATGAAGGCCTTAAAAGTTAAGGAAAGATGAGAAACTGTTACAGATTTCAGGAGACTAAGGAGAAATAACAACAAAATGCGACATGGGATCCTGAACAGAATCCTGGAAAATAACAACAATGAAACATTGATGAAAAAACCGGTAGAATTTGAATAAGATTTTTGTTTAATTATTGGTATTATATCAATGTTAATTTCTTGGTTCTGATAATTGCACTTTGGTTAAGTAAGATTTTAATATTGAGGGAGGCTAGGGCAGGGATATGTGAAAACTCTCTGTTCCATTTTTGCAACTTTTCTTTAAAGGTAGTTTGAAATTTAAAGTTAAAAGAAAATGTATTGCCTTTACTTCAACATAATTAAAAATGTTTTTAGGAAAAGTAAATCTCCTCTGAAGAGAAAGACCACGTTGGGGGAGAAAAAAACCACTGATGTGAAAATTATACCAGGGAAACCACATTTTGCTAAGTTTCCACTTTTTGATACTTATTATGACTTAAGAATCTATTATCAACAATTCTGTCCCTTGAATTCAACACATTGAGGTTTTATTCCTCAGCTATAATTGATCTTAATTTTTCAGTTTCGACATAAAGACATCTTTCCCTCTTGCAAAGACCGCGGCCTTAAAAAGCTTTTGTCATTTCTCAGTTGTTTGCAACTCCAACAGTGAAACACCGCCACTATATTTGATTTTTGGCTTAAAGAAACTCTATTGCTAAGACGGACAATTTGGGCAGTGTATTTCACTTTTGTTTGCTGATGTGTTGCATTTATTTGCTTTCACTCATCAAGAAAAGAGCCAGGTTTTTTTTTTCTTCTTCTTCTTTTTCTTTTCTACTCCTCCATCTCTTTCCTATTTAACCATGTCTGTCAGAAGGAAAGCTATCAAGAGGAAGCTATGCAAGTTAATCAGTCAGGGCCTGAGAGTGCCCAGGAACTGTTTGCTACAACAGCAAAGGGAATGAAGCATATATAATGAAGCCCCCAAGCAACAAACTAATTAATACCTCTCTCTTCTTTGAAGAAAATGACCCAATATTGAACTCCAGTGGATTATACAACATTTTAATTTACTATCTGCTAAATGGATGACTACTTTATAATATGCATTTCTACTTATTCATTTACTGATAACACCAGTAGTCATTCAAATTGAACCCCCTGGCCAAGGTCTAAGAGAAACCTAACTAGGACTAGAAGATATTTAGTATACACTATTATATAGTCCTGCCTCTTGTTTCTACCAAACGAGATGCCATATGGAAAGGATGTTGCACGATGCTGGCACACAGAGCAGCCAGGAACTTTTCCTTGTTGCTTTATTCTTCCCTGCCTCTACTTTTCTTCATGTTGTTATTGGTAAACTGTTTCCTAAGATGTACTTTCCAGATAACAGTTCAGAAAACAGGTAGGAGACACACACTCTTAGAAATATCAAAGGCAAACTTTCTCAGAAGTCAAATGAAAAACTGCTGAGGAGTTAAAAAGGCAGAATGGCAAGGTCATAAATCTCACTTTATTGCCAGTCATGGGGACATGAAAATCTGAAGACCCCTAAGCCTTTCCCCTGGATCCTAAAACAGTAGGGCTACATGCCCTTGAAAGAACTTCTGGCTCAAAATTAACTCGGCAAATAATCCAATGTGTTCCTAGGGTTGCTAAATCTAGCAAATAGCAATATAGGATGTCCATGTCCCAGGCAATATTTGGGACATACTTATACTAAAAGTTATTTGTTGTTTATCTGAAATTCAAATTTAACCTGTATTTTAATTGGTATTTCCCTTCCCCCTTCTGAGAAATAGGTAAGTAATGCTACAATTTAATTTCCAGACCTGGACTTTTATATAGATTCATTACTTTCTAACTGTGCTACTGAAGCAATTTAATGTCCTTACTGTACATGTCCTCATCTGTCAACTGAGATAATAGTAACAATAACTTTCTCATAGAGTGGTTGTGAAGAGTAAATCAAATAATCTGTACAGTACCTGGAATATACTATGTATTCAATACATGCTTGCTTTTATTGTAATTACTTTAGTATTACTCTTTGCATTAAAAATATTTGTTGAAAGAGGAAACAGGTTAATAAACAAAGTTTAGATTTTATCGGAAAGACAGTATCTTTTCTAAGCAAGGTAGAGAAAGAAGAAGAGTCTGAATAAATTAAGAAATCTCTAAATTACACTGTAAGATTTTCCTGTAATCCCCAAATAATAATTACTGTCAGGCTTCAGAATGAGGAGAGCTTACAGAATTTTCTTGCAGTGTTTTACACATTTCATTTTTCATTTCAATTCAAAATAAAAGGCAAAAGAATAAGAGTGAAACAACTAAGATAAGCCCAAACAAAAATGAGGAAAAGGTTTATATGTAAATTAAGAACACATTTATTACTAGCCTTTTTTAAAAAAGGAATAACAGTGACCTCTAGTAAAATATTTCTGTCTAGAGGCAAGATTACCCATGCCTGGATAACAGCCAATGTTTAAGCTCTTCTCTTAGAAGTGTCCTATCTACCTCTCCCACCTTCATTTCTTCAAGAAGTCAGCTAAGAACTCATCAACACCAACACAAAGGCTGTAAAATAACATTTTCCTCTTGACTGGATGCAAAAACTAGAACTGCAGAAAAGTTCTCAATAAAAATTGTTTGAATCACTATCAACTCATTCTTTCTGCTGACCAGGAAGTTAAATAAATAAAAGGGACTCCAAGTCACCAGTTACGCCAGCAGTTTCCAAAAACTATTCTCTCTTTCCCAGGAGCATGGGTCAACATAAATGATTTATTTTCTTTATAACTAGTATTTATAGGTATTTGAGGGTGTTCCATAGACTCAAATGGGTTCCTTTTCTTTATCTGGCCTCAAGAGATTAATTATTTCTGTCAATTCAACTCTATCTCCCTGTTAACAAATCCCAATGGGTCTTTTCCCCTACTCAATCAGATAAACTCCAGATTCTAACATTTTAATGATTTTTTTCTGCATTACAGTGCTGCTTAATTGTATAGCATTTAAAGAATTTGTGGATCTCGATAGGAGTTTATTTCCTTAATAAGAGAACAGCCTGACAAGTTTGTCAACTTAATGAGTACACACTGATGTTTGCTATGGGGGATTTTCCTAGTGATTGTAGGACTTCTTTTCTAGGGATTATATTCCCATTTAAAATGTTTTTTTTAAAAAAGGAACTTGGATGGTCAAGTTCAAATTAAACGGCATCCTTTGCACATGTATATGTGATGTGTCCAACAGAAAGCACCAATTTGATGTGTCCAATAGAGAGGAACCAGTTTTGGTATATTATCAACTACCTAAACAGCACTTTAAAGCCTTGGGAACAAAAATATGTATATAAAATATTTTAATCTATGTTTATCACTCTAAAATTGGGATACTGTCAGTTTTAAGAAAAAGGAGAAGAAACATGCATATACGACCACCTTTAATGTTTGAAGGTGTCCAAAGAGGCAATGATGAGAAAAAAGATCATGTATTGTGGAATTAGAAGGATCCACTATAGCACTTACTATTATTTTATTTCTCTGAGCCTCAGTTTCATTGGAAAAAGGCAAATAACCAAGCCTACCTCACCAGTTTTCTTTGATTACACACCGCATTGTGAATAAGAATAGTGTCTGACAGTTAGTAGGTGTTCAATAAATGCTAAGTCTCAATTTGCTCTTTTTCAACATTCCCTTTTTTTATTACACTTTAAGTTTTAGGGTACATGTGCACAACATGAAGGTCTGTTACATGTATATACATGTGCCATGTTGGTGTGCTGCAGCCATTAACTCGTCATTTAACATTAGATATATCTCCTAATGCTATCCCTCCCCCCTCCCCCTTAAAATGAAGAGAACTGAAGAGGATACAACTTGATTTCTTTATTACTTTCTAATACTTTCATCATTAACCTGACAGGAACATGAACAGGGAAAAACAATAAGCACAAAATAAGAAGAGATCAATAGCTTGTGATGAGAAGACATGAATCTTGTCAGAATTCACCACAGAACACATGAGAAGCAAACTTTATTCTTTCAACCGATAAAATTTATCTTTTCTTCTCTCTGATAATGGAATATTTCACTCAATACAGAGCCCACTATTACCATGAATGAGTTATAAAGACAGATGTAGAAAAAGAAAAATAATCTATGCAATGAAAGACTGTCTAATGAGTACATGAATGTTTTTTCAACTCTGGATAACAAATCAGAAGCCCAGGGACAGGACCACGGTGTGAACACTTTTTTAAAGTTCCACAGCTGATGCTGGAGCCTAATAAAGTTAGACTACTACATTGGTGCAGCCATAGATGCTGCAGTATATCTACTACATTGATGTAGAAGGAGCTTGTGCCTGGAAGGTAAGGAAGATCTCAATCGGAGAGTTGAAAAAAAATAAACACTAAAGCACGGTAACTGGAAAAAAAAAGTCAAAAACCTGTAATATAAAAGTCTCTTCCACTTCCCCACAACAATTAGATGACCATGAGGTCTCTTCCTGATGGCAGCAGCAGCCTGTCTGGAGCAGCTGTGGCAGGGACACCAGCTGCAGTGGGGAAGGCTCTGCAGGAATAGGTGGGAGCCCCACCCCCTACCAAATTGAAGTCCCAGGCTTCTGGGCGTGGGAATCCCGCACTGCCGCCGCAGGCTCAGAAGTGCCTGCTCCTGATCCCTGGCCTCTCTCTGCTCCCAGCACCCGCTCGAGTGCAGAGTAAATTTGTAGCTGAGCCCAGGCACTGTTACAACTCAGCTGAGTATGTGCGCACTGAAAGCAGCACTGACATGCCAGGCCCCTGCTACCTCAGCCCCCTCTGGACTTTGGGCACCAACAAGCATAGGAGGGAGGCTGGGGGATGGGCGTGGCTCAGTGTGGGCCTGCAGGCACCCCTCGGCATGAATAGCCTGGGCACCATGAACAGAGGCAGGAAGCAGACAGGCTGAGAGCAGAGAAGGGTGTGTCCTCGCCCACTTACAAGCAAAGGATGGCCTGAAGCCAGAGGGCAGGGCTGCCCATTCCAGGTGGAGTCCGCAGCCAGAAGTGAGAACTTAGGTCCTTTTTCCGGGCCCACCCATGGCCACCCATGGACCAATCAGCACACACTTCCTCCCTTCTGAGCCCATAAAAACTCCTGGACTCAGCCAGTCTTAGACAGACACTGGGATTACCAACTGCAGGAAGGGGCCACCTACTTGGTGTCTCGGGTCTCAGGGGTCTCAGCTTGTTGGGGTGACCTGCCTGCAGAAAGGAACTACCCTCCCGAGAGCTGTTTTGTTGCTCAGTGAAGCTCCTCTCTGCCTTGCTCATCCTCCAGTAGTCCACATACTTCATTCTTCCTGGATGTGGGACAAGAACTCAGGACCCACCAAATGGTGGGACTGAAAGAGCTATACCACAAACAGGGCTGAAAAACGCCCCCCACTCACCACATTGCAGGCAATGAGAAGGTGAGAAGAGCTGCAGCCCTTCGGGGAGCCCAGACCTAGGGGATCCCTGAGCCAGGGGCTCTGAGCTCCTGGCTCAGGGCTCTGCAGTTCCTAGTGTCTCCAAGCTTTCAAGTGCCACCACGTTCCACTTGCCCAAATACCAGTGCCCACAGCAGAAGCCGCTTGCGGTATGTCTGGTCCAGCCGCAGGCTTGCACAGAGCTGGCGCCTGGAGCTGCCTGCCCCACTGCAGCAGCCAGTGCGCCTGGCTGTGTGCAGTGGCTGGATCCAATGCTCGCTTGTTCACACACCCCCTGCCACTCCTCACCCGGCCCGCCCTTAGCAGGTGTGGGATCCAGACTGGTAGCGTGGGCTGAGCTCAGCCTGTCAGGACAAGTGGGCATAACAGGCCCTGTGGGAGCGAGTAATACTCAGGCACAAGGCGCCACCCACCACTGAGGCTTCCAGCTGGCAAAGTGACACCCCAAGGATCCTGTGACATTCCCTTAAAGAATAACCTATATGGAAAAGATCCAAATCTATTATTATATTAAGGGTTTTCTCTACTTCTTCCCCGCTCTCCACCTCATGTGCAGATATACCAAATAATTCAACACTCTACCCAGTTTATTTCATACATAAGTAAATTCAGTAAAGCTGCCCAATGTTATCAAAATTGTGAGGGAGTAACCATCACAGAGGATACACTTAAACTCATATTTCATATTGTTGACTCCCTAACAAGCTTCAGAAACATGGAAAAAATTTAACCTGCGTAGAAGGAAGGAGAAATCTGGAAGATAAAAGGAGATGAGGCAAATGAGCTTTAACAGAGTAACCCTGGGAAAAAGACTTTGAAGCAGAGAGTGAAGGCTCTTAGCTCTAATTCACAGGGTCTTGTGAATCCACAAAAATTTTAAGGACTGACTTGGTAGAACCTATAATTGAAAGAAAAACACCACAATAATAAGAGGCAATAAGGACAGTCTACAGAAAGTAGTGCCCAATACTACAGAAAGAAAACTACAATTGACCAAACCAGACATGGAAAGTCCCCAAGCTAAAGCCACATTAGAGAACTAGAAAAGAGGGATAGAGGAAGTGTTTAGAAGCAAAATTTAGCAACAGTGAACTTGAGGAATAAAGGAGATGATTTAAAGACTATTTTTGATTGCTTATTTGAGAGATAATAACATTGTACAGGGAACAGAAGAAAGTCATGGAAATTTATATATTCATCATATTCAGCTTGAACAATGGAAATGGGACTCATCTTTTACAAGGAAAATGTATACTTTCTGGGGTTGAAAGGTGCAGAGATTTCAAGCAAAAAGGGCTACCTTCAAAGGAAAAAAATCTAAAGCTCACCTGCAAAACTTTGCTTACCAATTATTACTTATTTGCACACATTTATTTTTTCCTTTAAAGGACTCTAAATTCCTTGTGGTCTTTGCATCCTCCATGATTCCTAGTAAAGCAGTAGGCTCAGATATCTTGAATTTAATTTGATCCTAAGTCATAATTTGATCAGAAGCCACCTGGCCTGGGTTCTGAAGTCAGATAAACCTAAGGCAAAATCAGTTTCATCACTTGTTAGCTGCATGGCACTGAATAAATTAATTATCCTCTCTAAACTCAGCTTCCTCATCTGTAATAGCCAGTTCTTGCAAAGATTAAAAGAGATAATGTGTATGAATTATTGCAATGCCTATCAAACTGTAAGCATTAGAAAGGGTAGAATTTATTATTTTTGTTATTGAGCTCTTTATTTTTTCTTCACACACACATAATCCACAGCACCTGATGCTACACATTCATCAGCCAGCCAGAAACCCAGGTAAATCAATGAAAAAGAAAAGGACACCAATCAATCTTCCAATTTTTCTGCTCTGACAAGATTCTGGCAACTAGTGGTGAGGGAAAAAAAAGAAATCTCCTGCAAATATATATCATCTTTGTCATCAAAATAGACTCAGGTAAAGTCACAATTAGCAGAAGTCTGTACACATGAAAACCAATTTACTAATGCAATACTGTTTTATTCAGGCTTCTTCGAAAATCCAGGGGAAAAAAACACTCCCTCTAAAAAACACAATTCAGATGACTTGGGTTTTGAAACTATGCAGAAAACAGAAAATAGTTTTTATTATCAAAAGGTAGACAATGTTTTGTTTCAACAAGAATGAACAAACAATAAACTAACATTATGGCCCAAAGACTACACTATTCTTAGAAGACTGGTTTAGAATTGAAGAAAACTTATTGTATTAATTCATATGTTCAAAGGAGATTCTATCGGGGAGAAGGAGAGGCAGTCATCTTTATTTTGGGCAGACATAAGAAAATAATTTTGGAGCCTTAGACTAATACCTAGATTTGGCTTTGTTCTAGACCCAGAAAAACTATTTTTGGATGCTATTTCCCCAGATTCATATAAAAAAGGATTTGAATTCAAATATGCAAATGGTATTGGACTATGCCATTTTGAAGCAGGTAAGTTTTTAAAATCCAGGCTATTCCTGTTTTGAAAGCAGTGCCATTTAATTTTGTAATTTTCTTGCTATTCCCACTTTCTATATGAATTGAGTGGGATCTCAAATCTCCTTGCTAAATGGTTTAGCAATACTTAAAATTCAGCAAAGAACATTCCCACCTTCAGGAGACACCTCTCCTTCATCATTATGGATGACGGACATATAAACAAATGTGATGCCCAGAACTGGAGTCAGTTCTGCTCTTGAAAATATTCATACATCAAACAATTCTCCTTCTTCATTTTCATAAAGACAGTTCTGACTGTATTATCATAGCTAAAGGACAAAGTGTATAGCTCTCAAAACTCAATTGATCTTAGTTATCTAAGTCTTACTTTAAATGAAGATAACAGAAATCCTTTCTGTATGTAAAAAGGTTAAGCTTAGGAAAAAAAAAGTGAAAGATTTTCTGGTTCACCCTAAATAGGCTTTGGAGAAAGAATTGCTAAGTGTGAAACTCCTCACCTACTGCATTTCATTGATCAAAGTGTTTTGTAAAACAAGCAAAGGCAGAATTTTGAGAGGCATTTAAAGGGCTTGTCTTTTGGAAGTTAATACCCTTTGCTTAATTTATCATTGATTTCCATTCTCTTTTCTTCTCTTATACCATCACTGTGTGTAAGTGAATATAACAAGAGTCTCATTTGTCTAGAATAAAGCTTGAATTGTTTATGCTGCAGATACTCACGGGGCCTGTAAACTGTGGGATGTGTGCATTCATTCTAGTCCTGTCAGCACCATGGGATCCTACTATGTGCCACACTCTGCTTAAGCGGCCTGCTGCTGGCTCTACTCCTGCCTCACCACAGAGCAGGTGCTCTCAGACACAGCCGATTCCAAGAACGGATGCTTTGTACATGTTCTGTTTTCATACTGTCTCTCCGGCAGCATATGAATAGAGGCCCAGGAGCCTGAAGGAAAGCACACGTCCCCACCACAAGCCTCGTGGGAGGAGAGAGAGCAGTGCTTATTTCTTCACGCTCTTTTTGATTGGACATCTGCTAGTCAGGCAAAGCTGAGGCCTGTTCTCCAGTCAGAGGAGAATCACCCAGTACTGCTGTTCCTCCTCTCTCAACTGTACTGGTTCTAAGTATTTCTCTGTATCCAGCATAGAGCAGACTTGATCCCTCCAATGGCTCCAATGAGAAACGAAGCAGCTTTCTTTGCTGTTGCCATGGGCTCCCTTCTCCCCTCTCCTAACCTTCTTCCCTACACTCTTTCTCTCCTCCTTCTAAACCCTGGGACCAGAAGAATAATATTGTTCATATATACAATGTTCATTTTAATTACATTTTCTATTACATGAAACTAACTGTCCTGCTCAGAATGGTTTTCAACCTTGTAAAAAAAAATAAAACAACAATTATGTGCTAAGCAATACATTTTATATTTTCTCCCCTAACATCCCTGTAAGGGTAGGTATTAGGGCCAAGAAAATTGAGGCTTGGATAGATTAAGTGACTTGGCCAAAGTCAAACAATCAGTAGTAGAGACACTATTCAGACCAGGTATGTTCAAATGCCAAAGCCCAGCTTTTTACAATGCCCCCATGCTGCTGCATAGGGTCAAGATGTGAAAAGCAAAGCAAAAGTAAGATTATAGCACCAGGAATTTGTTGAATACAAATTTGTTTCCCTTCAAGCTTATCAGAAAATTATTTCACTTTATTTCAACAAAAAACAAACACTATAAAATTAGTTAAAGTAGCTTAAACATTTGATTTGTATTACTGTGAGTGGAACACACAGAAGTTTATGTTTAAATGAATACTGGCAATGGAGTAGAATATAATGCAACTTAATTGATTTATAGATACTGTGCCTCTTAATAGCTCAGTTAGCAATTTCCAATTTTAACCAATCCTCTTCAATAAGAGCTTGCTCAAAACACTTAACATTGTTTTCTTTGAATACCTACAGCTAGAGCAAATGTTGCCCACCATGATAACACGATCAGCTAAGCCCACAGTAAATGATTTACTACACAACCCACATATTTGCTCTGGCCAGTGGTTTGCCCTATAGGTTAGATTGTTCCCATGCACTTACCCTCAAAAACTAAGTTTTGTGCTTAGTACTCAAAACAGTTATGTTCTCTAAAGTCTTCAATTCTGTAGTCACCTCTCCACTAATGAAAACTTAGAGATCTTTGACCCTAACTTCTCTTCCTGTATGTCTCTGTCCAACTTTGTACATATACATATACATTACCTATGTTTATATCAATGAATTTATTCCACTATTCTGCATGCAAACCAAATAACTCACTGAGTTTTGTTTGTTTGTTTTTCAAGACAGAATAGACTCTAGTTTAGAAAAAAAATATTTTTACTTGCCTTATCATGAGACCATAATGACAAAAATAAGGCTCTCTATATTATCAATTTCTCTTTATTTTGGCCAGATTCAAGTGACTATTCATTTCCAATTGCATATTCTATTTCATTTTTGCATATCTGATACCATACAATCACTAGTTTATTTCTGTTTCCATAATGAACATTATTTCTCTTCTTAGCCCAGTAATTTCCCCAACACATGCAATCAATAACTATCAACTGAATCTGAATTATTTTAAATACACATAACTAGAAAGAGATGACATGATTGTATATTTAGAAAACCCCTTTGTCTCAGCTTAAAATCTCCTTAAGCTGATAAGCAACTTCAGCAGTCTCAGGATACAAAATCAACGTGCAAAAATCACAAGCATTCCTATATACCAATAACAGACAGAGAGCCAAATCATGAGTGAACTCCCACTCACAATTGCTACACAGAAAATAAAATACCTAGGAATACAACTTACAAGGGATGTGAAGGACCTCTTCAAGGAGAAAAACCAATGCTCAAGGAAATAAGAGAGGACACAAATAAATGGAAAGACATTCCATGCTCATGGATAGGAAGAATCAATATCATGAAAATGGCCATACTGTCCAAAGTAATTTATAGATTCAATGCTATCCCCATTAAGCTATCACATTGACTTTCTTCACAGAATTGGAGAAAACTACTGTTAATTTCATACGGAACCAAAAAAGAGCCCACATAGCCAAGACAATCTGAAGCAAAAAGAACAAAGCTGGAGGCATCACACTGCCTGACTTCAAACTATACTACAAGGATACAGGAACCAAAACAACATGGTACTAGTACTAAAACAGACATATAGACCAATGGAACAGTACAGAGGCCTCAGAAATAACACCACACATCTATGACCATCAGGTCTTTGACAAACCTGACAAAAACAAGAAATGGGGAAAGAATTCCCTATTTAATAAATGGTGCTGGGAAAATTGGCTAGCCATATGCAGAAAACTGAAACTGGACCCCTTCATTACACCTTATACAAAAATCTACTCGAGATGGATTAAAGACTTAAATGTAAGACCTAAAACCATAAAAACTCTAGAAGAAAACCTAGGCAATACCATTGAGGACATAGGTATGGCAAAGACTTCATGACTAAAACACCAAAAGCAATAGCAACAAAAGCCAAAATTGACAAATGAAATCTAATTAAACTAAAGAGCTTCTGCACAGCAAAAGAAACTATCATCAGAGTGAACAGGCAGCCTACAGAATGGAAAAAAAAATTTTGCAATCTACTCACGTAACAAAGGGCTAATATCCAGAATCTACAAAGAACTTAAACAAATTTACAAGAAAACAAACAACCCCTTCAAAAAGTGGGCAAATGATACGAATAGACAATTCTCAAAAGAAGACATTTATGCAGCCAACAAACATATGAAAAAAAGCTCATCATCACTGGTCATTAGAGAAATGCAAATCAAAACCACAGTGAGATACCATCTCACGCTAGTTGGAACGGCCATCATTAAAAAGTCAGGAAACAACAGATGCTTGAAAAGATGTGGAGAAATAGGAATGCTTTTACACTGTTAGTAGGAATGTAAATTAGTTCAACCATTGTAGAAGACAGTGTGGCAATTCCTCAAGGATCTAGAACCAGAAATATCATTTGACCCAGCAATTCCATTACTGGGTATATACCCAAACAATTATAAATCATTCTAGTATAAAGACACATGCACACATGTGTTTAATGTGGTAGTATTCCCAATAGCAAAGACTTGGAACCAACCCAAATGCCCATCAATGATAGATTGGATTAAGAAAATGTGGCACACATACACCATGGAATACTATGCAGCCATAAAAAGGATGAGTTCATGTCTTTTGCAGCGACATGGATGAAGCTGGAAACCATCATTCTCAGCAAACTAACACAAGAACAGAAAACCAAACACCACATGTTCTCACTCATAAATGGGAGTAGAACAATGAGAACATGTGGACACGTGGGGGGAACATCACACACCAGGTCCTGTCAGGGGGTTGGGGGGCCAGAGGAGGGATAGCATTAGGATAAATACTTAATTTAGATGACAGGTTGATGGGTACAGCAAACTACCATGACACGAATATACCTATGTAACAAACCTGCACATTCTGCACATGTACCCCAGAACTTAAATTTAAAAAAAAGAGGAAACATTTGTACCAAATATTATACAAAACATAGACACGATCGATTAATTTGTCAGAAAGTATTTGTTAAGCATTTATTTTGTTAAACACTGTCCCCTCCATTAAAAATATATCTAGACGGGGTGGAGCCAAGATGGCCGAATAGGAACAGCTCCGGTCTCCAGCTCCCAGCCCCAGCGACACAGAAGACGGGTGATTTCTGCATTTCTGCTTGAGGTATCGGTTTCATCTCACTAGGGAGTACCTAACAGTGGGTGCAGGACAGTCGGTGAAGCGCACTGTGCGCGAGCCGAAGCAGGGTGAGGCATTGCCTCACTCGGGAAGCGCAAGGGGTCAGGGAGTTCCCTTTCCTAGTCAAAGAAAGGGGAAACAGACGGCACCTGGAATATCGGGTCAGTCCCATCCTAATACTGCGCTTTTCCAACGGGCCTGGAAAACGGCACACTAGGAGATTGTGTCCCGCACCTGGTTCGGAGGGTCCTATGCCCACGGAGTCTCGCTGATTGCTAGCACAGCAGTCTGAGATCAAGCTGCAAGGCGGCAGCGAGGCTGGGGGAGGGGCGCCTGCCATTGCCCAGGCTTGCCTAGGTAAACATAGCAGCCAGGAAGCTCGAACTGGGTGGAGCCCACCACAGCTCAAGGAGGCCTGCCTGCCTCTGTAGGCTCCACCTCTGGGGGCAGGGCACAGACAAACAAAAACTCAGCAAGAACCTCCACAGACTTAAAGGTCCCTGTCTGACTGACAGCTTTGAAGAGAGTAGTGGTTCTCCCAGCACGCAGCTGGAGATCTGAGAACGGACAGACTGCCTCCTAAAGTGGGTCCCTCACCCCTGAGCAGCCTAACTGGGAGGCACCCCCCCAGAAGGGAAAGACTGACACCTCATTCAACCGGGTACTCCTCTGAGACAAAACTTTCAGACGAACTATCAGACAGCTGAATTTGTGGTCTCACGAAAATCCGCTGTTCTGCAGCCACCGCTGCTGACACCCAGCCAAACAGGGTCTGGAGTGGACCTCTAGTAAACTCCAACAGACCTGCAGCTGAGGGTCCTGTCTGGTAGAAGGAAAACTAACAAACAGAAAGGACATCCACACCAAAAACCCATCTGTACATCACCATCATCAAAGACAAAAAGCAGATAAAACCACAAAGATGGGGAAAAAACAGAGCAAAAAAACTGGAAACTCTAAAAAACAGAGCACCTCTCCTCCTCCAAAGGAACGCAGTTCCTCACCAGCAACGGAACAAAGCTGGATGGAGGATGACTTTGATGAGTTGAGAGAAGAAGGCTTCAGACGATCAAACTACTCTGAGCTATGGGAAGAAATTCAAAACAATAGCAAAGAAGTTAAAAACTGAAAAAAAATTAGAAGAATGGATAACTAGAATAACGAATGGAGAGAAGGGCTTAAAGGAGCTGATGGAGCTGAAAGCCAAGTTTCGAGAACTACGTGAAGATTGCAGAAGCCTCAGTAGCAGATGCGATCAACTGGATGAAAGGGTATCGCTGATGGAAGATGAAATGAATGAAATGAAGAGAAAAGGGAAGTTTAGAGAAAAAAGAATAAAAAGAAATGAACAAAGTCTCCAAGAAATTTGGGACTATGTGAAAAGACCAAACCTACGTCTGATTGGTGTACCTGAAAATGACGGGGAGAATGGAACCAAGTTGGAAAACACTCTGCAAGATATTATCCAGGAGAACTTCCCCAATCTAGCAAGGCAGGCCAGCATTCAGATTCAGGAAATACAGAGAATGCCACAAAGATACTCCTCGAGAAGCGCAACTCCAAGACACATAATTGTCAGATTCACCAAAGTTGAAATGAAGGAAAAAATGTTAAGGGCAGCCAGAGAGAAAGGTCAGGTTACCCACAAAGGGAAGCCCATCAGACTAACAGCTGATCTCTCAGCAGAAACTCTACAAGCCAGAAGAGAGTGGGGGCCGATATTCAACATTCTTAAAGAAAAGAATTTTCAACCCAGAATTTCATATCCAGCCAAACTAAGCTTCATAAGTGAAGGAGAAATAAAATACTTTACAGATAAGCAAACGCTGAGTGATTTTGTCACCACCAGGCCTGCCCTAAAAGAGCTCCTGAAGGAAGCACTAAACATGGAAAGGAACAACCGGTACCAGCCACTGCAAAAACATGCCAAATTGTAAAGACCATCGAGGCTAGGAAGAAACTATAGCAACTAACGAGCAAAATAACCAACTAACATCATAATGACAGGATCAGATTCACACATAACAATATTAACGTTAAATGTAAATGGGCTAAATGCTCCAATCAAAAGACACAGACTGGCAAACTGGATAAGGAGTCAGGACCCATCAGTGTGCTGTATTCAGGAAACCCATCTCACGTGCAGAGACACACATAGACTCAAAATAAAGGGATGGAGGAAGATCTATCAAGCAACTGGAAAACAAAAAAAGGCAGGGGTTGCAATCCTAGTCTCTGATAAAATAGACTTTAAACCAACAAAGATCAAAAGAGACAAAGAAGGCCATTACATAATGGTAAAGGGATCAATTCAACAAGAAGAGCTAACTATCCTAAATATATATGCACCCAACACAGGAGCACCCAGATTCATAAAGCAAGTCCTCAGTGACCTACAAAGGGACTTAAACTCCCACATAATAATAATGGGAGATTTTAACACCCCACTGTCAGCATTAGACAGATCATCTAGACAGAAAGTTAACAAGGATATCCAGGAATTGAACTCAGCTCTACATAAAACGGACCTAATAGACATCTACAGAACTCTCCACCCCAAGTCAACAGAATATACATTTTTTTCAGCACCACACCACACCTATTCCAAAATTGACCACATAGTTGGAAGTAAAGATCTCCTCAGCAAATGTAAAAGAACAGAAATTATAACAAACTGTCTCTCAGACCACAGTGCAATCAAACTAGAACTCAGGATTAAGAAACTCACTCAAAACTGCTCAACTACATGGAAACTGAACAACCTGCTCCTGAATGACTATTGGGTACATAATGAAATGAAGGCAGAAATAAAGATGTTCTTTGAAACCAACGAGAACAAAGACACAACATACCAGAATCTCTGGGACACATTCAAAGCAGTGTGTAGAGGGAAATTTATAGCACTAAATGCCCACAAGAGAAAGCAGGAAAGATCCAAAATTGACACCCTAACATCACAATTAAAAGAACTAGAAAAGCAAGAGCAAACACATTCAAAAGCTAGCAGAAGGCTAGAAATAACTAAAATCAGAGCAGAACTGAAGGAAATAGAGACACAAAAAACCCTTCAAAAAATTAATGAATCCAGGAGCTGGTTTTTTGAAAAGATCAACAAAATTGATGGACCACTAGCAAGACTAATAAGGAAGAAAAGAGAGAAGAATCAAATAGATGCAATAAAAAACGAAAAAGGGGATATCACCACCGATCCCACAGAAATACAATCTACCATCAGAGAATACTAAAAACACCTCTATGCAAATAAACTAGAAAATCTAGAGGAAATGGATAAATTCCTCGACAAATACACCCTCCCAAGACTAAACCAGGAAGAAGTTGAATCTCTGAATAGACCAATAACAGGCTCTGAAATTGTGGCAATAATCAATAGCTTACCAACCAAAAAGAGTCCAGGACCTGATGGATTCACAGCTGAATTCTACCAGAGGTACAAGGAGGAACTGGTACCATTCCTTCTGAAACTATTCCAATCCATAGAAAAAGAGGGAATCCTCCCTAACACATTTTATGAAGCCAGAATCGTCCTGATACCAAAACCTGGCAGAGACATAACCAAAAAAGAGAATTTCAGACCAATATCCTTGATGAACATTGATGCAGAAATCCTCAATAAAATACTGGCAAACCGAATCCAGCAGCACATCAAAAAGCTTATCCACCATGATCAAGTGGGCTTCATCCCTGGGATGCAAGGCTGGTTCAACATACGCAAATCAATAAATGTAATCCAGCATATAAACAGAACCAAAGACAAAAACCACATGATTATCTCAATAGATGCAGAAAAGGCCTTTGACAAAATTCAACAACCCTTCATGCTAAAAACTCTCAATAAATTAGGTATTGATGGGACGTATCTCAAAATAATAAGAGCTATCTACGACAAACCCACAGCCAATATCATACTGAATGGGCAAAAACTGGAAGCATTCCCTCTGAAAACTGGCACAAGACAGAGATGCCCTCTCTCACCACTCCTATTCAACATAGTGCTGGAAGTTCTGGCCAGAGCAATCAGGCAGGAGAAGGAAATAAAGGGTATTCAATTAGGAAAAGAGGAAGTCAAATTGTCCCTGTTTGCAGATGACATGATTGTATATCTAGAAAACCCCATCTTCTCAGCCCAAAATCTCCTTAAGCTGATTAGCAACTTCAGCAAAGTCTCAGGATACAAAATTAATGTACAAAAATCACAAGCATTCTTGTACACCAATCACAGACAAACAGAGAGCCAAATCATGAGTGAACTCCCATTCACAATTGCTTCAAAGAGAATAAAATACCTAGGAATCCAACTTACAAGGGATGTGAAGGACCTCTTCAAGGAGAACTACAAACCACTGCTCAATGAAATCAAAGAGGATACAAACAAATGGAAGAACATTCCATGCTCATGGGTTGGAAGAATCAATATTGTGAAAATGGCCATACTGCCCAAGGTAATTTATAGATTCAATGCCATCCCCATCAAGCTACCAATGACTTTCTTCACAGAATTGGAAAAAACTACTTTAAAGTTCATATGGAATCAAAAAAGAGCCTGCATCGCCAAATCAATCCTAAGCCAAAAGAACAAAGCTGGAGGCATCATGCTACCTGACTTTAAACTATACTACAAGGCTACAGTAACCAAAACAGCATGGTACTGGTACCACAACAGAGACCTAGATCAATGGAACAGAACAGAGCCCTCAGAAATGATGCCGCATAGCTACAACTATCTGATCTTTGACAAACCTGACAAAAACAAGAAATGGGGAAAGGATTCCCTATTTAATAAATGGTGCTGGGAAAACTGGCTAGCCATATGTAGAAAGCTGCAACTGGATCCCTTCCTTACACCTTATACAAAAATTAATTCAAGATGGATTAAAGACTTATATGTTAGACCTAAAACCATTAAAATCCTACAAGAAAACCTAGGCAATACCATTCAGGACATAGGCGTGGGCAAGGACTTCATGTTTAAAACAGTCAAACACCAAAAGCAATGGCAACAAAAGCCAAAATCGACAAATGGGATCTCATTAAACTAAAGAGCTTCTGCACAGCAAAAGAAACTATCATCAGAGTGAACAGGCAACCTACAGAATGGGAGAAAATTTTTGCAACCTACTCATCTGACAAAGGGCTAATATCCAGAATCTACAATGAACTCAAACAAATTTACAAGAAAAAAACAAACAACCCCATGAAAAAGTGGGCAGAGGACATGAACAGACACTTCTCAAAAGAAGACATTTATGCAGCCAAAAAACACATGAAGAAATGCTCATCATCACTGGCCATCAGAGAAATGCAAATCAAAACCACAGTGAGATACCATCTTACACCAGTTAGAATGGCCATCATTAAAAAATCAGGAAACAACAGGTGCTGGAGAGGATGTGGAGAAATAGGAACACTTTTACACTGTTGGTGGGACTGTAAACTAGTTCAACCATTGTGGAAGTCAGTGTGGCGATTCCTCAGGGATCTCGAACTAGAAATACCATTTGACCCAGCCATCCCATTACTGGGTATATACCCAAAGGACTATAAATCATGCTGCTATAAAGACACATGCACACGTATGTTTATCAAAGATTGAACCAACCAATGTCCAACAAATAGATTATAAAATGTGGACATATACACCATGAATATATGACCATAAAAAAGGGACAGCATTAGGAGATACACCTAATGCTAAATGACGAGTTAATGGGTGCAGGAAATCAACATGGCACATGGATACATATGTAACAAACCTGCACATTGTGCACATGTACCCTAAAACCCTAAAGTATAATAAAAATATATATATATATATATCTAGACAAGTGTTCCGCAATAGCAATCTGATACAAGTCATGTATGTAACTTTATATTTCCTAGTAGTCACATTTTAAAAAGTTTTTAAAAAGGTTAAAAGTTTTCATTATTTAAAATTTTAATATAATAAAGTTATTTGACCCAAGATACCTGAAATATCACTTTAATATGTAATAATTATGAAACTATTATTGACAGGAGTTCCTACACCCTCACTACCATAAGGGTTTTTTCCCTAATATATCCTTATTCACTTATTTTCTCAAAAAAATTCAGTAAAGTTCAGTATACTCCTCCTCTATGAAGCCTTCCCTGACCACTGGCATCCCCACTGACCCCACACTCTGAGTCCCTTGGCACACTCTGGACATTAGTAATTACACGTAAGTGTAATTAGCTTCTCATTACACTTATGCATATAAATAAGCAGAAAATTGAGTGATTTTTTTTTCTTGCCAGACTGTGAGCTACCTAAAGGCGAGTCCATGTCTTTTCATCTTCCTGTCTCCAGTCCCTAGCACAATGTGTGGCCATAGGAAGTATTCAAAAAATATCATTCAAATTATATAAAAACAGAAGAAATAGCACTCTCTAAAACCAAAAGAGAGCCAAAATATATCTCCATAAGAATATAAGAAAGGATTTATGGGTATAGGAGGAGGTACAGAGATTTCTTTTGTTGTTGTTCTTTTTTTTGTTTTGAGGCAAAGTCTGGCTCTATCTTCCAAGCCGGAGTGCAGTGGCATGATCTTGGTTCACTGCAACTTCTGCCTCCTGGGTTCAAGCCATCCTCCCACCTCAGCCCCACAAGTAGCTGGGACTACAGGCATGTACCACCACACCCAGTTAATTTTTGTATTTTTAGTAGAGATGGGGCCTCGCTATGTTGTCCAGGCTGGTCTAGAACTCATAAGTTCAAGTGATCCACCCGCCTTGGCCTCCCAAAGTGCTGGGATTACAGTCATGAGCCACTGCGCCTGGCCAGAGATTTCCTAAAGTTGTTTGCAATTATTTCACCTTAAAAGGAAAGGAAAACAATAGTAGGTATCAGCTTGCATGCTGGAAATTTTCATATAGAATAATATTATGATGACCTTCCCATGAAAGAGAGAAAGAGAGAAATATACATATAGTGATATATGTATAATGACTTCTATACTTAGATTTAGGGAGTAGACATGTTTTATTCTAGTAGCAAAATAATTAAAGATACTGTTATACTGGTCAGCATGACCCAGCCAGAAAACTTTTTATTTAGTAAACTCATCTTCTCAACGAAACAAAACAACTGGGCCAACAGAAACAATCTGCTACTCAACTCGCTCCTAGATTTCGGAAAAAAATAAGTCAATGAAAAACAGAATTGTATTTGGAAAGGATAGTGATGGACCAGGATTGTGATTCTGGTCTGGTCTGATGGACAAAAGTCATGGGGCAGCAACAGCGGTAGAGAGGGAAGGTGAAGCACCCATTGTTCAAAAACTGGGGCTGCTAGCTTTGTAATACAATATTTTAATGTCCGCTTTAGGCCCAACCCCACCTTCTCTATCTCCCCAGGACAGAAAAAGATAAGGACTCTGCATCTATTGTTAGATTTATTCACCCTGAGATATAGAATGCCTAGGCCATAACATAACCTATATTGGGATCATGGGTGACAGATGGGTTTCTGGTAGTTGTTGGCACTGCCTTGTTTACTCTGTGTGTGTGTTGTGTGTGTGTGTGTGTGTGTGTGTGTGTGTACACCTTTCTCCCTTTATATATCATGTATCAAGATTTTTGGATTTGATCAAATACATGGTTAGACCAGGAAAGATTTGAATAAACTTATAAACTTGACTTAAACAAATTCCAAATCCATTTAACAGCAACGGAAGATGAAATTCTTCTACTTTTTACTTTGTTCATGTCAATTCAGAGATACCACTGATTATTAAGACTTCCTCCTATGACTCACATCATCAAAGCTACATATTCACACACATTTTTCAAAGGGAAAATAACCCACACTTTATTTCTGTAAAGTCAATGGATAACAGTAATCTGTGCCAGAATAAATGCCTCACAAGCTTGGATTATGTGAAAACCTCTTAAATCTACATCCCTTGAGAAAAAAAAAAAGTACAGCACTCTCAGATGCATTACATGGACCTTGTTTCTTCATTTTTGACTTTCATTAGGAAATCGTCTCTTCCATTTGCCCCCAAATGCAAATGCTTCTTCAAAAACACTTTAAAATGTTCAATCACATAAAACAGAAAGCAGCCTTCATGATTAGAAACTTACAAGGTTGCAGATGTTATTTCTTTAATCCAATTCATCAAATCTTAAATAGGTCCAAAACTCATATACAGTCCTAATAAGCTTTGAAAAGAATAGTCCTCGCTTCAAAGAAAACAGTACTATTAATATATAACTGGTTAAGTTTAAACCAATAAGTCATAATGAAGCAAAAGTAGGTTTTGAGGAAACTGCCTTAAGCCTCCATGACTTTACAATTCCATATTGAGCACTAATAATAAATCCCAATTCATATGTGTGACTACATAAATATTCATGCAGAGTTAAATGTGCACCTATAAATGTACACGATACGTATGCAGATGTAAATGCGTTTTATGACTTCAGCTTATGAAAATGTCTTATCTGTTGGTTTTGGAGAAACTATCACTTTGATATCCATTAGATGTAATATATGAGTTTATCATTGTATCACCATCATGTTATAATGCCATTGTCTAAGATCTATCTATTAAACAACTCAGAAGTATGTAAATGCTCTTAAAATGAAAATAAAATTGTGAAGCTATTAAATCATGGTCAATAAAATATTTCTATGCCAGTCATTATCTAATCATCTGACTCCATCAAGTCTTAACTGCAATGATTTCCAAACCCACTTAAGTACTTTTGCCTCTTCCTCTGCATCCTTGTTATAAGAATGGTAAATTGCTTAGATTAGTTGACTGCTGCTGTAAGGCCAAGCAACAGCCAAGCTTTGAAGCCAAACCAATGATTATGTCTATAAAGTTGCCCTAATTAACAAGGAAGCAATCCTAAGCATTAAATGGTTAAGCTTTAGTATTACCTGAGTTCTGCCATTTACTCAAATTAGGAAGTCAGAACCATGGAATTAAACATTTGTATTTTGATACAGTTTCTTCCATAAAAATCATCACAAAATTTTAGGAGAAAGACTCCTAAAAAGCTTTTTCTTATTGCATAAGATTAAGGAAACCATTTGATTCAAAGGCTCAATGCTGATAAGCTTTAGCATATAATAATAAACTCTCTAAAGAAATTATTTGATTCATACTAATTTCATTGGTCTTATAAATGGATATGGACGGTTGTGGGATGGAAGTAGCCAAGACTAGCCAATAGGGAAACTGTTAAGTGTATAAAGGAATGCATATGTTAAATAGCTTGATTTAGTCACCCCACAATGTATACAGACATAGCTCAGAGATGTCACATGTTCTATTTCAGACCACTGCAATTAAGTGAATATTGCAATAAAATGAATCATATGAACTTTATTTCCTAGTGCATATAAAAGTAATGTTTAGGCTATATTGTAGTCCACTGAGTATGCAACAGCACTGTATCAAAAAATGTACACATATTAATTTTAAAATATTTTATTGCTAAAAATGCAAAGGATCATCTGAACCTTCAGAAAATCATAATATTTTTGCTGGTGGAGGGTCTTGTCCTGATGTTGATGGCTGCTGACTGATCAGGGTGGTGGTTGCTGATAAATGGAGTGGCTGTGGCAATTTTGTAAAATAAAACAACAATAAAGCTTACTTCATTGACTGACTCTTCCTTTCACAAGAAATTTCTTGGTAGCATGCGATGCTGTTATAGCATTTTACCCACAGTAAAAGTTCTTTCAAAATTGGAATCACTCCTTTCAGACCCTGCCACTGCTTCATCAACTAAGTTTATGTAATATTCTAAATCCTTTGTCATTTCAACAATGTTCACAGCATCTTCACCAGGAGTAGATTCCACCTCAAGAAATTACTTTCTTTGCTCATCCATAAGAAATAACTCTTCATCCATTCAAGTTTTATGAGATTGAAGCAATTCAGTCACATCATCAAATTCCACTTCTAATTCTAGTTCTCTTATTTCCATCACATCTGCAGTTATTTCCTCTACTACAGTCTTGAACCCCTCAAAGCAATCCCTAAGGGTTGGCATCAACTTCTTCCAAACTTCCTGTTAATGTTGATATTTCTCCCTTCTCCCATGAATCACAAATGTTCTTACTGGCATTTAGAATGATGAATTTTTTCCAGGAGTCTTCATTTACTTTGCCCAGATACATACAGGTATCACTATCTAGGAAACCTATATCCTTAAAAAAAAAAGTATTTCCTAAATAATGAGACTTGAGATGTTAAGTTACTCCTTGATCCACGGGCTGCAGAATGGATGTTGTGTTAGTTGGCATAAAAACATTAATTGCCTTGTGTATGTCCATCTGAGCCCTTGGAAGACTAGGTGTGTTGTCAAGAGCAGTACTATTTTGAAAGGAATCTTTTTTTTTCTGAGCAGTAGGTCTCAAGAGCGAGCATAAAATATTCATTAAACCATGCTATAAAGACATGTACTGTAATCCAAGCTTTGTTGTTCTAATTATAGGGCATAAGCAGAGTAGATTTAACATACTTCTTAAGGGCCCTAGGGTTTTCAAGATGGCAAATGAGCATTGGCTTCCACTTAAAGTCATCAGCTGCATTAGCACCTAACAAGAGGGTCAGCCTGGCCAGGCGCAGTGGCTCACGCTTGTAATCCCAGCACTTTGGGAGGCCGAGGCGGGTGGATCACGAGGTCAGGAGATCGAGACCACGGTGAAACCCCGTCTCTGCTAAAAATACAAAAAATTAGCCGGGCGCGGTGGCGGGCGCCTGTAGTCCCAGCTATTCGGAGAGGCTGAGGCAGGAGAATGGTGTGAACCCTGGAGGCGGAGCTTGCAGTGAGCTGAGATCGTGCCACTGCACTCCAGCCTGGGTGACAGAGCAAGACTCTGTCTCAAAAAAAAAAAAAAAAAAAAAAAAAAAGAGGGTCAGCCTGTCCTGTGAAGCCAGGCATTGACTTCTCCTCCCTAGCTATCAAAGTCCTAGACAACGTCTTCCAATAGAAGGCTGCTTTGTCTACATTAAAAATCTCTTGTTTAATGTAGCCGCCTTCATCAAGCTCTTCACTAAATCTCCTAGATAAGTTGCTTCAGCTTCTACATTAGCACCTTCTGCTTTACTTGGCACTTCCGGTTATGGAAACAGCTTCTTTCCTGAAACCTCAGATTCTTTTTCTGCAGCTTCTTCACCTATCTCTGCCTTTATAGAATTGAGGAGAGTCAGGGCCTTGCTCTGGATTAGGTTTTAGCTTATGGGAATGTTGTTGCTGGTTTGAGCTTCTATCCAAACCACAAAACCTTTCTCTATATCAGCAGTAAGGCTGTTTTGCTTTCTTATCATTCATGTGTTCACTGGAGTAGCATTTTCAATTCCCTTCAAGAACTTTCCAGTTGCATTCACAATTTGGCTGTTTGGCATAAGAGGCTTAGCTTTCAGTCTGTCTCAGCTTTCGACCTGCTTTCCTCACCAAGCTTCATCATTTCTAGCTTTTAATTGAAAGACAGAGGTATGAATCTTCCTTCTACTTGATAACCTAGGGACCATTGTAGGGTTATTAATTGACCTAATTCCAATATTGTTGTGTCTCAGGGCACAGGGAGGTCCAAAAAGAGGGACAGAGATAAGGGAATGCCTGGTCAGTGTAGTAGTAAGAAAACATATAACATTTTTCAATCAAGTTCACTGTCTAAACAATCACAATAGTAACATCAAAGATCACCATAACAGATATAATAATAGTAAAAATAATTTGAAATATCGGGAAAATTACCAAAATGTGACACAGAGATACTAAGTGAACACACGCTGTTGGAAAAATGTCACCAATAGACTTGTTCAATGTAGGGTTGCCACAAACTTTCAATTTGTAAAAAAAAAAAAACAAAACACTATCTGTAAAGTACAATAAAGCGAGGTATGCCTGTACATATAAACATCATGTTGTACATAATAAACCTACAATTTTTACAGATCCAGACCAGTTTATATATACAGGGACCGAGTGGTAACAATATTAAAAACAAATAACCAAAGAATAGGAGGGAAATAATAACGATGGTAAAAATATGTTGAACTCTATCCTTGCATTAGGCTTTGCTAACTGCCTTAACATATCCTATTTTATGTTCGTCAGCATTTCACTCATTCAAATATATTCATATACATCTCACTGAATATAAAGTAGATAAGGAAACTGAAGCCCAGAAAGTTACTCCAGATTTTACAATCACTGAATTGTTGATAGGGGCTTCAATTAAAGGCCAGTCTTATGAATGCACTTAACTATTACACTACAATGGTAGCCACCTTCATCAATGATCTTAGCTGAATCTTCTAGGAGGGCTATGAGTCCATGAGGAGAACTAATATCCATTTAGAAGAGATTAGTTAAAATGGAGGTTGTCGGCAGGTTTTGAGTTTGGACAGGTGGTTTGGACTCCCAGTATAGAGACCAAATAGCAACAGGAGCACAGGCAGCAATAAGATCCGGGTGTATAAGGCAAAAATCCAAAGATTTATTCAAGGCAGAAAGACCCAGGAGGAAATTTTGGGTATAAATCAGGTAACATTTTGAAATTCAAGCCACACATCAGAAACAGGTATCACAAAGAAAGCATTTCAAGATCTGCAACAAGGCCTTCAATCCCTTTGCCCTATTTATAAGACACTAATCCGCACTAATAAGTGTGCACAATTCTGTGGAGGTAGAGACAGGGTCTGCAGGTCACTGTAGCCGAATAACAGGTCCCTAGGCTGAGTAGTGCTCATGCTTCTAAAATTTCCACTTCCAAGTTCCAAATGCTATGCTTTCCCCTTTTCCAATTACCCCTATCTTCATCCCCATACATGTCTATTAGGAAAAGACAACAGTAAGACATCTACTTAGTTCAGTCATCTGGGAAATGCTGTGGATAATACGGTACTGTGGGTCAAATAACACATTCAAGAACCAGTCAATTTGGTGAAAAAAGAAAAATCAAATTGCTTATTTTGCATCATGCAGAGCAAAAAAATTACTATTTGAATGTTGTGCTTTTCAAATAGTTGTACTGATGTTGAGTAGACACAATCATATTCACCAGGCATCTCTACACTGTCACTTTGGTATATTATTTTTTACACTGCCTTTTCTCTTCTTGGAATCAAATTTAGTTATCCTTTGGGGATGCTTAATTCCTAATGTCAATCACCTTTTTTTTTTTTTTTTTAACTAAGCAAGCAGGTTATTTTTTCAACTAAATTCTTTAATCAGCTTTTGTTCAGAAACTGTTTATTTCTATCTGCATTACAAATGCTAGATTTAACCAATCTATCAATCCAGGATAATACAAGGAAGGATCTTGTCAGTTCATCCTTTCCTCTTAGGAACAAAGATGCCATATTTTGTACTTTAAAAGAAAAGAAATAATAGGATTAGACTAAGATTGAGGACAAGAGGATGTCAAACCAAAGAAAAGCATGTGGTCCTTCTAAAGCTTTCCCAACTAGTATGGGGAATTGTAATCCATTCATGCTAAGTGTTTTGACTATGCTCATTATGCAAAAAACATTAGAGCCTAGTATATTTTGTTACCGTAGTTCTGCCTACCGGGAACTATAATTAAAGCACATTTGAGCAAATGCAATTTTATTTGTTATTAAGCAACTAAAAGCTTAGTCAACCTTGCAAATATGGCATTATCTTAAGATTACAATATGAGCCAGACAGCTATCCAATAAAATTTATTAGGTCCTATCTTTATTAGCTATGTCTTATATTCCTATTGCAGGAGCATTGTACGCTATACAACAGAGGTCTTAATAGTTCTAATAGTTTAGGATGCACCAGAATCACCTGGAAAAGCTTGTAAAAACACATTACTGGCCCCCACTCTCAGAGTTTCTCATACCTTAGGTCTGCAGTAGGGCCCCAAAATTTGCATTTCTAACACATCCCCAGAGGATGCTGATGCTGCTGGTCTGCAAACCACACTTTACAAACCATTGCTTTGCTATATAACTAGTGGTTAGAGCTTTGGAGTGAAACCCACCTGGGCTCATGTACTTGCTCTTCTACTAATATGTACATGTCCTTGGACAGGTTACTTCATCTCTCTAAGCCTGTATCTTAATCCATATAGTAGGGATAATAACACCTATCCAATAGGTTTGTTGGGATAATTAAATAAGATTAAAAGTATAGAAAGAGCTTAGCACAGGTTCTGGCAACAGAGAAACCAATGAATGTCAGTGATTATTATTGTTGTTAATTTTTAAAATATGCCAAGATCTAGTTCAACATATTTATAACCAATGGTGTGCATCAGACCCAACTGTAGAGCTTTTGTAAAATTCACACAGTGAGACACCATCCCCCTCAGAGATGTTGATGCAATCAATATTTCATTGATTCTAAGATGCCACTGATCATAAGATACACCATTATTTTATGTATCACTAAGGAAGATAAGGCAGAAATTAAACCATGATTATTCTAAGTGAAATAAATGAAACATAGAAAAATATTCCATAATCTCTCTCATATGTAGAGTCTAAATAAAAAATGTCAACTATACAGAGATAGAGAATAAAAGGATAGAGTAGCAGTTACTTAGGATGCACAGGTCCAGAAATATAATGAACAACATGAGGATTATGTAGGTTGAGTATCCCTAATCCAAAGATCTAAAATCCAAAATGCTCCAAAATCTGCAACTTTCTGAGCACAGACATGATGCTACACGGGTATCTGAGATAGTGGCAACATTGCCTTCTGATCATTCGACACACACAAACTTTGTTTCATGAACAAAATTATTTAAGATATTGAATAAAATTACTTTTAGGCTATATGTATAAAGTGTAATAAAGCATAAATTTTGTGTTTAGGCTTGGATTCCATCCCCCAGATATATCATTATGTATATGTAAATATTCCAAAATCCAGAAAAAGGCCCAAATCTGAAACACTTCTGGCCTCAAGTATTTTGGATAAAAGATACACAACGTGTAGTTAATAAAATTGTATTGTATTGGGCATTTGCGTTAAATAAGTAGATTTAGTTGCCTGCTTTTGTCACCAAAAAAGTAACTCCAAGAGATGATAGATATGTTAGTTTGCTTCACTATAGGGAACACCTGTCTACATGTATCCCATAACATCATGTTGTAAGCCTCACATATGCACAATAAAATTTATAATTCAATTGAAGACAGACAGCAAAGATAGAAGATATATACAGCTAAATTGAAGATTTATGTTGTAATCAATATTAATTTCATCACGTTTTCTAATTTGGTTACTACATATGTAAATTTTGACATGTACAGTTTTTATTTGGATTTATCAAATATAAATTATGTCTGTACCATAAAAAAAACTTTTATCAAACTAATGTAAAGCACATCTAGGTTTCAAAAATAAGAAAATATGGGGAAAAAAGTACATACTGGAACTGATGAAATAAGGTAGCTGGAGATATAAGTTTGGGCTTGCTTCCCAGGTTATTGTGATGTGCAATTCTGATTAAAAACCACTAACTTGGCCAGCCACAGTGGCTCACACCTATAATTAATCCCAGGACTTTGGGAGGCCTAGATGGGCAGATCACAAGGTCAGGATATTGAGACCATCCTGGCTAACATGGTGAAACCCCGTCTCTACTAAAAATATCAAAAAAAATTAGCCCGGCATGGTGGCAGGCACCTGTAGTCCCAGCTACTCTGGAGGCTGAGGCAGGAGAATGGCGTGAACCCGGGAGGTGGAGCTTGCCGTCAGCCAAAATTGCGCCACTGCGCTCCAGCCTGGGTGACAGAGCGAGACTCTGTCTCAAAAAAAAAAAAAAAAAAACACTTACTTAGTCAATGTGACAGCTGCAAGTGGGACTCAAAGTTCAGATGCCTCAAAGCTGAGAGAGCTCATAGGCTGGAATCCCCATTCTTAGAACAAGAATATAACCCAATATCATAATCAACCATCTAATTCCATAGACTGTTTATGAAACAAAAAATATTTCCTCTTGGTGTAAGAGCACCCACCCTCTAAACTTAGAAGAAGACTTCTCCCACTGAATAGCAGTTACCCACATGAACTGGTCATGTTCATGACCAGAACACGTCAGTCAATCAGATCAAAGGAGAGTATAGCACAGTTAGCAGGAAGGTGTCAAGGTGTTAGACCAAGATAGGTTTTTCTTCTTAAACATGAATTCCAATCTTGAGATTTGAGGATTATTTAGGGAGACAAAACATGATTTACATTTCAGGGAGAAGGGAGGATGATGAAGGTCACATATGTTACCAGGACGTGGCCCTAGTAGGCTTCTATTTTCCATCTTGAGTTTTAAACTGCAGTTTGTAATTTGTTTCAAAACAAAGAAAGTAGATTTTGTATAATCTGATTGTCTTATCAAGTTTATGGCCACTCCCATTTGCCTTCACTCTGGGAATCCTGAATGAAGGTGGGGAAGGCATGGGCCTACCCTCAACTTTATGCTAACAGTCCTGCCCATAGGAAATGCATTAATTCTGTAAGCCATCACACAACAGGACAAGATCTTATGACAGTTTTATTTGGGAGCTCAGAATTTCTAATAACTTCAATAATTATCTCTGGTAGTCTCCATGCACATGAGTTAATTATAACAAGAAAATAAAATAATACTTACTTCAGCTTCCAAAAATTCTAAGAATGTAAATCTCTAATGAAGTGTTGAAATAATACATAGCTGTTTTTATAAACTTTCAACTAAGAAAATTTCATTTTAACTCCTGCCTCCCTCATGACCACCCTGGCCTCTCTTATTACCTATGTTAATATTAATTTAATTATTATGAATTTTCTAACCAGGGCTCAACCCAGATGGACAAATATGAAATCAGGGACTGCCAAGGACATTTCTTCAAGGTCCAAATAGTTACAAATTATAGTGATAATGAAGTTGAAAAACATGGATATGGATGACTTTCTCATTTTCTCACTGTACTGGAAACACAGACATACACTATCAATGAAATCTATACTTCGAAAAATATATTTTCATACCTTAGAAACCTCTTCTGGTCATGGTCCATATTGAATTCCTTTCTAAAATCAGAAATTAAAGCTTTATATAATACTCTTTTTAAAACTATGATGTTCTTAAATTTTTATGTTTCCAGTTGGAGAATGGAAAATACAAAGTATTGGCCGGGCGCAGTGGCTATCGCCTATAATCCCAGCACTTTGGGAGGCCGAAGGGGGTGGATCACAAGGTCAGGATATTAAGACCAACCTGGCTAATATGGTGAAACCCGTCTCTACTAAAAATACAAAAAATTAGCTGAGCGTGGTGGTGGGCACCTGTGGTCCCAGCTGCTAGGGAGGCTGAGGCAGGAGAATCGCTTGAACCTAGGAGGCGGAGCTTGCAGTGAACCGAGATGGCGCCGCTGCACTCCAGCCTGGGCAACAGAGTGAGACTCTGTCTCAAAACAACAACAAAAAAAACGAAAATACAAGTATCATGAAATTTAACAAAAAAATGGTCTTATGTTTCCAAAAGGATAACACTGATTTTATTAAAATGTCTACATAATTTAAATGACTGCACATGTGGAATAAAATTTAATATAAAACTCAGTCACCTGAATAATGACAACTTAGAAACAGTCACATTGGTCATACAGAGTATCTGTTGACTTGAATGAGAAGGAAGCAGCCATGTCTTTATAGGAAACTAGTTCCTGTTTTACTATAGAGATGACAGGGGGTTGGGGTTTTATTTTTTTTCTTTCTTTTTTTTTTTTTTTTTTTTTTTTTACAGATTTTACCTTGATTTAGTTGCATAATGAATGCAACACCTATTTTCTACATAAGAAGATAAAGACTGATCTGAAATTTTTCAATTCTGTCCATCACTGTTGTATCCAACTAACTCATTAGCACACACCTTGCTGCAAGGGTTTTATTTTTACTGAAGGATTCTTTGTGTGCCTCTTCTATTTTGACGAAAATGTATATAAATCTCCTGAATTTTCATGACACTGATGTGGCTAAAAATTTTAAATATTTTAAGTTCTTTGAAAATATAAGAAAAACCTTAAGAAATAAGAATTAGCCATGGTTCAGAGGTTCTGATTTTTTTTAACAAAAACATCAATTATTTCAAGTTCTCTGCTGACTAGAAAATAGTGGATTTCATTTGATATGGCAAAGCAACTTGTTATGTTTTGTGCTACCATCAAATGCATCACAATTTATAATAATTACCTGAATATTCAATTGTTTCTGGTATCCTCCTCTCAGTCCTACGTGTCTGTTAGAGAATCAAAGGGTACTGCCTGTCTAAGAAATATGCTAAAGAGAGAACAACACAACATCTGGAGAAGGAAATAAGAATCATCAAATGCCCTTTCCTTCTTTGATATAATTCCTAAGATTACAGAAATTGAAGATAACGTAGCACACATCACCTCCAAAGAGAACAGAAGAAGGTCTTTTAACTTCATCTTGTAGACAAAATGGATTACAGGAGCTGAGTGCCCAGACAGTGAGGCAGATCAGTAACAGTTTCAACAGCTATATCCAAACGGTGTTAACTAGCGGACCAACATCAATCTAGTTCTAAATTTCAGAATCATAGAATTCTTTTCTGGGTTCCACTTGTTTCACCATGTTACTCAATGTCCTGGAAGAAAATAGAGTGGACATCATAAAATTTGTAGAAGGGAGAGTGGCCATGTGGATGACTGAATGGGGTTGGAAGCTGACAGGTTGGAGACAAGGACTATATCTTAAATTAATAAAAATAAATTTTAAAGTACTTATAGAAATGAATTATCCACAAATGAAAAGTATTAATAGAAATAAATTGAAAAGAAATAGAAGTAAATGTAAAATGATGTGATTAACTCCGAAAGGACAATTGTTTTCTATAGAATGGAGAAGATGTGGCATAGTAGCAATATAGGCAACTAAGGCTTAGAGATTTTAGTCTACAGAAAGGTTAATGTGAATCGACAGTAAATGGAATATTTTTGAGTGAATGAATAAATGTAATGTATTATAGGAGGGGAGAGGAGGGAAGGAGAAAAAGAGCAGGGGAGCGGAGGGGAGGAAAAGGCAGGAGAGGAGAGGAAGGAGAGGAAAAGGAGGAGAGAATCTGTATAAAAGGAAGCAAAAGCCCCACTTATCTCTATATAGCCCGGACAACCCATGAAGTACTGCAATACAAGCATGGAGAAACTGAGCACATTCAAGCGTGACCTGAGATGTACAAACAATCAAATCAATAATATCCAATAATTCCTCAAAGTACTTGAGCATATTTACCCTGGAGATCTGATCAGCATGCTCAAATATCCTAATAATTTCACTGGGAAAAAGAATTAGAGGTGTTGTGTTTGACCCCAGTGGTTACAAGTAGGACAGATGAATTAGACTCTCTAAGGTTACCTCGGTGTCAAAGTCCTCTAAGGACAGAATGGCTCAGCTTGCGAGCCACTGATCACTCTCTCTCCTGAAGATGCTGAAACCCTGATTGGATGACTCTTGGCAAGACTTTTCCAAAACCAAGTCAAGCGTTAGATAGGTGCCAGGGTTAGATGATCTTTGAAAGTCCCTCCAAACCTTAAGATTCCAATATGTAAACATTTTCCTGTGGTGCAAATTAAATCCTTACAAAAGACTTTCTCTCATAAAGACAATGAAAACAAATGGTTAGCCTAAGGGAGGTGAACCAATCTTCAGGAAACCCTGAGAGACTCCCCTGTTTTCTTGTTTGCTCGTTAGAGAACTAATCTTCTATAAAACAGGAACGTATTAATATTTCTTTGTCCTCTGCTATACTGGCCGACTTTGGGAATTTGCACACAGCACACTTTATCTTGCTAAATATAATAGTCTGTCCGGCATTCTTCCTTTGTGAGAAATCCTTATTCACTTGCATAAATTTTGTGTAAAGATCTGAAGCATACTTTCCTTTCTTCAATACAGACTATTCCCAGAAGTAGCCTGAAACATGCCAAACATCTGCTCCTACATGCAGCTCAATACATGATATTGATATGTATTATCACTGGGTGAATTCTAAATACAAAGCCAATTTAGCACACTCCTGAACAATTCCCTCCTCCTCTCCCGGCCAAGCTGCAGGGAGCTCAAGGAAATCAGAATAATTCTAATACTTGCCTAAGCAAGCTATAACTAACCAGGTAAATCTGCTAAAACAAAAACCACAGTAGAGTATTTCAAAATCTAATAAAAATTAGATATATATGATAAATATAAATGTTCATCTAAATGAATACATAGCTAAATATATAGAAGTATTTTTTAGTATCTGCTACACTTACAGTATTGAAAGATGTTGTTTTCCCCAACTGTGAATTCCTGGGTGTCTGAGTGTTTGTTAAGCATTTATATGAGCCTAGTCCATCTTTTAGTGATCAAATGCAATTATCATTCATGTGGTACAAAGAAAGGTGACCAGAATCCCTAAATCTTAAAGTTTTTCTAGTCATCTATGAAAGCCTCTAGTTCTCTAACAGGTATTTTCACAAAGACCTTCAGAGTAAACTAATTTTTACTGCTAACTAGGGCTTTGGACCCAAACACCTCTCTGCTCTCTTTCCTTGGTGAAGTAACCTGGATCTCACATAAACTTGGCAGACAGCTCCTATCCCTTGGGCTAAGGATGAATAAAACCAGCCCCAGCAGTGAATCCGTTATTTCCTTCCCAAGTCCCACACTGCTTCTGGACCCTGGCAAAGCCACTACCCTGGCACAGGTTACATCTGCCCAGAAGAGGCAGGTTTCCTAACTGGTGAAGTCATTATACACATCTGCATTGCCCAATACAGTAGCCACAAGCTGCATGTGGCGATTAGTTCCTCACATGTACAAGCCACATTTCAACTGCTCCATAGCCATATGTGGCTAGTATACAGAACATTTTCATCATGCGCTACTGGACAGTGTGCCCTAGGATTCCATTTTGTTTTCAAATTGGGCAAACATTGTTCTTGGACTTGGGCAGACTTTATCTCCCACTTAAGGTCAGAGTATGCAATGGTTTATTCATTTATTTATTCAACAAATATTTATCAATCCCTTGTCTAGCTACCTAACATATAACCACAAGTAAAGCAGACATGGCACCTACTCTCATGGAGCTTACATTCTGATGGGAAAAAAATTAACAATAAAGAAGTCAACACCTAATGGAAATGATTCTTTCAGTTATGAATTTCAGTATTAGTTTATATCATTTTTAGCTTCATGGTAACAAGATATTTTGGTTTCATTCAAGTGGATCCATCCCCACAGCAGTTGGCCTGCTTTCTCTTGATTTTCTTCAGATAACAGTAACTAATGGTTTTAATATTTACTTGAATCTAGAGTTATTTCAGCCTTTGTTTCTTTAGAACTTTTACTCAAAGCTTAATTCTTGCCTCTGTCCTTGATTCTGTCTTGAAATGTTCTCCAAACTTTAACTTTTCAATCATCAGTTTTAAATGTAACTCTTAACTATTTATATTCTCAAATAGTACAACAAACTACAAGGCATTCGCCCTTGGAAGACACCACTTCCTCAGCTCCTTAACCTTGGCGATAGATCTTCAGAATTTCTCTTGAACTATTACCTTTCTTTCATTCCCAGCGGGCCATAATAACTAAGCTGTCATTTCTCATACATGAATCTCTAAAACAACCTCCCCAAAAGGTTTATTGTCTCAATTTTGTTTCCTTACAATTGGTCATGCACACTAAATCACAACTACTTTAAAAACTACTTTTAAAAGAGCCAGTCATTGCCTCTCTCAACCTTCTCTGAACTAGGGAAGCTCCCTTGCCCCAGTCTTTCACCCCTGAAAATGTACACCTGTGCCAAGTGTGTTCCCACCTTTCTCTGTTTGAGAGCACCTGTCAGGTGCTAAGCCCACCACTCTCTGCAGCGGTTCTCAAACAACCAGAGACACTAACAGATGAGAGCTTCAGCAGTTTGGCAGCCCCACATCCCCTGACCTCACTTAACCCTAGTCACAGCTTCCAAACCAGCACCACTTCAAGGGATATTGGCATAGCAGCCAAGTTCACTGGGGCTAGGACTTCCAAAGTCAGGACAGCTGGCTCCAGGGCTAAAATTGCAGCTGTGTTTTGGAGCCTCACCATTGATTATGCCAAGAACCCTGTCTGAAGCAACAAGTCTTCTCCTATGCCATTCTGGGACTCTACACTCTATATATAAGTCAGTTTTTTGCTGCTTAGAATATCTGAAAATGGGTGATTTATTTTTAAATAATTTATTTCTTGTATATGGAGACCTTGAAGTCCAAAGTTAAGAGACCATATGTGGTGAGAGCCTTTTTGCTGGTGGACACTCTCTACGGTCCTAAGGTAGTACAAGGTATCACATAGCGAGGAAGTTGAGCATGCTAAAGTGCTAGCTCAAGTCACTCTTCCTCTTCTTATAATGCCACCAGTTAATCCATTAATTCATTAATCTATGAATAGACTAATCTATTCCTATGGACAGATCTCTCATGAGCCAATCACCTCTTAAAGTCCCTACTTCTCAATACCAACATACTGGGCATTAAGTTTCAACTTTGGAGGGAAAAAATATTTAAACCATAGCACCCTCTTAGATGCCATGGAGTTCTTTTGCCTAAGGGTGGCTTTTCTCATCCTCTTCACCATGTAAAGAAGCTGTCTCCACCAATAATAGTTCTTTTCTCCATGTCTCATCTATCTTGTATGTTCTTTTCCCTATACCTTCTCAGGCAATCTGAGAAAAGTGGTTGGCTCAAGGTTTGACAGAGGGAAGACAAATAAATACTGCCTCTTATTAGTCAGGGTTCTCTAGAGTGACAAAACTAATAGGATAAATACATCTATATCTATCTATTTCTCTATCTAGGGAGTTTATTAAGTAGTATTAACTCACATGATCACAAGGTCCCACAATAGGCTGTCTGCAAGCTGAGGCGCAAGGAAGCCAGTCCGAGTCCCAAAGCTGAAGAATTTGGAGTCCAATGTTCAACGGCAGGAAGCATCCAGTATGGGAGAAAGATGTAGGCTGGGAGGCTAAGCCAGTCTAACCTTTTCACACTTTTCTGCCCACTTTATATTCTTGCCCTGCTGGCAGCTGATTAGATGGTGCCTATCCAGATTAGGGTGGGTCTCTCCTTCCCAGCCCACTGACTCAAATGTTTACCTCCTTTGGCAACACCCTCACAGACACACCCAGAATCAATACTTTGAGTCCTTCAATCCAATCAAGTTGACACTCAGTATTAACCATCACAAGTCCACCCCTTGACAACTTGAATCTATACACATCTCCTGAGATCATACATAATCTTCAAATAAAGACAATAATAAGGTCATAATTACGCCTAACATAATACAACTATCCTTTATACAACTGGAAACGCACCAATCCCCAACCCAAATGCTATTCCATAGAGTTAACAATACTTAAATACTGATATGAAGTCAATAAATCTTATGTCACATGATAAAGGAAAAAGGAAATAAAATGAAGATATTTTCTTAGTACAAGTGTATACATGCACAAACATGTTTTTAATAAAAGAAGGAAGAAATACTCATGACAATTAGTCCTCATTTCTGCAACTGGTCACGTGGTCATAGCTGGTATTGATGACTACCTTCTTCTACTACCCATTCTGTATTCCCTTTGCCTTTAGCAAGCACCTCAGCAGGTCATGGTTTTTTTCCTGGAGTGACCCAAACCTTCATTCCTGAAGGGTCTGAGCCATCTGTAGTCCTGCCTGGATTGGGCTGTTGTAGTTTCCCATTGACCTTAATCACAGGGCATGGTAATACTAAGAGATGCCCTAATGAATCTCCTATATTCCATGCATAGTCTTCCTAACCTCTGTTGTGTAGTAGAAGACTGATTTCATCTTGATAGGCTGGGGCAAAGTTCTCCAGAAGGCTGTGTATGCTCTGAACCAGCATCCAATATATGGTACTGTTTCTCCCACAGCCAGAATATGCAGGGTCCAGGAATCAGGGGTGGAAGTGGAAGTGGCACCTCTTATTATCACCCTTAGTGACCCACTAGCAAAATTTTTGCCACCTGGACACTTGGGGTTTCTCTTACCTTTAAGTCAACAGGCTAAGAAGGGAGTTACAATGTTGGCTGGGGTGACTGACCCAGACTATCAAGATGAAATCAGTCTACTACTCCACAACAGAGGTAAGGAAGAGTATGCATGGAATACAGGAGATCCATTAGGGCATCTCTTAGTATTACCATGCCCTCTGATTAAGGTTAATGGGAAACTACAATAGCCCAATCCAGGCAGGACTACAAATGGCCCAGACTCTTCAGGAATAAAGGTTTGGGTCACTCCACCAGGAAAAAAACCCATTGCCTGCTAAGGTGCTTGCTAAAGGCAAAGGGAATACAGAATGGGTAGGAGAAGAGTGTAGTCATCAATACCAGCTATGACCACATGACCAATTGCAGAAACAAGGACTGTAATTGTCATGAGTATTTCCTCCTCCTCTTGTTAAAAACATGTTTGTGCAGGTATACAGAAAATATCTTCATTTGTACTAAGAAAATATCTTCATTTTATTTCCTTTTTCCTTTATCATGTGACATAAGATTTATTGACTTCATATCCATATCAGTATTTAAGTATTGTTAACTCTATGGAATAGCATTTGGCTTGGGAATTGGTGTGTTTCCAGTTGCATGAAGGATAGTTGTATTATATTAGGTGTAATTATGACCTTATTATTGTCTTTATTTGAAGATTACATATGATCTCAGGATGTGTATGGGTTCATGTTGGCAAGGGTGGACTTGTGATGGTTGATACTGAGTGTCAACTTGATGGGATTGAAGGACTCAAAGTATTGATTCTGGGTGTGTCTGTGAGGGTGTTGCCAAAGGAGATTAACATTTGAGTCAGTGGGCTGGGAAAGGCATACCCACCCTTAATCAGGGGACCACCTAATTAGCTGCCAGCTAATTAGGTCAGAATATAAAGTTGGCAGAAAAACGTGAAAAGGCTAGAGTGGCCGAGCCTCCCAGCCTGTATCTTTCTGCCGTGCTAGATGCTTCCTGCCCTTGAACACCAGACTCCAAATTCTTCAGCTTTGGGACTCGGACTGGCTTCCTTGCTCCTCAGCTTGCAGACAGCCTATTGTCAGCCCTTGTGATCATGTGAGTTAATAATAATTAATAAACTCCCCTTTATATATATATAGATAGACAGATATAAATATATCCTATTAGTTCTGTCACTCTAGAGAACCCTGCCTTATATAGATTTTGTCATTACCCTACTCAGTAATCCATTATGACTCCCTATTATCTATGGAATCAAGTTTCTTTTTCATGAAGTTATTGCCTTGAAAATATAACCCTAAAATTGAATAATTGTTATTAAAAAAACCATTTTACTTAGGAGTAAGAATTATAAACTGTTTGGTTCTGAAAATGATTTTAGATTTTTCAGGCTGATGCACCTTTTTGTTCATGTGATATATACCTGCATATGACTCATTTTATGTAATTAAAAGTTTCCTGATTATTATGCTCCTACAGTTTCCAATAAATTCTTCCACCATACACACACACAGCACACACACACAGCACACACACACAGCACACAAACACATGCATGAAGTAGAAAAAAAGCTTTTAGAGATCATTTACTGAGCTTATTGACAGAAATGAAAGTTTTAAGAAGCACATGCGAACTATTTTAGCATATTTTGGCCAACTTTACATATATTAATATTTCCCATTTCCTTGTCACGTGCATGAAGCCCACATTATGTCTTTTTCCACAGGGTATAGGGCCCCATGCTCAATAGCTTGAATTAGTCACAGAATGTCTTTCTGTTGGCAACTTTTGGATTAACATCCACAAACTAAAATCAGCTCAACCTCAAACTAAAGTATCTGGTTATCATTAATAACTTCACCACCGGACAGAATGATAAAAAATAAAAAGAGAAAACTCATTAATTTATTATGATCTCAAACTAAATGTTTTTCTCTTATGTATTTTAAAGATCTGAGAAGCAAAATTACAATTTGAGTTAATTAGTAACTATCTGAGTCCACCTTCTGTTGCTTATAACAGAATACCTGAAACTGGTTAATTTATATGGAAAATAATTTATTTCTTACAGTTATGGAGGCTGAGAAGTCTCCAAAGTCAAGGGACCACATCTGGTGAGAGCCATCTTGCTGGCAGGGACTCTCTGTGGAGTCTCAAGGCAGTGCAGGGCAGGGAATCACATGGGGAGGAAGCTGAGCATGCTTACTCAGGTCTCTCTTCCTCTTCTGATAAAACCATCAATCACTTCTGATGATAACCCATTTATCTATTCAGCCATGAATACATTAATCAGTTCATAAAGGCAGGTTCCACACTATCCAATCATCTCTTAAAGGCCCCACCTCTCAATACTGCCATACTGGGGATTAAGTTTCAACATAAGTTTTGGAAGGGACATTTAAATCATAGCAGTAACTGAAGCAGAACTACTAAAAGATTGTTAAAATGTTCTAATCACCTTTTCAAAAATATATAATTCCTTTTTCATGAGGGTTAAATGTATAAAAATTCAAAAATTCAAGTCATTTTTTTTTTTTTAGACTGGGTCTTGTTCTATTGTCCCAGCTGGAGTCCTGTGGTACAATCATTAGTCTCTGCAGCCTCCACCTCCTGAGCTCAAGTGATCCTTCCACCTCAACTTCCTGAGTAGCTGGGACTACAAGCATGTGCCGCCACCCCTGACTACTTTTTTTTTAAACATTTTTTGTAGAGACAGGGTCTTTCAACCCTGGTCTCAAACTTCTAAGCTCAAATGATCCTCCTGCCTCTGCCTCCCAAAGTGCTGGGATTACAGGCTTGAGTCACCACACACAGCCTGTAATCCCAAGTCACTTTTATTATCATAACCTGCTTTAGTAATCAAGAGAAAGAAAATTCTTTTTATCCTTATGTCATATTTTATTATGGTTGAATTAATTCTTGTAGTTAGAGTACATCCTAAATACAACTAAAGAAGTTAACTGATGCTTAAAGTTACTAAAGTCCAAATTATTTTTACTTTTCTTCGTAATAATCTCTGTTTCTGTTATCATAAATGTAGTGGTCTCTGAGAAGCTATGCACTCTTATATTTGTTACTCAGACCTCTTGAAAAATGTTCAAAATTATTAATATACACAAATGTATAGAAAATATCCATATACATTAATATACAGAAATAATTTCCTCTCAGTAGAGGAGACTAGATCATAGCGAATCAATGTTTAACCCATTTCCTGATACTATTTAACATGAGCTTCAGGCCACCAGAATTACCTCCATTGACTTAGAAAAGTACAGAAGACATAAGTCATATCAAAGACAACAGGAAAATGTTTAACTGTGTTTAAGTGCTTCTATATTTGTACAACAATATTTACTTAACAAACATTGATACAGCACTTGCTACATCAGGCAATGTTTCAAGCTTTTTAAATAAATATTAATTCATTTAATCCTCATAACAACCTTATGAGTTAGGTAATATCATCCCTATTTTTCAAATGGGAAAACTGCACGTAAGAGAAGTATCTTGCCTAAGTCCCTAGAATCAATAAATGGCAAAGTCAGAATTTGAACCTATGAGTCTGGCTCCAGAGCCTGAGCTTTTAAGCACTCCATTAGGCTACCTCTCAATATTCTAAATCATTTCCATATTTGGAATCTAATTTAATATAAAGGTGTTATAGTTTTTAGTCGTGTAAAAAACTTTTCTTTTTGAGATCTGAAAGTGACTTCAGATCTCAAACACCTAAGGAGACGTGCGCTTGTAGAGATCTGAAAGTGATTTCACTATGTGGCTGCTGCTATGCGAACACCCAACGTCTCCTTGACTCTCATCCCACTAGCTCATGTACCTCCCTGCTCTGCATCCACCAAACTATGTTTTCTCCTATAGCAACGCCTACCACAATATTTGCATATTAAGTGTTAACGTTCTTTAAGGGCAAGAAGCAGATCTTGTTCACAGGTTTTTTTGTTTGTTTTTTGAGACAGAGTCTCTCTCTGTCACCCAGTCTGGAGTGCAGTGGCGCGATCTCGGCTCACTACAAGCTTCGCCTCCCAGGTTCACGCCATTCTCCTGCCTCAGCCTCCTGAGTAGCTGGGACCACGCCCGGCTAATTTTTCGTATTTTTTTTTTTTTTAGTAGAGATGGGGTTTCACCGTGTTAGCCACGATGATCTCGATCTCTTGACCTCGTGATTCGCCCGCCTCGGCCTTCCAAAGTGCTGGGATTACAGGCGTGAGCCACCGCGCCCGGCCTTCTTGTTCACAGTTTTATCTCCAACACATGTACCTGAGCAGACAAAGCATGACTATAAATTATTCAACAGCCAGAGAGTTAAACTAACTTCTTATCAAATTACAACACCTGAAATAAATAGGTTTCTTCTCTTTACCTATGGGAGTAGGTACTCATTCCAATTTTAAAATTAGTATGTGTGTGGAAATAATCTTGTGATTTAAGGAAAATGACACTGCAGAAAAATACATTAATGAATGGTCCTCTCCATCTTGGCACAGAAATTTAAAATTTGGGTGTTTCAAAATTAAAGACACTAAAGCTCTTCGTTTAAATAAAAATGACAACACAGATGCACTGAGCTTTTCAAACTAAAAGTCAGGAATATATACCAAGCTACAATCACAAAACACTTCCATCAAAACACTGCAGGAAGCAAACAACTGCCAGCTAGCACATCGCTCTTCGTGCAAAATGACGTGCGTCATTTTGTGCAAAGGACATCAGAAGAACTTGTCAGTTAAACAGAGGATTTAGATATACCATGAGAAAACTTTCATGCACCACTTTACATATTTCCAGCAAAATTGCTATAGAAGCTCTTAAGGCACAATAATTTGAACCTAACTTGACTTAAGTAACCAACACAAACTACTTTTCTAAAATGTCTCCTATTTTCGTAAGTGACAGAATTTAGTTATAAAAGTCCTACTAACTCTTGAAAAATAATCTACAGAGACATGGTGATTCATTTGCTTTCATTTAGCAGCATTCGCTTGTCAAATTGTTAATTATGTGCCTATTACGTGCTAGGTACTCTATTGGGTGTTCTTGTACAAATCATTTTTCTGCCAGCAAAGCCATATTTTTTTGAGTTAGTAATTCCCAGATTTTTGTCAAATTCAACAGCATTATGCAATGAGTTCTTAGTATGTACAGTAAGGAAGAGCAGAATTTTAGTTGACATAAGTAATTCTACATTTTATTTTGGATAACAGGAACATACAAACTATATACATACAACCTGAGTATTCTTATTAACTGTTCATTTTGCATTTCTGTCCAATTTGACCAGTCAATTCACTCAGTCAAGTTGGCTTTGGCATTTAGGTAGGACCAGTAGGTCCATAAAGTGAGAGAGTCAAATGGGTACTGGAAGACAAACTCCCTCCTAGATCAAAAGCTCCTGAGAATAAGAACTGTGACTTCTATAGCACTGGGGCTAAATGTATTTCCTGGCACAGACTATGCATTAATATATGATTGTTTGAATGGATGATGTCACTAAACTTCTCACAGACATATAAAACTATATCCCATCTGTAAAAATTTCCAGAGGGACCAGACATGATGATGGTCATTTGGTCATTATCCTTATTAATATTAACCTCCCTATACAGAGATCCCATAGAGACGCTTAGGGTACAATAAATCAAACCTAACTACATTAATTAACCAACACAAGTTATAACTTTACTAACAGTTATTATTTTCAGTTAAATTTCCTAAATTCTCTTAATCTTTTATCACTGAATCTGTTTTTTTAAACTTTTTTCTTATCTTTTAAATTATTCTGATTATTAAGTTAAAGGTTAACAAGACAATAAATCATAACTCTGCTTCGAAGCTTACCAGCTTAAATTCTATTAACAATGCCTGATTATTCAAGCTTATCTCCTTTTTATAACTTTGAAAATAAGCTGAAATCTGCACCTCTAATCACAGTGTCCTGTACACTTTCAACTATATGTTTGCCTTGTCTTCCACTAAATCCTAAGCTAGAGCAGGGGTCAGGTTCTTGTTCCTCTTTCTTGCCATCCTCTCACCCTGACACACACTACTGTATCCACTTCAAGGGCATGTTCAGGAAAGATAATATAGTACTGCAAAAATGGGGTATTGGGGCTGGACACGGTGGCTCATGCTTATGATCCCAGCACTTTGGGAGGCCAAGGCAGGCAGGTTGCTTGAACCCAGATGTTTGAGACTAGCCTGGGCAACATGGCAAAACCCCATCTTCACAAAATATACAGAAAATAAAAATAAATAGCCAGGCATGGTGGTGCGTGCCTGTGGTCCCAGCTACTTGGGAGGCTGAGGTGGGAGGATCACCTGAGCCCAGGAGGTAGAGATTGCAGTGAGCTGAGATCCAGCCACTGCGCTCCAGCCTGGGTGACAGAGCATGACCCTGACTCAAAAAAAAAAAAAAATGGGGGATAGGAAGGCAGAGAAAAGCACCCCAAAGCCCTCTGGTGGAAAATTGGATTAAAACCTTAAAGAGAAGTAAAATATTCTCCTTTACTGACTCCATTTCAGTCATTGCCTTTAAAATTCATACATATATTCCACTAGTGCTAAACTAAGAGAATCAGCATTATGTAATATTCATTGCCTCAGACACTGTTGTTTGGCCAACGATAGTCATTCCCAGGCCCCAGCCACCTTCTTCTGTGGCTAGGAACACTAAATGCTTATTTTTCCTGCTTCTCTTGCAGCTAAGAATTGCCTTTGACACAGTTCTGGCTGATGAGATATAAGCAAAACCCACCAGAGGGTTTCTTGAAAAGATTTTGCTTTCGTGATAAAAAAAAAAAAAAAAAAAAAAGGAGCAATATGGCTGGCATTGCCACTTCTCCCTTCAACATGTCCTGAACATACAATACCTAGGCCTGCATTATGTATTTTGCAACCATGAAATAAAAAGCATGAAAATGAAAAGCAAACTCAATGGGAATGGTGGAACAGAGGATTAAAAGGATTAAATAGGATTATTAAGCAACTAAACCTATGCAAACAATCCCCTATTTTCAGATAGCTTGATGTGGGAATAAAAGATTGTTGAAGTTACTGTTACTTACAGACAAATGCTTTCCAATGCAGATGCTACTTAACACAGCCATGGTTTAAATCCTGGTTCTGCCTTTTACTGTGTGACCTTGGGCAAGTTAATAAACTTTTCCAAGCCTCCATTTCTCATCTGTAAATGGGCATAAGTGAAATTGCTACAATAGCATTGTTGTGTAAAATATAAAATAATGCATTTAAAGTACTTGGCATTGAATTTGGCACAAAGTATTTCTCTCAAACATTAAAGGCACACTTTAATACTAAATACAAATAGAAATGTTTTGAAAATAAATGTTGCTTTTTTCTCCAAATAATTACATATAAAAATTAAACATTTAGGGTGTCAGAGAAGTCAATTCTTTATTTTTTAAATCATCATTATATATAGCTTAACTGAAGACAATTTACAACAAGAAAATGTATAATGTAAATGTAAAATGTACATTTGTGTGATTAAATTAGGTAGCACAAATGTCAACTAATAATTGCTATGTGGTTTAAATTTTTTATATTATTCTAATTATCGTGATACAAAACAAGCCATTTCCTCCAGCACAAGATAGACTGAAATGACTAGCAGTAACGTCATAACTTCTTGTTGCCATACCACCCAGAAACCTGAGACATGTGAATCTTTACTGTTCCACTTATTAGGTTATTTTCAGGACATTCAATCACGTCTCTTTAATCACTGAAGGAAACAGCAGATCTCTGTTGTTTTGCTTTGTTTTAGTCAGAAGCATTTTTGCTTCACTTCAACAAGATCATCACTCCAATTGTTTCTCTTTAGCAGCTTATCTTACAAGGCCAGTAAAAGCCTGTGTTCCAAAGCCTAGAGACTTTCCATTTATAGCTTTCCATTAAGCCTCTTAAAAGTAGGTATTTATACCAATTAATTATTTAAAAGGTAGGGCCTTTTATGAAATAGCTTTTTTATTAATTCAAAGAGATTATAATTTTTAATCTAAACCTTTTTAAAAAGGATTTGAGTTGACTTACAACAAAAGACATAAATAGATTAAGATTGTTAAAATAAATCAAAACATATGCAAATACTGGGAAAAAAGGATGCAAATAAAAAAATCATCATGGCCACAATTATGCAAAACATTTAACTATGAACTTCTACTAAAGCAAAAATGGAAACAGAGTTGATTTTAAAAATCTCATTATTTTAGAGGGAAGGTGTATGGTCTATATTTTTATATGCTGATACTGAGTGTAGCCTTAGTACTAAATTTCAGTAGGAATTTGTCTCATGGCCCTTCCCCAAGAAAAAATAAGTTCCATAATACACAGTGTTTTCATAGGCGAGGCTCAGTGGCTGTTTTGAACTTTAATAAAAGTCAATAGCATGACATTATACCAGTAATTTTAAAATGATTTTAAGCTATGGAATCTGAAAAAAAATATGCAGCAGCTAAATATATAAAATTATAGATAAATAAGAACTTGACTAATTGAAACAGAGTTAAAGTGCCTAAAGCTACCATAACCAGTGATTACAGAATCTGAGTAAGGAAAAAAACTGTAGCCAATAAACTGATCACAGTGCCTTGCTTAGTTACAAATATACAAATGCCAATACAATGTCCTAAGCTCTTATGCTCTCCTGACAGGGTTGGGGATGAGGCAAGAATGTCTACTCTCATTGCTCTTATTGAATATTATACTGCAAGTCCCAGTTCAATAAAGCAAAAAGAAAAAAATGATACATGAGGAAGACAGACAGGAAGAAATAAAACTGTCTTTATTCAGAAAGAGTATATTGTGCATGTAGAAAATCTTAAAAATCTACAAAAAGAAAGCCACTAAATCTAATAAGTTAATTGAGCAAGATTGCAGGATACAAGTTCAATAGACAACACTCATTTGTATTTCTATATATTAACAATAGGCAATTGGAAATAAAACAAAATATATTCACAACAGCGTCCAAAATAGTGTAAAACTAAGGATTAAATCTAACAACATGTGAGCACAGACAGTTCATTAAAAACTACAAATTATTACCAAGAAAAATTAAATAAGGACATTTCTATGGAGTGAATTGTGTCCCCTTCTCTACTCAGTTTATATGTTGAAACCCTAACACTCAATGTGACAGTATTATAAATGGGTACTTTGATAGGTAATTGGGTTTACATGAGGCAATGAGGATGGGCCCTCATAATTCAATTAGTGCCTTTATAAGAAGAAACACCCGAGAGCGTGCCATCTCTCCGTGTGTGTGTGTGTGTGTGTGTGTGTGTGTGTGTATACAAACAAGAGGTCATGTGAGCACAAAGATGGTGGCCACCTGCAAGCCAAGAGAAGGGACTTCAAAATAAAACTTACCTTCCCAGCACCTTTATCTTGGACTTCCCAACATCCATAACTATGAGAAAATAAATTTCTATTATTTCAGCTACCCAGTCTATGATATTTTGTTATGGCATCCCAAGCTGACTAAGAGAGAGATATACAGTGCTCATGGATCAGAAGACTTGAGGTTAAAATTTAAGATACCAATTCACTCCAAATTTTTCTATAAACTCAGTATAATCAGAAATAAAATCCCACTAGGCCTATATGACGCAGGAATTCCATTTGTAGGCATATACTTAATATAATAAAAAACACGGACTCATACAGATATTTTTATCATTGCTGGATAATTCACAATAGGCAAAAGTTAAAAACAACCCAAGAGTCAATCAACAGGTGAATGGATAAACAAAATGTGGTATATACATACAGTAGAATATTATTCAGCCATGAAAAGGAATGGAGTTCTGATATATGCTACAACATAGATGAATCTTGAAAACATTATGCTGAGGGTGGAGCAAGATGGCCAAATAAAAGTCTCCACAAATTGTCTCACCTAAAAGGAACACCACATTTTAACAACTGACTACACACAATAAAAGCACCTTCATAAAAAACAAAAATCAGGTAAGCAATCACAGTACCTGGTTTTAACTTTATATTGCTGACAGAGGAAATAAATGGGTAGGAAAGACAGGCTTAAATCACTAAGACCACCCCTCTCACATTCCCCAGAAATGATTACATGGCATAGAAAGAGAATCTGTACATTCGGGGGAGGGAGAGCACAGTGACTGGGGGACTTTGCATTGAATTGAGTGTTGCCCTGTCACAGTGGAAAGCAAAAGCGTGATGAACTCAGCCAGTGCCCACACATGAAGGGAGCATTTGGACCAGACCTAACCAGAGAGGAAGTGCCCATATCAATGGTCTGAACCTGAGTTTCTCTGCAAGTCTTGCTACTGCAGGCTAAACTGCTCTGGGATTCTAGGTGAACTTGAAAGGCAGTCTAGGACACAAGGACTGCAATTCTTAGGGAAGTCCTGATGCTGTGCTGGACTTAGAGCCAGTGGATTGGGGTGGCACATGGCCTAGAAAGACACCAGATGGGCCAGCTAGGGGAGTGCTTGTGCAACTCCTCCCACAACCACAGGCAGCAAAGCTTGCAGCAATAAAAGGACTCCTTCCTTCTACTTGAGGAGAGGAAACAGAAGAGCAAAGAGACTTTGTCTTGTACCTTGGATGCCAGCTAAACCAACATAGGGTAGGTCAGTGGGCAGAGTAGTGAGGCCTGCATCCTAGGCCCTACCTCCCAGATGACATTTCTAGACACACTCTTGGCCAGAAGAAAAACTTCTTCCTTGAAGGGAATGAACAAGTACTGGCAGAATTCATCACCTTCTGACTAAAGAGCCCCCGAACCCTGAATCACCAACAGCAATACCCAGGTGGTATACCATTGGCCTTGGGTAAGACTCTGAGACATGCTGGCTTCAGCTACCAGCTCAGCCACAGTAGCGCAGAGCACCAAGTGGGCTCTTAGGGATCCCTGAATCCAGGAATAGGTTATTGGATGGCACTGATAGACCTGCCCTGGGCCAAAGGGGAGCCCACTTCCCTGAAGAGTGAGCCCCAGGCCTGGCAGCATTGACCACTAGCTGACTGAAGAGCCCCTGGGCCTTAAGTGAACCTTAGTGGTGGCCTGGAAAAACTCCCTATGGACTAGTGGTGGTGGTGGCAACAGGGAAAGGCTTCTCCGCCTGTGGAAAGGGGAAAGAAGAATGGAAAGAGCTTTGTCTTGTAGTCTGAGTACCAGCTTAGCCACAATGCAACAGAACATCAGGTAGATTTCTAAGTTTTTTTTTTTTTTTTTATTCTAATCCCGGGCTCCCAGATAGCATCTCTAGAACTGCATGGGTTCTGGGGAAACTGACTGCCCTGAAGGAAATGACAAAATCTGTGGCTTCCCCACCTACTGACTGTAGATCCCTAGAATCTTGAGAGAACATAGGTGGTAGTCAGGTAGCAAATATAGTGGACGTTGTGTGAGACTCAGTACTGTGCTGGCTTCAGGTCTGACCTGGGATAGTCCCAGTGGTGGTGGCCACAGGGGTGCTTGAATCATGCCATCCCCAGATCCAGGTGGTTGAGCACAGAAAGAAAGACTTCATTTGTTTAAAAGAAAGTAGAAGATAACGAGAATTTCTTCCTGGTAATCCAGGGAATTCTTCCAGACCTTATCTAAGACCACCTAGGTGGTATCTTTATGAGTCTGTAGTACTGGGCTTGGAACCCAAGTCTCTTTTGAATATCTAGAAAGCCTTCCCAAGAAGAATGAGCATAGAGTATAGACAAGCTCAGACTGAGAAGACTACAATAAATACCCAACTCTTTAATGCCCAGACGCAGACAAACATCCAGAAGCATCAAGACCATCTAGGAAAACATGACCTCACCATACAAACTAAATAAGGGACCAGGGACCAATCCTGGAGAAACAGAGATATGTGGCCTTTCAGGCAGAGAATTCAAAATAGCTCTTTCGAGGAAACTCAAAGAAATTCAACATAACACAAAGAAGAATTCAGAATTCTATCAGATAAATTTAACAAAGAGATTGAAATAATAAGAATCAAGCAGAAATTCTATAGTTGAAAATGCAACTGATGTATTGAAGAACGCCTTAGAGTCTCTTAATAACATAATTTATCAACAAAAAGAAAGAATTAATGAGCTTGAAGACAGGCTTCTTGGTAATACACTGTCAAAGGAGACAAAATAAAAAAGAATAAAAAATAATAATGTAAGCCTACAGAATCTAGAAAATAGCTTCAAAAGGGCAAATCTAAGAGTTCTTGGCCTTAAAGAGGAAGTAGAGAAAGAGTTGAGGGTAGCAAGTTTATTCAATGGGATAATATCAAAGAACTTCCAAACTTAGAGAAATACATAAATATTCAAGTACAAGAAGGTTATAGAACACCAAGCAGATTTCACCCAAAGAATACTACCTAAAGGCATTTAATACTCAAATTCAAAGATAAAGAATCCTAAAAGCAGCAAGAGAGAAAAAAAAACAACAACACACAATAGAACTTTAATGCATCTGTAAGCAGAGTTTTCAGTAGAAACCTTACTGGCCAGAAGAGAGTGGCATGACATACTTAAAGTACAGAAAGATAAAAACGTTTTACCCTAGAATAGTATGTTCTGTGAAAATATCCTTCAAGCATGAAGGAGAAATAAAGACTTTCCTAGACAAACAAAAGCTGAAGGATTTCATCAATACCAGACCTGCCCTAAAAGAAAGGTTAATGGGAGTTCTTCAGTCTGAAAGAGAAGGACAATAAGCAATAAGAAATCATATGAAGGTACAAAAATCAGACAGTAGAAAGCAGACAGAAAAACACAGAATACTATAACACTGTAATTGTGGTGTGTAAACTATGTTTATCTTAAGTCAAAAGACTAAATGATGAACCAATAAAAAATAACTACAACTTTTTAAGACACAGACAGTACAACAAGACAAAGAAAAACAACAGAAAGTCCTTACTTGTCAATAACAACATAAAATGTAAATGAACTAAACTCTGTAATCAAAAAGCATAGAATGGCTGAATGAATTTTTAAAAAAAGACCCAATGATCTGTTGCTTATAAAAAACACACTTCAACTCTAAAGATACACATAGACTAAAAAGAAAGAAATGGAATATTTAATGGCAATGCAAACCAAAAAAGGAGTAGCTACAGTTATATCTCACAAAATAAATTTAAAGACAAAAACTATAAGAAGAGACAACATTATTATATAATGGCAAGTGGGTCAATTCAGCAAGAGGATATAACAATTGTAAATAGATATGTACCCAACACTTGAACACCCAGATATATAAAGTATTATTAGAGCTAAGGAGAGAGACAGACCTCAGTACAATAGTAGCTGGAGATTTCAACACCCCACTTTCAACATTGTTGATTTTCTGCCTGGAAAATCTGTCCAAAGAAACATCAGACTTAATCTGGACTATAGAACAAATGCATCTAATAGATATTTACAGAATGTTTCATCCAATGGCTATAGAATACAAATTCTTCAACTCAGCATCATTCTCACAGGCAGACCATAAGTCAGGCTACAAAACAAGTCTTAAAACATTCAAAAACAATTGAAATTGAAATAATATAAAACATCTTCTCTGACCACAATGAAATTAAGCTACCCATCAGTAACAAGAGGAATTTTGTACACTAAAAAAAACACATGAAAATTGAATCATATGCTCCTGAATGACCAGTGGGTCAATGAAGAAATAAAGAAGGAAACTGAAAAATTTCTTGAAATAAATGATAATGGAAACACAACATGCCACAACTCATAAGATACAGCAAAAGCACTACTAAGAGGAAAATATATACCTTTAAGTGCCTATATCAAAAAAAGAAACACTTAAAATAAACAGCCTAATGATGCATCTTAAAAAATTAGAAAAGCTAGAACAAACCAAAACCCAAATTATTAGAAGAAAAAAAAAACATCAGAGCAGAAATAAATGAAATTGAAAGGAAGAAAACAACATAAAAGATAAATAAAACCAGAAGTGTTTTTTTAAAAAAGATAAGCAAAATTGGCAAACCTTTAGCCAGACTAAGAAAAAAAAGACGATCCAAATAAATAAAATCAGAGAGAAAAAAGAAGACATTACAACTGATACAGCAGAAATTTAAAGGATCATTAGTGACTACTATAAGCAATTATATGCTAATAAATTGGAACATGTGGAGGAAATGGATAAATTCCTAGACGCAAACAACCTATCCAGATTGAACCATGAAGAAACCCAAAAATGGAACAGACCAATAACAAAGTAACAAGATTGAAGCTATAGTAAAAAGCCTGCCAGTAAAGAAAAGCCTGGGAACCAATGGCTTCAGTGCTGAATTCCACAAGACATGTTAAGGACTAATACCAATCTTACTCAAACTATTTTAAAAATGGAGGAATAAATACTTCCAAATTCATTCTATAAATCCAGTATTATCCTGATACCAAAACCAGACAAAGACACATCAAAAAAGAAAACTATAGGCCAATACCCCCAATGAATATTGATACAAAAATCCTCACAAAATACTAGCAAGCTGAATTCAATAATACATTAAAAAGATCATTCATCATGACCAAGTGGGGTTTATCCCAGTTTCAACATATGCCAATCAATCAATGTGATATATCATATCAACAGAATGAAGGATAAAAACTATATGATCATTTCGATTGATGCTGAAAAACCTTTTGCTAAAATTTAACATCATCTTATGATTAAAACCCTCAAGAACTGTATATAGAAAGAACATACCTCAACAGAGTAAAATCCATATATAACAGACCTACAGTTAGTGTTATACAGAATGGGAAAAAACTGAAAGCCTTTCCTCTAAGCTCTAGAACACAACAAAGAACTCCAATGTCACCACTGGTATTCAACATAGTACTGAAGTCCTAGCTAGAGCAAACAGAAAAGAGAAAGAAATACATGGTGTCCAAATTGGAAAGGAAAAAATCAAATTATCCTTATTTGCAGATGGTATTATATTATATTTGGTAAAGCCTAAACACTCCACCACAAAACTGTTAGAACTGATAAACAAATTCAGTAAAGATGCAGAATAAAAAATCAATATAAAAAGTTAGTAGCATTTGTGTATGCCAACATGAAACAATCTGAAAAAGAAATAAAAAAAGGTATTCCATTTAATATAGCTACAAATAAAGTGAAATACAAAGGAATTAACTTAAATGAAAAAACTCTACAATGAAAATTATAAAACCCTGATACAAGACATTGAAGACACAAAAAAAATGAAGACATTCCATGTTCAAGGATTGAAGGAATCAATATTGTTAAAATGTCCATACTACCCAAAGCAATCTACAGATTCAATGTAATCGTTGTCAAAATACCAATGACGTTATTTACAGAAATAAAAAAGTAATCCTATGATTTATATGGAACTACAAAAGACCCCAGCTAGCCAAAGATATCTTGAGCAAAAAGAACAAAACTGGAGAAACCACATTACCTTACCTGACTTTTAATTATACTACAGGGCAATAACAAATAAAACAGCAGGGTACTGGCATACAAACAGATACCTAGACCAATGGAACAGAATAGATAACCCAGAAACAAATCCTCATTTTCAACAAAGCTGCCAAGAACATACATTGGAGAAAAATCATCTCTTCAATAAATGATGCTGGGAAAACTGGATATCCATATGCAGAAGAATGAAACTAGACCCCTATCTCTTGCCATATGCAAAAATCAAATCAAAGTGGATTAAAAACTTAAATCTAAGACCTCAAACCATGAAATTACTACAAGAAAACATTGGGGAAAATCTTCAGGACACTGGACTAGGCAAAGATTTTTTGAATAATACTGCACAAGCACAGGCAACCAAAGCAAAAACGGGCAAATGGGATCACATCAGTTAAAAAGCTTCTGCATAGTAAAGGAAACAATCAACAAAGTGAAAAGATAACCCACAGAATAGGGGAAAATATTTGTAAACTACCCATCTGATGAGAAACTAATAACCAAAATATAGCAGTAGCTATAAAAACTCTATAGGAAAAAATACAATAATCTGATTTTAAAAAGGGGAAAATATCTGAACAGACATTTCTCAAAAGAAGACAAATGGCAGACGGGCATACGAAAAGGTGCTCAATGTCACTGATCATCAGAGAAATGTAAATCAAAACTGCAATGATATATCATCTCACCCCAGTTAAAATGGCTTATATCCAAAAGACAAGCAGTAACAAATGCTGGAGAGAATGTCGAGAAAAGGGAGCCCTGGTACACTGTTGGTGAGAATGTGAATTATTACAACCAGTATAGAGAACAGTGTGAAAGTTCCTCAAAAACTAAAAACAGAGTGACTATGCGATCTAGAAATCCAACCCCTGAGTATATACCCAAAAGAAAAGAAATCAGTATATCAAAGGGATAGCTTCACTCCCATGTTTGTTGCAGCACTGTTCACAATAGCCAATAGCCAATATCTGGAAGCAACCTAAGTGTCCATCAACAGATGAATGAAGAAAGAAAATGTGGTACACATACACAATGGAGTACTGGAGCCATAAGAAAGAATAAGATCCTGTCACTTGCAGCAACATGGATGAGACTGGAGGTCATTATGTTAAGTGAAATAAGCCAGGCACAGAAATATGAACTTTGCATGTTCTCACTTATTTGTGGGAACTAAAAATTAAAACAATTGAACTCATGGAGATAGTAGAAGGATGGTTACCAGAAACTGGGAACAGTAGTGGGGATGTGGTGGGGCAGGGAGTGGGAATTGTTAATGGGTGAAAAAAATAATTAGAAACAATGACTAAGACTTAGTATTTGATAGCACAAAAGGGTGACTATAGTCAATAATAACTTAATTGTACATTGTTAAATAACTAAAAGAATATAATTGGATTGTTTCTAACACAAAGGATAAATCTTAAGGGGATGGATATCCCATTTACTATGATGATATACATTGCATGCCTGTATCAAAGTATTTCACATGCCCCATAAATATATACACTTACTATGTACCTACAAAAATTAAAAATAAAAAACATTTTAAGAACCATTACACTCAGTGACATACAAATGCAAAAAGAAAATATTGTATGATTCCACTTATATGGTGTATAAATACCTAGAATTGGAAAATTTCCCTAGAATAGGCTCATTCACCGAAATAAAGTAGATTACAGATTACCAGGAGCAGGAGGGAATGAGGAGTTATTGCTTAATATGTACAGAGTTTCTATACGGGGTGACGGAAAATTTGGAAATATTGGTGACATGACAATGCAAACGTAATTAATGCCACTGAATTGAATAAAGATGGTTAAAATAGCAAATTTTATATATTTTTTATATAAATAAAACATTTTGTAAATAAAACACCCTTATTTAATTTTGTAAATAAAGCACCCTTATTTACAAAACAAAATCCTAGGAGACTTTTTTATGAAATCTACAAATTGATTGTGAAATACATATTAAAATGTAAAAGACCCACAATAGCCAAAATCATTTTGAAAAGAACTAAGTTGGATGATTTCCCATTATCCGATCTGAAGACTCACAGAAACGCTCCAATAATCAAGACAGCATAGTATTGGTGTTAAAGGTAGATATATTGATCAATAGATGACGGAATGTCAGAAATAGACACATATATGATCAATTAGTTTCTGACAAAGTGCCAAGATAATTTAATAGGAAGAAAAATATTTTCAACATATTGTATGGAACATTGAGATATGCATATGAATACATAAACTCTGACCTTTCCTCAGATCATATACAAAATTAACTTATCAATTACAGACCTAAATGTAAAAAATCTCCTAAAAGGAGTAAACTTTGCAAAAAAACCCAAAAGTGATAAATTATATCAATTCATTAATATAAAAATATAGACTATAATTATATATGTGTGTGTATACATACAGGTGTCCAGAACTTAATAACCTGAATCTTAGCAACAAGAGGACAAAAACTCATTTAAAAAACTGTCAAAAGATTTGAACAGACACTTCGTAAAAATACAAAGGCCACTAAGTACATCAAAAAATGCACATTTAAGCCACATTTAGTTACCATTACAAAGTCATTAGAATGACTAAAAATTAAAAGGCTAGAACGAGTGGAATTCTCATACAATGCTAGTTGCAAAGTAAAATATTGCCACTACTTTGTAAATCTGTTTGACAGATTCTTACAATGTTAAACACATGTCTGCCATATGACCCAACAATTCCAAGAGAAATAATCATATGCCAACCCTGCAACAATAACCATATCAGATTTATTCATAGTAGCCACAAAACTGGAAAATAACCCAACTATCCATCAATATGTCAATGGATAGCCCAATTGTGACACATCCTTTCAATGGAATACTACTAGGCAATGATAAGAGAATAGAGTATTGTTATTATCATTACATGCAGTTACATGAATGAATTTAAAAAACATTTTTCTGAGCAAAAGAAGGAAGGCACACTGTGTCACTCCATTTATATGAAACTCTAAAATAAGCAAAACTAATCTGTAATGACAGAGCACACATCATTGATTGCCTGGGGTTGTGGCTGGTAGGAGAGAGGTGTGACTACAAAGTGGCAGAAAGAACATTTTTGGATAATAAAAACGGTCTATATCTTTATAGTGGTGGTGGTTACATAAGTGTATACATTTGTCAAAACTTATCAAACTAGAATGGATGCATGTTGTTAAATGTAAATCATGCCTCAGTAAAGAAGAGTAGAAATAAGGATCTATACCCATTACTGAATCTACATTATATACTTGCTGAGGCTGTGACAGAATGCATCATCGACGCAATATGGCTAAACTCACCCACAAGTAAGCTGGAATGTGGGTATAAATTAAGTTTAAGGATAAGCAGAATACCAGGTAACTGGCAACACCAGAAAAAATTTCTTCCTCATACCCAGCTGGGAAATATCCACAGTCTTTTCTACTACAATGTACATATCCCAGATTAAACAGTTTGAGAGTCAGGAGAACACTATATGGCATCTTCCTCCTAAAAAATGACAACTGCTCTTGGCAGTGGGTACTTGAGACACAATTTAGGAAACCTCTGCCATGGCTAGCTCTCAAGAAGTATATTAATTAGTAAACCACTGTATCTGGGAACGATAAGATTTTGTGCATTTTTGTTACTGCCATTGCCTCCTTGACCAGGACAGTCCACTAATACTCAGTCTTCCACCTCCAAGGTAGTCCTTTAAGAATTTGTTCAGAAACCCTAGGTATTCAGCCAGGAATGATTTTAAAACATTGAAAGCATAACCAAGTGATGGTGTATATATTCTTCTTTGCACAGATGTAAATTTATTGTGCAGTTTTTCTATGTTGTTTAATAAAGTTCACTTTCTCTGGTGATCTTACAGGCAACTTCTAATACTACTACTACTACTAATATTAACACTAATACTATGGTTCTCAAACACTGCATGTTCTTAAGTCAAATTCCCAGAGGTCTGGGGAATGGGGGTCTAAGATCTGGTCTAACCTCTCTCTGGTGATCCTAGTACAGATAGCCTTCAAACAATTTGAGAAACACTGCACTAATGGGTTCACTGTTCCACTGCTCTGCCAGGGACACTTAACTTTTTAGTCCTCCAGTTAGGTGGGAGTGAGTTGACTGACAGGCTAAATAACAACCAAATACATAATCAAAATCAAATGTATCATAATGTACTTTCTACAAGTTGTCCCTCATGAAGACATAGCATGATTATTTTTGCTTGGGACACTTTACAACTGATGGTTGATGTTTACTTCTGTTAAATGAATTTTAAATACAAGTGGCATTGATTCTATAAACAGCAACATCTTAGGAAAACATCCTGTAAAGAATCTCCACACTTAGCTCCTAGAGAATGGTGACAAGGACTGCTTAAAAGAACATGAAATAGTTTGCTGCTATAGATTAAATTTCTTCTGAGAAAAAGTGTGAACTTTTACAGGTGGCATCCAGATGGAGAATTAGTCCCTTCCCACCCACAGGAAGAAAGTCTATAAAACCTCTTCCACAACAGGAGAAGAAAGGGAGGACATTTTGTGCCAAGAAATTTTTGCAATTTGTGCACTAGAAGAGTACTGCAACTCTCTGGAGCACTCCATATTATGTGTAGCTGTGTCATGTCAAATAGGACAGATACTAAACTACAGAAATTGAGTTAATGAAGAGGTAATATGTCAAAGTCTAAACTTAAACAATGGTAGATAGACTAATTGTTTTCTACAATTATATCTGCTTTCAGTTTTGAAAATGACCAATCCAACATGAGCCAGCATGGGTCAGCATAGAATACAAAAGATTACTAAATAAATGGGAACTAAGACCATAACAAAGAGATAATCCAACTACAACGAGCTAGAGATATTCTCTTAGAATCTTGTGGTTAAGGGTCTTACCAACACCTTGACAATTAACTCCAAAACAATATGTAGGTATATCTGTATACAATCTATTTATGAATTTTTCTGTATATATACTTACATTAATTAATTGTTTAGTTCAATTTTAACAGTTCATTTTGCTGAGTGGAGCCCTTCATTCTCAGTAAATCTTTTTAAGGACTTTATAAACACATACATTATTAATAAAAAGTACTCAAACTAGGTGAATCCAATCAATAGTTGCAATTATGATCAGATAAGAGCACTTATTTAAATCGTGTCTCTCACCTTTTAAAAATATTTTTATGAAAATTCACCACAAATACTTTATTTTAATAAAATGAGTTATATAGATATGAATTCAATTACTATAGCTCTAGAACCAGGTGATGAAACAACAAAATGAATCAGAAAGATTGCAGAAGTAATAAAACAGAGTGGCAAAAGAATATCATTAATAAAATAATAAGATCAAAGAAATGAATAGACAAGGTTAAAAACTAAATTACTCACTAGAGGAAACATTTGAGAGACATCACAGTAATGCAGATAAAAGACACAGAAACAAAAACAATTATTTAAAAGTAATATAGAGAGAAGATAGAAAAGATAGGTAACACAATAAATGTGACAGAAAATGTATTAAAAGATATGGTACAACAAAGCTTCACTGATATTAAGGTAAAAAATAAACTTGTATATTGAAAGGACACGAGAAATTCCTGGAAAAATTTATAAATGATCATCTGTAAGAAAGTGCTTTAGTGAAATTGTTTTTCAACAACTTTAAGAATGAAGAAAAATAACTTGGCTATCAGTTCTTGCTATCCACCCCTTTACCTATAAACACAGAGAGATTTCCAGAATCATAATCTTCAAAATTATAATGATTATGTCTAGTAGGTGAAATTTGAGTTATTACATGATTCTTTGGACTTTCCTCTATTGCTTGTATATTTATAACGAACATATGTTACTTTTATAAAAGCAATACAGTCATTAATACTAAAAAATTAAAGAAGGAAAGAAAGGGATGAAGAAGAAAAGAAGGAAAGAGACTATTACTAATTTGCCAAGATACTATTTTATCACTTTCCTAGTTACCTAATCATTACAAAAGAGGAAGAAGAGGAGAAAGAAGAAGATAAAGAGGAAAAAACCATCATTTTGTGCTGATTACAGATTATGTATGTGAAGTTTTGGGAATTTCTGCTTATGTCTGATATATTACAACTTTACTGCCAGGAACTTTTTTTTTTTTTTTTTGCCTGGTATTTGTCTCTAATTGAAGTATCTGAAAGAGAACTCCATATTTGTAGAGGCCCAACTGTGCTACTGTTAAAAGGGGTTTATATTCCATAAATATTTACATTCTGCTCTACAAGAGCTGAGAAATAACTTGATGTGCCTGTTGTTCCCACTTAAACAACAACAACAAAAAATAAACTGTGAATCATTTTTCTACATCTAGTATCTTTTCTACCAGGTCTCTTGTAGAACGTCAATTCCCTAAAAACACAGACTGTGCTTTTACTTTGTTCCAGACAATATGTGTCTTTTTAGGGTAGAAGTACTAAAAAATGAAAAACAAAATGCTAATTGATGGTTATGATATATTGTTTCAATCCCCCTAAGACCAGGCTGTGAACTATTTCAACCAGACATAATCTCCACAAAGTTGTAGATCTGAGTAACTCTGCCAAGCACGATTCTATTTGCAATAAGTGTTTTACAGTTATCTACTATTTTCTCAATCACTCCCTTGCATTTGATTTAAGGTTTAGCAACTAGTTCACTGTATACCTCTCCACAACTACTCCATGCACTAGCTTTAGTAACTCCAATATTCCTTATCCTCTTTTTCTCCTGTGTTCACGTAGCAAACTCAAACTCTGTTAAAACCCAACTTTCTATCTGCTCCCTACCTGCACCTCAGCAGCTGGAAGTAGTCGAAGAAAAACATTCATTTGAATTAACTGATTTCGTGTAAACTTTTAGGAAAGAATTTTAAGAAATGCCTTCATTTTCTTAAATTTATGACCACAAATCTTAGAAAGACCTCCCCACCACCAAGCATCGTTCTATGTTTCCATAATAAATTCATTTTCCCACTCTCTCAAAAATTTGTTTTACATATTTTCCTCCGGCCTCAAAGCCTCCCTCAATACTCCCTCCTTCCACTGTCCTTCACTCTCAGATGATGACCTTGACTTCTGTTTAACTGAAAAACTAAAAGTAATCAGAAGAAAATCTCCTCATTTTCCCATCACCAAATCTTCTAACTTACTTGTGACTGACCCATTCACTTTATTTGTCCTCCTAATATGAGGGATGAAATCTCCTTGGTCCATCTAAACCAACTCTTCACAGTGCACTGAATTCCAGCACCAACATTTAAGAACTCTGGAACCGGAATTTTCCCCTCCTTTGCTGCTTTCTCTGCAGTTTTCCTCTCTCAATTGGATCATTTCCATTTGCATGTAAACATGTTATAAAAAACCTCTCATCTTGAAAAGCAAACTAACAAAACAAACTTCCTTAATTCTATTTGCCCCTTCAGCTTCCGTCCATTTATCTGCTTCTTTGGCAAAGGGTATCTACTCCACCCACTTTTTCTTTAATCCACTCCAATCAGACACCTGTCTCCACTACTCCCATGAACTGTTTGAATCAAGGTCATTAACAACCTCTATCTTGCCATATTTATGTCTCAATTATTCAGTCTCTCAAGAGTATTAACCTAAGGGAGAATAGCATTGTTGTCAAACACTAGCTTTGCTTGACTTCATGTGAACAGTGCTTTACTGGTTTTCCTCTTCATTCTCTGGCAGTTTTTTTTTTCCTCAGTTTCCATTGCTGGATGCTCCTTCTCAACATCCTCCAGAGTTCAGCCCTTGAACGTCTTCTCTTCTTTATACTTAGTTCTCACCAGATAATCTCAAGTTCCATTGTACTATATGATATATATGCATCCCCTATTTGATCTATTTCCCTGAGGAGCCCTCACTAATACAATAACCTTTCCTCCGTCTCCTATGGAGCTCTGGAATCAACTCAATGTGGAAGATGTCTCACCAGTGTCAATCCTTTCCTTCTTTCTTAGTAACAGTCTTTTATTTTACGTAGCCAGCCTCAGTCTGTCAACTGAAGTCGAGTAGACACTGGGATCCTTGGTGGAAGGTGGAACCCATCTTTCCCTAAAATTCTGTGTTGGAGAGAAACAATTCCAATTCCTCCCTCTAGCAAAGGCAAAGAGCTGCAAACTCTTTATCCCTTTCTTTCAGGGCCATCATTTTCCCCACGTAATCTCAGAACTATTTATATATAAAATTAACACAAATTGCTGGTTGACATGGCGGATATAGTACTTGTTTTCACTTATGCTAATAAGTTGCCATTTTTGTTTAATTACCCCTCACCTTTTTAAAACTAGAGAATACATTCATCACTCATGACTGTAGGAGAGATTTTTATCTTTATATGGGAGGTAAAAATATAAGAGTTTCTCGTCTGTTTTATGCTCTACTTCTTTAAAAATTTTAATTCTCCCATAAGAAAACATGTTACCCCTTAGGGAAAAATCCTTGATTCTTCCCATCACTCTGCTTTACTTTATATTAATAACTTCTTTCATTAACTTTTACTATTAACTTTTGACTTCTAGCAATGTTTTATCACTAGTGGATTCTTTCAGACCACCATAGGGTAATGTGGTAAGGATTAACATCTTAATTAAAGAGAGTAACTTTTTTGCATTTTTTTGAAAGTTCAAGGCCAAGATAAATTTCATGCAATCATAGTGAGTGAAAGCTTTTTCACCTGGCTTTTATAAAGATGCCAAGTGAAACTCTATATTAAAATGTTATCGGGATGGAGCCAAGATGGCCGAATAGAAACAGCTCTGGTCTGCAGCTCCCAGTGTGAGCAACACAGAAGACAGGTGATTTCTGCATTTCCATCTGAGGTACCGGGTTCATCTCAGTAGGGAGTGCCAGACAGTGGGCGCAGGACAGTGGGTGCAGCGCACCGTGCACGAGCCAAAGCAGGGTGAGGCATTGCCTCACTCGGGAAGCACAAGGGGTCAGAGAGTTCCCTTTCCTAGTCAAAGAAAGGGATGACAGACGGCACCTGGAAAATCCGCTCACTCCCACCCTAATACTGCGCTTTACCGATGGGCTTAAAAAACGGCACACCAGGAGATTATATCCCGCATCTGGCTCGGAGGGTCCTACGCCCACAGAGTCTCACTGATTGCTAGCACAGCAGTCTGAGATTAAACTGCAAGGTGGCAGCGAGGCTGTGGGAGGGGCGTCCGCCATTGCCCAGGCTTGATTAGGTAAACAAAGCAGCCAGGAAGCTCAAACTGGATGGAGCCCACCACAGCTCAAGGAGGCCTGCCTGCCTCTGTAGGTTCCACCTCTGCGGGCAGGGCACAGACAAACAAAAAGACAGCAGTAACCTCTGCAGACTAAAATGTCCCTGTCTGACAGCTTTGAAGAGACTAGTGGTTCTCCCAGCACACAGCTGGAGATCTGAGAACGGGCAGACTGCCTCCTCGAGTGGGTCCCCGACCCCCGAGCAGCCTAACTGGGACACAACCCCCAGCAGGGAGACACTGACACCTCACACAGCCAGGTACTCCTCTGAGACAAAACTTCCAGAGGAACGATCAGGCAGCAGCATTCGCAATCCACGAAACTCCGCTGTTCTGCAGCCACCGCTGCTGACACCCAGGCAAACAGGGTCTGGAGTGGACCTCTGGCAAACTCCAACAGACCTGCAGCTGAGGGTCCTGTCTGTTAGAAGGAAAACTAACAAACAGAAAGGACATCCACACCAAAAACCCATCTGTACATCACCATCATCAAAGACCTAAAGTAGATAAAACCACAAAGATGGGGAGAAAACTGAGCAGACAAACTGGAAACTCTAAAAAGCAGAGCACCTCTCCTCCTCCAAAGGAACGCAGTTCCTTACCAGCAATGGAACAAAGCTGGATGCAGAATGACTTTGACGAGTTGAGAGAAGGCTTCAGACGATCAAACTACTCTGAGCTACAGGAAGAAATTCAAGCCAAAGGCAAAGAAGTTAGAATCTTTGAAAAAGAATTAGACAAATGTATAACTAGAATAACCAATACACAGAAGTGCTTAAAGGAGCTGATGGAGCTGAAAGCCAAGGCTGGAGAACTACATGAAGAATGCAGAAGCCTCAGGAGCCAATGCGATCAACTGGAAGAAAGGGTATCAGAGATCGAAGATGAAATGAATGAAATGAAGCGAGAAGGGAAGTCTAGAGAAAAAAGAATAAAAAGAAACGAACAAAGCCTCCAAGAAATATGGGACTATGTGAAAAGACCAAATCTACATCTCATTGGTGTACCTGAAAGTGACGGGGAGAATGGAACCAAGTTGGAAAACACTCTGCAGGATATTATCCAGGAGAACTTCCCCAATCTAGCAAGACAGGCCAACATTCAGATTCAGGAAATACAGAGAACGCCACAAAGATACTCCTCGAGAAGAGCAACTCCAAGACACATAATTGTCAGATTCACCAAAGTTGAAATGAAGGAAAAAATGTTAAGGGCAGCCAGAGAGAAAGGTTGGCTTACCCACAAAGGGAAGCCCATCAGACTAACAGCGGCACTCTCAGCAGAAACTCTACAAGCCAGAAGAGAGTGGGGGCCGATATTCAACATTCTTAAAGAAAAGAATTTTAAACCCAGAATTCCATATCCAGCCAAACTAAGCTTCATAAGTGAAGGAGAAATAAAATCATTACAGACAAGCAAATGCTGAGAGATTTTGTCACCACCAGGCCTACCCTAAAAGAGCTCCTGAAGGAAGCACTAAACGTGGAAAGGAACAACCGGTACCAGCCACTGCAAAATCATGCCAAATTGTAAAGACGATCAAGTCTAGGAAGAAACTGCATCAACTAACGAGCAAAATAACCAGCTAACATCATAATGACAGGATCAAATTCACACATAACAATATTAACTTTAAATGTAAATTGACTAAATGCTCCAATTAAAAGACACAGACTGGCAAATTGGATAAAGAGTCAAGACCCATCAGTGTGCTGTATTCAGGAAACCTATCTCACATGCAGAGGCACACACAGGCTCAAAATAAAAGCATGGAGGAAGATCTACCAAGCAAATGGAGAACAAAAAAAGGCAGGGGTTGCAATCCTAGTCCCTGACAAAACAGACTTTAAACCAACAAAGATCAAAAGAAGGCCATTACATAATGGTAAAGGGATCAATTCAACAAGAAGAGCTAACTATCCTAAATATATATGCACCCAATACAGGAGCACCCAGATTCATAAAGCAAGTCCTGACCTAGAAAGAGACTTAGACTCCCACACAATAATAATGGGAGATTTTAACACCCCACTGTCAACATTAGACAGACAAACAAGACAGAAAGTTAACAAAGATACCCAGGAATTGAACTCAGCTCTGCACCAAGCGGACCTAGTAGACATCTACAGAACTCTCCACCCCAAATCAACAGAATATACATTTTTTTTCAGCACCACACCACATCTATTCCAAAATTGACCACATAGTTGGAAGTAAAGCTCTCCTCAGCAAATGTAAAAGAACAGAAATTATAACAAATTGTCTCTCAGACCACAGTGCAATCAAACTAGAACTCAGGATTAAGAAACTCACTCAAAACCACTCAAATACATGGAAACTGAACAACCTGCTCCTGAATGACTACTGGGTACATAACAAAATGAAGGCGGAAATAAAAATGTTCTTTGAAACCAACGAGAACAAAGACACAACATACCAGAATCTCTGGGACACATTCAAAGCAGTATGTAGAGGGAAATTTATAGCACTAAATGCCCACAAGAGAAAGCAGGAAAGATCCAAAATTGACACCCTAACATCACAATTAAAAGAACTAGAAAAGCAAGAACAAACACATTCAAAAGCTAGCAGAAGGCAAGAAATAACTAAAATCAGAGCAGAATTGAAAGAAATAGAGACACAAAAAACCCTTCAAAAAATTAATGAATCCAGGAGCTGGTTTTTTGAAAAGATCAACAAAATTGATAGACTGCTAGCAAGACTAATAAAGAAGAAAAGAGAGAAGAATCAAATAGATGAAATAAAAAATGATAAAGGGGATATCACCGCCGATCCCACAGAAATACAAACTACCATCAGAGAATACTACAAACACCTCTAGGCAAATAAACTAGAAAATCTAGAAGAAATGGATAAATTCCTCGACACATACACCCTCCCAAGACTAAACCAGGAAGAAGTTGAATCTCTGAATAGACCAATAACAGGCTCTGAAATTGTGGCAATAATCAATAGCTTACCAACCAAAAAGAGTCCAGGACCTGATGGATTCACAGCCGAATTCTACCAGAGGTACAAGGAGGAACTGGTACCATTCCTTCTGAAACTATTCCAATCCATAGAAAAAGAGGGAATCCTCCCTAACTCATTTTATGAGGCCAGCATCATCCTGATACCAAAGCCGGGCAGAGATACAACCAAAAAAGAGAATTTCAGACCAATATCCTTGATGAACATTGATGCAAAAATCCTCAATAAAATACTGGCAAACCAAATCCAGCAGCACATCAAAAAGCTTATCCACCATGATCAAGTGGGCTTCATCCCTGGGATGCAAGGCTGGTTCAACATACACAAATCAATAAATGTAATCCAGCATATAAACAGAACCAAAGACAAAAACCACATGATTATCTCAATAGATGCAGAAAAGGCCTTTGACAAAATTCAACAACCCTTCATGCTAAAAACTCTCAATAAATTAGGTATTGGTGGGACATATCTCAAAATAGTAAGAGCTATCTATGACAGACCCACAGCCAATATTATACTGAATGGGCAAAAACTGGAAGCATTCCCTTTGAAAACTGGCACAAGACAGGGATGCCCTCTATCACCACTCCTATTCAACATAGTGTTGGAAGTTCTGGCCAGGGCAATTAGGCAGGAGAAGGAAATAAAGGGTATTCGATTCGGAGAAGAGGAAGTCAAATTGTCCCTATTTGCAGATGACATGACTGTATATCTAGAAAACCCAATTGTCTCAGCCCAATATCTCCTTAAGCTGATAAGCAACTTCAGCAAAGTCTCAGGATACAAAATCAATGTACAAAAATCACAAGCATTCTTATACACCAATAACAGACAAACAGAGAACCAAATCATGAGTGAACTCCCATTCACAATTGCTTCAAAGAGAATAAAATACCTAGGAATCCAACTTACAAGGGACGTGAAGGATCTCTTCAAGGAGAACTACAAACCACTGCTCAATGAAATAAAAGAGGATACAAACAAATGGAAGAACATTCCATGCTCACGGGTTGGAAGAATCAATATCATGAAAATGGCCATACTACCCCAGGTAATTTATAGACTTAATGCCATCCCCATCAAGCTACCAATTACTTTCTTCACAGAATTGGAAAAAACTACTTTAAAGTTCATATGGAACCAAAAAAGAGCCTGCATCACCAAGTCAATCCTAAGCCAAAATAACAAAGCTGGAGGCATCATGCTACCTGACTTCAAACTATACTACAAGGCTACCGTAATCAAAACAGCATGGTACTGGTACCAAAACAGAGATATAGATCAATGAAACAGAACAGAGCCCTCAGAAATAACACCACATATCTACAACTATCTGATATTTGACAAACCTGACAAAAACAAGCAATGGGATAAGGATTCCCTATTTAATAAATGGTGCTGGGAAAACTGGCTAGCCATATGTAGAAAGCTGAAACTGGATCCCTTCCTTACACCTTATACAAAAATTAATTCAAGATGGATTAAAGACTTACATGTTAGACCTAAAACCACAAAAACCCCAGAAGAAAACCTAGGCATTACCATTCAGGACATAGGTATGAGCAAGGACTTCATGTCTAAAGCACCAAAAGCAATGGCAACAAAAGCCAAAATTGACAAATGGGATCGAATTAAATTAAAGAGCTTCTGCACAGGCAAAAGAAACTACCATCAGAGCGAACAGGCAACCTACAAAATGGGAGAAAATTTTCACAAACTACTCATCTGACAAAGGGCTAATATCCAGAATCTACAATGAACTCAAACAAATTTACAAGAAAAAAACAAATAATCCCATCAAAAAGTGGGCAAAGGACATGAACAGACACTTCTCAAAGGAAGACATTTATGCAGCCAAAAAACACATGAAAAAATGCTCATCATCACTGGCCATCAGAGAAATGCAAATCAAAATCACAATGAGATACCATCTCACATCAGTTAGAATGGCCATCATTAAAAAGTCAGGAAACAACAGGTGCTGGAGAGGATGTGGAGAAATAGGAACACTTTTACACTGTTGGTGGGACTGTAAACTAGTTCAACCATTGTGGAAATCAGTGTGGCGATTCCTCAGGGATCTAGAACTAGAAATACCATTTGACCCAGCCATCCCATTACTGGGTATATACCCAAAGGACTATAAATCATGTTGCTCTAAAGACACATGCACACGTATGTTTATTGCGGCACTATTCACAATAGCAAAGACTTGGAACCAACCTAAATGTCCAACGATAGACTGGATTAAGAAAATGTGGCACATATACACCATGGAATACTATGCAGCCATAAAAAATGATGAGTTCATGTCCTTTGTAGGGACATAGATGAAACTAGAAATCATCATTCTCAGTAAACTATCGCAAGGACAAAAAACCAAACACCACATGTTCTCACTTATAGGTGGGAATTGAACAATGAGAACACATGGACACAGGAAGGGGAACGTCACACTCCGGGACTGTTGTGGGGTTGGGGGAACGGGGAGGGATAGCATTAGGAGATACACCGAATGCAAAATGACGAGTTTATGGGTGCAGCACACCAACATGTCACATGGATACATATGTAACAAACCTGCACATTGTCCACATGTACTCTAAAACTTAAAGTACAATAATAAAAAATAAAAAATTTAAAAAAGAAGAAAAAAATAAAATATGTTATCAAGTATCTCCTTACCTTAAACTGATACACGTAGCTGTTACTTAAGAACTCCAACAGAATTATAGGACTCAGAAGTCAAAGATGCCCCACTCTAGAAGTCATTGTAACAGAGCTCCTGTTAAAGCTCCTAACTTCCAGTAGCTGTTGCAGATTAACAATGTTCAGAGCATTGCCAAGCTTCTACATTGCCATAAAATGCTGTATTTATACCTAAAAGAGTCAATTTACCAGATCCTCTTAAATTTATAGTAGGCACTCAGATCCTGAAAATCACCCACACTACTTGTCAGGATTAATTGTTTCTTTGGCTTTGATATGAAAGTGTAAAAACAATGAAACAAAGAAAGACAGGCAAGTAGAGGAAAGTCAGACTAAGAGGTACAGTCTCTACCAGTTGCTCCATTTTTATCTTTCTGGCAGAGGCTTTAAATAGGTATTTGATTATATGATACAAAGAGTAAAGGGTTCTTTCTGGAATTTCTCATGTAGACCCAAATATCCAGCCAGGGTTGAACACAATCTTTTCAATATTAACATGATAGGTAGAATTTTAACCATAACCCTCATGTTGCACCACTTAGCATCTGACTGATTCAAATAATGAGATTCCTTTTAGAAAATCTTAGAAACACTTGGATATAAGAATATGAAAGAAGAAAACATGCCAAATTTCAACCATCTATATTTTAAAGTAAATTCATGCTTATAAATATACACTATTAAAATTCTCCCTCATGCCTCAGGACCTGGGTACTAAATTGTTTGAAATGCATTTGTGAAAAGTATGTGCTGTTCTCTAAATTATTTCAAACTATTTATGTTTTTATGTTGAAATTTAATCTCTCAATGTTTGTTCAGACAAACTATTAAAAGTAAAACATTTACCTAAGCCTTGTTTTTGTCTTGTAATGGCATTTCTGCTTGATTTAATTTAAATCTGTTATTTTTAAGTGAATTAGTAGTAAAAAAAAATATTCAAAAATTCCATGGCCATTTTAAAAACAGCCTCTGTTTCCAGGATTATAAAGCATCAATCATTGGTCATGACAGTATATTCTATATATTTGAAGGCTGCTTTCTATATAGTGAAAGTAAAATATATATCCGTTGCTCATCGAAGATGTCAACTGCTTTGACTTTTCCACTTTTCAAATATATTTTTACCTACATCAGTGTAATAAATCATTTATAAAATTCTCATTAAGAAGCATTACATAACACATGCCACCATCTTATCTAACATTTCTAAATCATACACTTCATTTGCATTCTTTCTTCTTTTAGTTTGCCAGGCTGTGTTGAGCCACATAACTTTTCCTCTAGTGACAAGGGAAACCAATGATACAGTTGTTTTTTTTTTTTTTTTTCCATCTCTGCACAAAATCAGTTTGACTTTGATTAATGTGACACCACTAGGGGCTTGACTAAATTAACTATTACTTTACTTGTTAAGAAATCAATTCTTTCAGCTGAGAGTCAAACGGATTGTGTTTCAAGTATGACCTAGAATGATCTTTATCAACGTTAAGAGATCCAGTCCAAAGCAATAGCTAAAGAATAAAGTATTTTAAAAGTGGCATAAAAACTCATTAGCTGTATTTACATTAATTTGGAATTTTGATCATTTATACCTATGCTCTTCTGAGTTTGTTCCATAAGACGCTAAAGTGTTAATGAAACACTTTACTCACATGTGTATTGTAACTATGTGGGCACTGCCTAGAATGACATTCTTTACAAAGCATTAATTATATAGAAAGTATAAACCTGACTGAGTAAGTGGTACCTCATAGAAAACCTCAACATTGCTCATGTAACCCACTGAGCAGGAAATAAATGCACCGCAGGAAAATGGAAGCTTCACTCTAACCTATGTTCTTAATTTTGAGTATGTTTTAAAGAAAAGTAAAAATGAACAGAAAATTTTTACTTTATCACAAAAATTACAGAGTGCTAAAATGTCACAAATTACAGCCCTACTGATTTGGAATTGTGAAAAATCTAGATTTCTTTTTCTTTGTTGAAGTTTGTATTTGATCCAGTAGAGAAAGAAGTCATTCTCCTTTAAATTCTTTTCAACCCTTATAGCATGGTCAGAAATAAGGCTTAGTTTAGTATCTATATGTCTTTTTTTTTTTCTTTTTGCCATGGAGTCTCGCTCTGTCACCCAGGCTGGACTGCAGTGGCGTGATCTTGGCTCACTGCAACCTCTGCCTCCTGGGTTCAAGGATCCCCCTGCCTCAGCCTCCCAAGTAGCTGGGACTACAGGCATGCACCATCACACCCAACTAATTTTTGTATTTTTAGTAGTGTCAGGGTTACACCATGTTGGTCAGGCTGGTCTTGAACTCCTGACCTGAAGTGATCCAACTGCCTCAGCCTCCCAAACTGCTGGGATTATAGGCATGAGCCACTGCACCTGGCCTATATGTCTTTTATATTAATACTTCTCTAATAGTTGCCAAACTCTCTTTAAGAAAATTTATCTCAGGCTCAATCTCCCTCAAGGCAACAGAACTGGCCAAAATTTAATAATGTCATTTTCATCACACTGTATTTATTTTTATAGTTGCCTTCTGTTTGCAACAGAGAATACTGGTTTTCTGTTCACGGTACTAATATAAGTTTTCTCTTTAAATGAATTTAGATTGCAAAGTGAATCAATTTAAAGAAAATATTGGGAAATAACTGTACAGGTGGTAAGCAAGTATGTCAAAAAATCATGAAAATAGTAAAAATGACTGGATGTCAGGAACTATATATAAAACCAAAACAAGAAAAATGATATACAAAACTGTAAAGAGAAAATCTATTTGAACAAATTAACTTCAATCCTTTTCCCAGTATTTACATAATATCATGTTTAATTCTAAATGATGTATTTATTAAAGTGGGACCATTAAAACCTTTACCCAACAACATTGTGATAATTTCTCACTCAGTACAATATAAACTCAAAAACTGTAAAATTCAGCTTAGTGAAAAAATTCTGGAATTCAAAAACTTCATTGAACAAATGCTTATCAATCACTCAGTATACCCAACATAGTGAGCCAGATTTGAGGAGGGATAAAAACATTTAGGTATCCACTCATTAATTCAAAAGCTGTTTTTTGAGTAGATATGATATTCAAAGCCACTTGTTGTGTAGGATTTAATGAAAGGAAGAGAAAGAGGAGCAGAAGGAGGAAGAGGAAGAGAATGAGGAGGAAAGTAATTATTAAATAAGGGTCCTGAGCTCAAAGAGATTACCATCTAGTTCATTATTACTTATTATCGTCCTTGAGTTTTACTTATACTATATCATTTTCTCACATATTATCTCTTTTTTAAAATCTATGTATTACTCAGTCTGTGGTAATATTTAGGAGACATTTCTTTTGACCATCAGATTCTATGAAACTCAGTAACAAATTCATGGAATACAAAATAGCACAACCTTAAAACTCATAGCAATACTTACGAAATTGGACAGCCTTGGCCTTTCACATATTCTTTGTGAAAGGGGAGATGCTACTCCAGAAAAAGGAGTCAACATTCAGTAAAATAAAGTCACTGTGCTAACTTGAACATACGCATTCAATGAGAATCCACATGCAAAGCATAACTTGAGGTTTAACTACATAAATTAAAATTGTTCTAAGCTGTTATCCTTCACAAATATAGTGCTTCCAATTTTTACTAAATTTATACATCTCACTTAGGATGTGGAGTTGTGATCATGATATATAATGTTTATTAAACTACTTGCATATATAGCCTTCTCTTCTTCCTCTTTACTCTGTGCCTGAAGCCCAATGAAGACTTCTACAAAAAAAGACAAAACCTATTGTGTTCTAAGGAACAGTTGTAGTTTTTTAAAATATGAAAATAGGTTGTGATGTTCAACACTTAAAGCAAATTTTCATTTCTGATTTACTGAAGACACATTTCCAACAAAAGCTTTATACCATATGTACTCACATATCACTATTTTTAAAAATCAAAATCTTACAGAAAGATTACAAGAGTTCCTTCATACCCTAAACTTTGTGTGATAGTACTTTCTTACCTTCTCAGCCTAGAATGCCTTCCTTCTGCATTTTAAGTGGATGATGCAACTGGCATGAACGCTACAGCTGCTCTCTAATCCAGCCTCTCATTTGAATTAACTCTGTACCTTCCACACCAAAAAACTTGAGCTGGCAAATACTAATATCAGCCACCTGCGAATCGACATTAATCATTTCATAACTTAATTGTCACCAACAGTATTGAAGGAAAAATAACATTTGGTGTCAAAGAGATTGAACCAGAAAACTGGCCGTAAGGAAATGTGAGTGTAGTGATCCTAGCTGGGAAGCTCTCCGCGCTTAACTGGATTCTGGGCTAACTCTGTTTCCTCTGCAGAAAATGAAATAATATGAGATCCAAACACGTGCAACTCCTCAAATCCACCTGAAGCCAATCCATCTGTGTTCCAATAACCCAGGCCTAGGTTTCCTTCTGACCAGACCAATTTCTACTTGGTACTATAGTTCTACCACATGCATCCTTTACTGTCTTTTCTTCTCATTCTGTATACCCGGTGTGCCCAATACTGTGCTAGCAATAAGAAACAAAGAAGAGCAAGTCTCTCAGAGCAGGGATGCACACTAATTCCTAGGATTTCAGTATCTTATGTGACAGCTTTATCTAATTTTCCTTCCCATAAAAATATAAATATTTTAATTTTTTGCAATGTGAAAAAAATTTAAATACTCTATAATTGCAGGCATTTGGGCCTTCCACTCTACTTAAATAGCATTTTTACTGCCTTGGATGTCATAATGAAAGCATTTGCTTATTTTTCTTGCAATGTTTTTCCTTCAGTTCACATCACAGCTTCTATGATGGTCTTGGGTTGCTGGCTTCCTTAATGGCTCATCATACAGACTCACCGGAGTTTCCTGCTAACTGGAAATAAATACTTCAAAATTATTTTACCAGGAAGCTATTTTTAATATTCTGTAAGATTTGTCACTTCCCTTTTATTTCTGTTACACCTTATTTAAGGAGAAAATAATATCCTTGCTTCAGGAAAAAGAAAAAAGAGAAGATTTCCATTGTTTCTATCACAAATCCAAAATATTCTCAAGAGTTTGGAAGGTGTGTTAGCATCTTATTGTTTAGTCCTACTGCAGCCTTCTTGCAGCCAGAAGCAGAAACACTATTCACACACGGAGGGTGGCAGAGAGGGGACGAGAAACAGCTTGGGGTCACTGAGGCCATTGCTAAGGCAGTGAACCAACTCTGGGCCTCTTATTTCTAGAATTTCTGTTAAGTAAATAACGATCCTTGTGGTTGAAACCACTTTTAATCAGGAATGTTTTTACCTGATACCCAAAGTTACCCTGATATCCCTATAAACACAGCTTGATCAGTTAACTAGTTCAATCAAGGATAGGTGGAAGGACCCACAGGCTGGAGCAGAGAGGCAGCCAGTTTCAAGTGATGCCCATTCTGGGCTTCCCAATCCAGCTTTCTCTGAGCTGTTTTCTGTAGTTTGGTTTTCTACAGTGAACATAAACTGTCATCCTCTGCTCAGAGAGTCATGACAGCAGAGGCATGGAGACCAACAGAGTGACCTCACCTCCACCTTCTCCCCTAGTGTAAACACTAGACCCACGGCTACTAGCTAATCCACAAAGGAGAAAGAAAGGCAGGTGCCTATGGACCACATTTCCTATGGAAATGCTATAAACAGGAGTGTCCTGGCTAACTGGCTCTCTAGTGGGGATGGGGGCAGTGGGCAGGGATGAAGAGTTACCCTGATGTGTAGCCTTTCCCAAGTTTTGTGGTATAAGTAATCTTACCATAGATGTCAAACTGATAATAGATTAATAACCTGCTGACAATATTCCTGAACATTTAACTATTGACTCCGGAAAGCCAGATATTAATTTAATGAGTTCTTTTTCAGGGGCTGTTTTTGTTTTTGAGAGAATCCTGTGAACTAAGAGGGAACTCTATCAAAGGAATGTCAAGCATAAAACCTATAATCAAATCCTCTCTTCATGGAGCTTATAGTCCAGCTGCAAGTTCAGCAACATGCAATACAGAAGAATCACTTGCTTATAAGGTAAGATGATTATAAATGCAAATTAACATAAAGCAAATTGACATATAAGCACCTAAGACAAAATGCATCAGCCCATCTCATAAGGTGGCTGAAAGGCCCAAATGAGATTGTAGATGAGAAGACTCTTGGTGAGTTATGGGCCACAGCAGAAATGTAAAGGATCATTCCTCTTGGTGTGCAGTGAGGCTAATCAGACAAGGCACCATCTGGATTCCCAGAACATGGTAATTGATAATGACAAGGTCAAAGATGGAAAGGCAGAATGCCTGGGGATACTGAGAAGACAGAGAAGCAAATAGGGGCCGCTGACCTCAAAGACAGTGGAGTAAATTGTGTTCACCAATCCAAATTATTTTCTAGCACACCATCGCTGCCTTTTTCATCCAATTTGTTATATAACCATGACCAAGACTTTAACTTATCTAGTACTCAAAAGCTCCACCTGTGAAAGTGTATTCAAGGGGCTGCTTTTAGGATATTCAGGATGAAGACCTAAATGATCTTCAGAATAGCCTTCTACAAGTTCAACGTCTCATCATGGCTTAGTAGGTTAGCAGCATGGCCTTTGGGACCGAATTCTGACTCTGCCACTTGCTAGCTGTGTGCCTTGTGTAAGTAACTTAAATTCTCAGTGCCTCAGTTTCCTCATCTGTAAATGGAGATGGTAATATTTAACTCATAATATGGTTGTGCAGATTAAACAAACATAAATATAAATTACCTAGGACAATGCCTAGCACATAGTAACAACTCTATAGCTGATACATATTATTAGTATTGACTTTAAGAGTATAACATTCAAAATTTGGCTTAAAATTCTTAAATGGTAAATAAATTATAGGCAATTAAATTAGTTTTGCCACCTGCCTTTAAATGGGATGGTTCTAAATTGGCTAGGATGCTTTCTTTCTGCCACTTAGAGTGTCAACTTCAGCTTAAGTGTGGCCTTCCTGTGAAGCAAAGTCAGTTGACCAGTAGCAAGAACCGCTTCATACTTCAGGCACATCCAACATAGGAGGGGAGAAAGGAGAGAGAAGGAGAGAGAGAGAAGAGAGAGAGAGAGAGACAATGAACACAAACCAAAGAAGAAAGAGGAAGAGTCATTCTGATCGTCCAATATATGTGTCCTCCTATTACATCACATAGACCAAACCACTGTGTCCAGAGATTTGTGATATGCTGATAGGATGGAGCTGGAATGTTTCTTTGGGAAAACAGAGGTTCAAGTGGGAAGATAAAAAGGTAAGGGGATGGATACTAGGCTGTTAACCTACAAACGGCGAGTATAGTTTTAAAGCCATTTTCTGTATTCATCTGTTGACCTTAAACCATAAGGTACAGGCTATTCAACAATAGGCATGATTTGTACTTTCACTGTTTGCAATTCGACCACTACCCTATTACATCTAAAACATGAATGTGGCTGCTTACCCTTGGATTTTCCACCTCCATAAAATGATAAAGAGAATGTTCCTTATATACAGAATACCTGAGCTTTACTAGCACCAGGACTGGTTGTTACTGTATGTTTTTGATAGAGCTGATTTTCCTACTTCATTAGAGTGACATATATCAACACACAGAAGGTTGATGTATAAAAAAGAAATAAGCCCAACCACCTGAAAGAGGAAAAACTTAATTTATTGCTGAATAGTGACAATCAATTCAAATGATTTTAGTTGAACTGACATTAAATTACAACCTCTTTGTTTAAGACATTTGAAAGAATGAGATCCAAAGAAAAAGATTGGGCATATTTTAAAAAATTCTTTGAATATCTTTTATTCACTGTTTTTGCCATACAAACAAGCTTAGCTATTTGACTTAACACTGCCCTAGTTCTCAAGCCTCTAGTTTCTCTTCATGACAGTAGCTTTCTATTATGATAGATGAAAACCCAAATAACATTTATTCTATCCTATTGGAAAACACATGAAAATGTCCAGAGGAGAAGCATCTCTAAAAATAATAAATGAAATACATCCACCAATAAAGAGGAAGAGAATCATGGTCTCTGATCTCCTTTTTGAGGCACTATTCCTCCCACGGGAGTTAGACTGTAGCAGAAATCTAAGCATGGCCCTAATTCCTACATTCGAATCCTAGATACACTAAAAGGACCAGAACTAGGTGAAGTAAACTTAAAAGGAAACAAAGTCTTTATGCATTCCAAAAACAACACTTTTCTCTGTGTGTAGTCCCTATAATCAAACTGATGCTTGAATGACAAAGCAAGAAAAATGATATAAAATCGGGGAAATTAAGAACGATGTAATCGTGTTACTGCCTCTGTGCCCTATATATCTAAATATGTATCTATCAAAAAACCTCTCCCACAGAACATGGTGACAGAGATAAATTTCAATTTGACAAATGCACCAAACAAAAAATGAAATGTATCATAAACCATTGCTCTTCTCAATCCAAACACAAAAAAATTCCTAGAGAAACCTGCATTCTTTATAACAACTAGGGTAATGTATGACATATTCTCTCAATTTCTGAAATACTACGTAAGTCACGAACCTAAAGCCATGCAAAAGTTATACATTCGCAAGATGCTTTTAGAAGATTCATGTTAAATGTGGCTTTGCTCATGGTTTTTTTTTACAACTGGTAGTTTTGACTACAAATACTAAAGTTTATTAAAATTTTTTCACTTTTCAAACAATCATCTTAGTATAGAGACACTGCCTTATTCATTTATTCATTCAATATATTCAGATAATTCACTATTTTCTATAAAAGAAAAATGTACATCTTGATTAATGAGATCTATGAAGCAATTGTGCTAACTTTCCTAAATTTCATACCTATTAATTTCAAAAAATTTCCACTAATTTCTGCATTATGAGATTGATTGAGTGGGAACATCTAATCTGTCTTTACAAAACCCTTTATTACTGCAACGATAATCTGTAGATTTTAATACTGTTTTCCGATCTTTTCATCAATACCGCAAAAGTTGTCCATATCTACCATCAAAAAATTCGCTACCTATTTTAAGTAGCTAAGTCCTCTTAAATTTTACAAAGTAATCCCAAATTATCTAAATTGATTATTCCATGAGTCATGAGCACCAAAACATGTTATATAAATGAGCGTACTGGGGTGGTGAATTGGCAAAGCTTGATGGGGAACATTGGTCAGCTGACTCCTGTCACCCTTGATCTTGCCATCCCACAGGTACCAGCACCCAAAGCACCCACAACCCTACACATTGTACCCCTATGTGATGGCAATAAGAATACAGAACAGCTAGAGCTATTGGCCAAGCTGCAGAAATAGCCCTTAGTGATATAAATAAATGATGTCACAAATGACACCAAGTTTTCAAGCTTAAGTAGCTAGAAGAAGGTGTCATCATTTTCAAAGAAGAAGGTGTCATCTTTTTCAGAGGCTAGAAAATTGAGATGGGGAGCTGATGCATGTCATTTGGAACTTGTTGAGTGTGGGGTGATGGAGAGGCATTCCAGTTAAAAAGCAGTAGGCAGTCAGATGTGTGATAACTGAAACCTGTGTAAGAAAACTGGTATGGAAATGTAAAGATAATACTCATCTGAGAGAGGGGAAGATTAACCAAGAGAGAGAAAAGCAGGGACAGAGAAAAAGAAAGATAAATGAGTGAATATTAATGAAAATACTTAAATAATGCTTAAAGTGAGAACAGAGTAAGAGGATGAAAAGAAATGCATTTTTTAAAAAAGAAAAAACAGGAAAGAAAAGCCAACAAAATATATTCATTATTAATTTATTCAAATATTTATTGAGAATCCACTTTATCCTAGGCACCATGTTAGACACTGGGGAGAGGAGGCATATACAGATTCAAAGTAAATATGGCCTCTGGCCTCAAGGAATTTATAGCCTAGTGAAGAACAGAGCAAAGCACTGGACAAGTAATACACACATACACACATACAGACCAATAAGTGTAATTGTAATAAATCTGCAAAAAAGAAAAAATCAAAAACAAAAACAAGGTCCAGGTGCTGGGCATATATAAATGGCAGCTGCCTCACTATGCTTGGAGTGTTAGAGAAGGTTACACTAAGAAAATGACATACCTGGCAAATGAGTAATAAAAAAAAATAATAATAAGGAAAAGTGATCACCAAAGTCAGAGGGAGCAGAGACAGCAAAACACCAAGGAAGAGAAGAAAACACACAATGGAGAGCAATAAAGAGCCCCCTGAAAATCTTAAAGCGGCCTCTTTTTTCTCTCTCTCTCTCTTTTTTTTTTTTTTTTTTTTTTTTTTTTTTACCATTTCCTCCTCCATTTTCCATCCTAGTCTGAAAGCCAAGTGTAAGCAGGCAGTTCAGGGCTAGGGTTTGGGTCAGGGTGGACACTGCTAACTTGTTACCCAATACACATTCACCAGTTCTACCTACTAACAGAACCCCACATTTTTTAGGGTAGCAATGAGCCTAGATAAATAACTAATTTTGCCAGCCTGCCCTGTAGCTAGGGGTGACTATGACAATTCGGACCAGTAAGTCATATGCAGGAGGCTGCTAAGGATTACCAGGAAGTTTTGCTTTCCCAATGGTAACACAGCCCCTTCCTGCTTGACACCTGATTTTCTTTTCCTTACCTTAAACAACAGGTTGGAAGTAGATCAGTCATCTTGTAACATGAGGCAACCATAAGAATGAAAGCCACGTACTAAGGAAGACACAAGAGAAAAACAGATGACACTAGAGCTTTGAGGGCATCTTGGAGCCACTGCATCAGTTCCAGACTGTCTAGCTGTACACTTTGTTACGTGAGAAAAGCAGACTCCTATATGGTTAAGCCAACGTAGACTAGTTTCTTTTACTTGAAATCAAATACAATCCCTAGTTGATACAGGGTTGTAGTGGGGTGGGAGGAGGAGTTATTATTGTTAAGGAAGTGATCAAAGTAGGGATGACATATACAGAAACAAAAATAGAAACCATTTAAAGTCCCTTTTTACAATGTAGACACACTTACTACACAAACACATGGGATAATCAAACTATACAATGAATGCGTTACCTTATTTAGGATAAGGTTTTGGAATTGTAAACGTTATCTCTTGGAAGCTTTTTAGCTTTAAACTATTGAAAACTGGTATATTTAAAGACACAGTTGTCACATCATAACATTCTCCTTAAACACAAACTTTCTCCATTGCTGTATATGACTCAAGACCATCTGAGGAAGTAATGGGAGTGTTGGTCTGAGAGCTCAGCCAGGTGCTACAGCAAATGGTTAGACATTTAAATAGCATTATTTATCATAAGTAACATGAAAGAATTATCTTACAGTCTGATTCCAAAATGTATGTCAATTTGGCAGAAAACCAGTGCCTTTTTAATTATTAAAGCATAAATAGATTTCTAACATTTTCCTTTTCCTAATTATACACATTGATTTGTCATGACACTGCCATTTTGCAGGATATGTAAAAATCAGCTCTGGCCAGCTTGAACAAGTATTACAAACACCAAGAATCATTACGCGGGCACACTCTACAACATTGTCCATTGCCGCACAAATTTCACTGTAAGGTGTGTCCAATCTGATACAGCTTTGAAGCCAAAAACCTTAAGATTTGAATCTTATCTCTATTGAATGCTAATTATGTTACTCAAAGCAAGTCACCCAATCTGTCTGAGCTTTGGTTTCCTGAATACCTATATTTTGTGAGTATTAAATGAGATCCTTTATAAACGAACACAATGAGCACAAAGGCCTATCTACACCACTGCAAGCTCTCTGCAAACATTATCTCCTTTCTCTACACTGAACTACATTTGAGGAATTTTCATTAAAAGAAACAGAAGTAAAAGCTAGTAAAATTCATTGCTACAGAACAGATCCCAACCTAATTAAGTGTAACACGAAAAGAGAGTTTCTACTTAAATTCTGAGGCAAAGATTATAAATACACAGAAGCCCAAATGTGGCAATTGTGCCCGTTATCAGAATAGCATGCAGACCACAAAAAGAATATTTTAAGGACTGTTTCCATTTTCAAAAGGCTAATAAGTTAGTATTATGTAATCACAAAGCTATACTAGAAAAGAACTTTCAGCAGTCACTCTCATTTTCCCAAAAATACAGTGTGGGTCATATGCCTGGGCACAGCCCTGAGCAGAGAGAGGTTGCACTTGGGGTAGTGCTCCCTGATGAATTCACCCTGCTCTCATCTTTCTGTGACCCCTCACATTCACAGCTGTCCGTCTCCCTCACCTTGAACCAGCACAGAAATAAAGAAAACAAACATCTCCCCTAGGAGGGCAGCCGGAATCCCCTCACCAAGCATCACCTCCCTGATGAGTTGTCTTTCTGACTATGTCACTTCTTTGAGGGCAGTCTGGCAGGCAAGGGACAGTAAGAACAAAATGTTTATAACTCTAGTGATAAAACAGTAGCCACAATTATGGATACTTAGAATTCATATTTTCCTGCAGGAACTAGGTGTGAATGGTATCATCATCTTGGCCAAGCTCAAAAATGCCCATTCATTTAATACAAATGTGTTGCCTCACTGGTTCCCTCCTAAGAAGGTGCGGGGAAGAACCATCATCACCTAGCCTTGTAATTACTCAGATTACATTTCGTTTTATTTTATGTGACAGTGGCCAAATTTGTATTATTCTTCTGTTGCCCTAATTATCATCATAAATCAGGAAACAGGAATCTCAATGTCCAATTATCTGAGATAGGAAATTAAAGCTCTTTTTAAGTGGGAGAAAGGGCAATTCCACAGAGCTTCCCTTCGCTCAGGGAATGGATACTGTGCTGAACAGTACATTATTGAAGAAGAGATAAGCGATTGTGTGATGTGCAATTGCCAACACTTTCTATTCTTTCAACTTCAGTTTTAAATGCTTACAAGGAATAACATCTTCACATTTTTCAAAAGGCTGCTACAGGAGAAAGCCACTTACGCTCACTTATATTCACAAGTATTGCAAATACAGCAATTATTTTCTAAAGAAGAGAGAGGAAGAGAGACAGAGACCAAAAGAGACAGAAAGACTCTGAAGTCTTGGCTTCCACACTGTAGAGGACTTTGGCCAGGAATGTTTTCCACTGAAACCCTGCCCTCACTACTATCCTACACCTCCCCAGCTGCTTCCTTTAAGGAACTGAAGCCAGAAAGGTACTGCAGAGGGAAAATTTTTTTAAAGAAATCAACTTCTCAGAAATATAATAAGCCCAAACCTAAACTGTTGTTCTCTCTCCTTGGTAATTTTTATTTTTCTAATAATAAAAGTGGCTACTAAGTGATGATACTAATTTCCAGCAAGTTAACTATATGTTACTTCTCAATGTAATCATTACAGATATGTCACTGTAGGTGGTATAAAAAGGTGAGTCAATCCAGTTGTTTGGACAGTTCAATCAATGACTCAAAGTGGTAGATCTTCTAACTCTGTTTAATTACACCTAAATTAAATATCCGTAGTAGACTTTATTCAGAAAAAGACAATATATATCTGTGATGTCACTAGAAAAATCTACTTGCCGTGGTCTTTTAAAACAGGGACCTCAGCTATTGACATAAAAACATTTTTAGAAAAAAGATTAATTTAGCCACACAACTAGTAATAGTTATTAAGTTTGTTAGACTGAATCCAACCATTTTTAAGGTGGTAAATACAAGATGAGATTCAGATTAGAAATGATACTAGAAAATACAATGAAAAGATATGAGCAATTTTTATGTCTCTGATTTTAGAAGATTTTTAAACAATTTTGTGTCCTTCCATTTCAGTTTTATAATTGAGTTGAATCCGATGAAACAATATGGCATCCAAACCTAAGTCCTATGTCGTAGGTGACTAATAATTGACAACAATATTAAAACTGTTGTTATCACTTCTAACTTTTCTGGCTAGGAACTAGCTGGCTCACAGCCCAAACATGATAGTAAGCCATAGTTAAAACTGCCTTTGGATCTTATTAGAATAACGCCACTTATTTTCTTCCTTTGAACTGATAATGTTTCTTTTTTTTTTCCAGTACAAATTTTATTATGGCAGCACAGGTCACTGTGTGGTAACTGTCTGAACTCTAAGCAATCTGGGAAGCAGTGGTTCTTCAAGTATAGTTCCAATGTGGTCTGTAAGGATCTTCTAGATGTTTGAAGGATTCGTCTAAAATTTAATTCATTTAAAAATGGAGATGTATTTAAATATATAAATCAGTTTCCATTGCAAATGTCAACTTATAAAAGACAAAATTTTTTTAATGACTATAATAATTCTTTACCCTACCCAAAGCACCACAGACCACTCATGCACCCAACCCTGACAGGGGAAGAGAGATGGAGAGGCATGGGGGTGGGGGGAGGAACGGGGTGGGGAACAAAGGGGGAATAAGGGATTTCGTTTCAGGCAAAAAGGTAAATAAGAAGAGGTTGGGTCCACAGTTCCCAAGATCATGACTTCTAGGAAGAAGCATGTGAATCAGGAAAGAAAGACATCAGAGACAGAAAGAGAATACTTTTTACTAATCAAAAAAAATCTCATTAATTGTAATGCAAGAGTATTATACTTTTCTGTACATTTTGTTTCACCAATCACCTAAATTTTACAGCTTTTTACAATAACTAGAAGGCAGTCTAGCACAGTGACTTCAGTTCAAAACCCAGTTCTCCCACTTAATTTCTCTAAAACAGTTGCCCCATCTATAAAATGAGAGCAAGAGCTATATTATGAGAACATGTTTTTAAATGCCTAGCAAAATGCTCAATTGACAGTAGTAACATAGTAAATTAGAGTAGGTGACTTTCTAGAAACCCAGCTGTGCCCCTCGCCCCCCACCCCCACCCCCCCCCGCCCGCTTAGTCTTGTGTGTCTAGCATTGGTGTGAAGTAACTGCACACTTCCACTTACAGGGTGTTTTTTCTAATACCCTGAAAGGATACTTTTATGTTTTCGGTAGTACTTTGGTTTTCCAAACTGTTTTCTTCATAACAGGTTTTCTCGGCTTTTATCACAGGTGTTTTTTTCTTTATTTAGATGAAAATTTAAACAATTATAGACGTTGTTTATTCATCCGTTATTTATAGTTTATTATTATGGCAAACCTATTTTTTTTTTTTTTTTTTTTTTTTTTTTTTTTTTTTTTTTTTGAGACGGAGTCTTGCTCTGTCGCCCAGGCTGGAGTGCAGTGGCGCAATCTCGGCTCACTGCAAGCTCCGCCTCCCGGGTTCACGCCATTCTCCTGCCTCAGCCTCTCCGAGTAGCTGGGACTACAGGTGCCTGCCACCACGCCCGGCTAATTTTTTGTATCTTTAGTAGAGACGGGGTTTCACCGTGGTCTCGATCTCCTGACCTCGTGATCCGCCCGCCTCGGCCTCCAAAGTGCTAGGATTACAAGCGTGAGCCACCGCGCCCAGCCAGGCAAACCTATTTTTAAGGCTTTGTTATCAATTAGTGCCAACAACCCTCAGAACAAAATTTAAACAATTATAAAATGTTCTTTATTCATCCATTACTTATAGTTTATTATTATGGCAAAACCTATTTTTAAGTCTTTGTTATCAATTAGTGCCAACAACCCTCATGTTATTCATAGAACCACACAGTATGCAAAAGGAACAAACACTGAAAATACTTTCCAACTGTACATAAAAGAGGTTAATTTTCAAACCTGGACAGTGGTATTTAGGGAGAAAATTTGGCTCTAAATAGTCACAACAGCTAGTCATATTCTAAAACCTAAAACCATGATTATTTCTCCTCTAAGTTTTAAACTATTAATTTTACCTTTCAAAGGGATGTTAGCTTAGAGCCAAAAGGTTTTGATCATTTCATCAAGTAAAAATTGTAAAACTGAATTCATGGAAACAAACCCCCCAAAAAACTCCTTGGCTGACAAAAATTTCCAATTTCCAATCCACAGTCATCCTTCATTCAGTGTTTGCACAGCTCCAGGGAATCTTGTTTGCTCATTAAAGTGAGGCCCTCCATAAATAGAAAAACTACATTGGAACCTACTATGTAACATAAAATTTCTAAATATTAAAAGCCATACCATCTGAAGGGCATTTTAGAAAATGATCAGTAATTTTTCTGAGATGTATTCCTGACACTGCCTGTAACTTCAAAATATCTCTGCATGTAAGGAGGACTATTTCACATGTTCTTTTTGATATTAAAGTCTTTTCTCCAAGGCTAGCCCTGCAAATAAAGTAATAAAGTAGCTTTTGTTAAAAGACGGAATTTAGTCAAATATGGAATTGGTTTTACATCACTGCACTGCTAATCATTTGCTCAACGAAATTGATAGCTTGTCAAGTCTTGTATTTGGCTATTAACAGCTGCCACCTCTTCTACAGCATTGCTGGTGCATATTCTTATGAAGATTAAATAAGGTAAGATTAATTAATATGCCTGGCCCAGGGCATGGCACTTAGTGAGCACTAAGGACATGACAGCTGTTAATACTTTAATAGCAATTATTTCACAGTTGCTATGAAGCTAAGGGAGACAGAAAGAGACTTGTCCAGCATTTGCCATCAGGGGTTTCCACTGTTTTCTGGGGGCTATTCTGTATTCATCATTAACAATGACAACAATTGAGATGTTAATACGATAGTCGGAAAATAAGCCAGTTACTGTGGTTTCCACACTCGTCCTGTCCTCTCCATTCTTCATACATCACTCAAAAGCATCCTTCTAACACACAAGAGACAACATCCCTTTTCTGACTGAAACCCTCCAGAGACTTCACACTGAGAATAAAATAAAATGCAAACTTTCCTGTGGCTCACAAGACCTCCCAGAAATTGATCCCCAACCTCATCACATACCAGGTCTTCCCTCCTTCGAGTCACACTGGACTTATGTTCCTGGTTTTAGCACCTGCTGTTGCCTTTGCCTGCAGAGCTCACTCATGTTTTCAAACAGCTGGGTCCTTCTTTTCATGCAGACATCGGGTCCTTCTTTTCATGCAGACATCAGCTCCAAAGGCCACCTCCTTGGGGCAACCCCACCACACCCTACCTAGAAAAGCCTCATCCCTCCCACTCCACTGCCCTCCCCCCTTCATACGATCTCACCAATTCCATTTTATTTCCTTCACTTCCTATGTTTTTGTTGTTTTTCTTTATTTATGTAATAATTTTATGGAAAAATCTCTGCTTATGAGGACATAAACATAAGGCCACTTCCCCTAACAGTACTATGTCAACTCCCCCTTCTTGAGAGGAATCAGCTCCTTTGTAGAAACTTGGCCAAATTCTACAGCTTTTCAGCCACTTCAGCCTAAGAGCAGTCCCACTTTGACATTTAAGACTTGGCCCTATTCATTTTAAAATATCCATCTCAAAATTTATTCAAATCTAGGCTCTTCCTGTTCCCAGAACAAGGTAGACTACAGGGTCTTTTGATAGAGAGTGAAGTGAAATCCCCTCTTTTTACACACTTCTTTACATTATCTCCTTAAACTTCTTACTCTTCTTTCCTCAGACACTAGACCCTTGGGGACCATCAATACCAGCCACCATACCCAGGAGAAAAGCTGCATGAAGGGAGAGACTCTATTTTCTGTTTTGCTTGACTGTTATGAAACAACAATATTGTCCCCCATCCTTTTCCTTGCCAAACTGCAGTGTTTTAGCTCCACTATGTGCTAGTTTAGAGATTGGGAGCTGCCTCTCTTTTAGTCCCACAGTCCATTTGTTCATTTATTTATATGAACAAACATGTACTGGATGCTTTGTATGTGCCAGGTGCTGTGCTAGGTGCAGGAACAAACATTTCTTAGAGTTTCCTTTATCTTCAATATTTACATTTTTTTTCAAGTTGTGTACAACTCACTGGAAGTCAATATCCTGTCCAGAGACAGTCCACAAGGGAGCTGGCCAAAAGCAGCCTCTATTTTCTCTATTAGCTAAATCTTTGTCATTCTGAAAAATAGAGGAGCTAGGCTTGCTCCCAGTAGAAGCAGCTAGAGCTACTTTAACAATTAGAATCATATCATTTCTAGGTGATTTATATATATATATATACACTTTTAAGTTCTAGGGTACATGGGCACAAGGTGAAGGTTTGCTACATAGGTATACATGTGCCATGTTGGTTTGCTGTACCCATCAACTCATCATTTACATTAGGTATTTCTCCTAATGTTATCCCTCCCCCAGCCCCCTTCCCCCCCCGACAGGCCCTGATGTGTGATGTTCCCCTCCCTGTGTCCTTCTGTTCTCATTGTTCAACTCCCACTTATGAATGAGAACATGTGGTGTTTGGTTTTCTGTCCTTGTGATATTTTGCTGAGAATGGTTTCCATCTCCATCCATGTCCGTGCAAAGAACACGAACTCATCCTTTTATATGGCTGCATAGTATTCCATGGTGTATATGTGCCACATTTTCTTTATCCAGTCTATCATTGATGGACATTTGGCTAGGTTCCAAGTCTTTGCTATTGGGAATAGTGCCACAATAAACATACGTGTGCATGTGTCTTTATAGAATGATTTATAATCCTTTGGGTATGTACCCAGTAATGATATTGCTGGGTCAAATGGTATTTCTAGTTCTAGATCCCTGAGGAATCACCACACTGTCTTCCACAATGGTTGAACTAACTTACACTTCCACCAACAGTGTAAAAGCATTCCTATTTCTCCACATTCTCTTTAGCATCTGTGTTTCCTGACTTTTTAATGATTGCCATTCTAACTGGTGTGAGATGGTATCTCACTGTGGTTTTGATTTGCCTTTCTCTGATGACCAGTGATGATGAGCATTTTTTCAGGTCTGTTGGCTGCATAAATGTCTTCTTTTGAGAAGTATCTGTTCATATCCTTTGCCCACTTTTTGATGGATTTTTTCTTGTAAATTTAAGTTCTTTGTAGATTCTGCATATTAGCCCTTTGTCAGATGGGTGGATTGCAAAAATTTTCTCCCATTCTGTAGGCTGCCTGTTCACTCTGATGATAGTTTCTTTTGCTGTGCAGAAGCGCTTTAGTTTAATTAGATCCCATTGGTCAATTTTGGCTTTTGTCATCATTGCTTTTGGTGTTTTAGTCATGAAGTCTTTGCCCATGCCTATGTCCAGAATGGTATTGTCTAGGTTTTCTTCTAGGGTTTTTATGGTTTTAGGTCTTACATTTAAGTCTTTAATCCATCTTGAGTTAATTTTTGTATAAGGTATAAGGAAGGAATCCAGTTTCAGCTTTCTACATATGGCTAGCCAGTTTTCCCAGCACCATTTATTAAATAGGGAATCCTTTCCCCATTTCTTGTTTTTGTCAGGTTTGTCAAAGATCAGATGGTTGTGGATGTGTGGTGTTATTTCTGAGGCCTCTGTTCTGTTCCATTGGTCTATATATCTGTTTTGGTATCAGTTCCATGCTGTTTTGGTTACTATAGCCTTGTAGTGTAGTTTGAAGTCAGGTAGTGTGAAGCCTCCAGCTTTGTTCTTTTGGCTTAGGATTGTCTTGACTATGCAGGCTCTTTTTTGGTTCCATATGAACTTTAAAGTAGTTTTTTCCAATTCTTTGAAGAAAGTCAGTGGTAGCTTGATGGGGATAGCATTGAATCTATAAATTACCTTGGGTAGTATGGCCATTTTCACAATATTGATTCTTCCAACCCATGAGCGTGGAATATTCTTCCATTTGTTTGTGTTCTCTTTTATTTCATTGAGCAGTGGTTTATAATTCTCCTTGAAGAAGTCCTTCATATTCCTTGTAAGTTGGATTCCTAGGTATTTTATTCTCTTTGAAGCAATTGCGAATGGGAGTTCACTCATGATTTGGCTCTCTGTTTTCCTGTTATTGGTTTATAGGAATGCTTGTGATTTTTGCACATTGATTATGTATCCTGAGACTTTGCTGAAGTTGCTTATCAGCTTAAGGAGATTTTGGGCTGAGACTACAGGGTTTTCTAAATATACAATCATATCATCTGCAAACAGAGACAAATTGACTTCCTCTTTTCCTAATTGAATACGCTTTATTTCTTTCTCTTGCCTGATTGCCCTGGCCAGAACTTCCATTACTATGTTGAATATGAGTGGTGAAAGAGGTCATCCTTGTCTTGTGCCAGTTTTCAAAGGGAATGCCTCCAGTTTTTGCCCATTCACTACAATATTGGCTGTGGGTTTGTCATAAATAGCTTTTATTTTGAGATACATTACCTCCATACCTAGTTTATGGAGAATTTTTAGCATGAAGGCTGTTGAATTTTGTCAAAGGCCTTTTCTGCATCTACTGAGATAATCATGTGGTTTTTGTCATTGGTTCTGTTTATGTGACAGATTACGATTATTGATTTTTGAATGTTGAACCAGCCTTGCTTGCATCCCAGGGATGAAGCCAACTTGATCATGGTAGATAAGCTTTTTGATGTGCTGCTGGATTCAGTTTGCCAGTATTAAGGATTTTTGCATTGATGTTCATCAGGGATATTGGCCTAAAATTCTCTTTTTTTGTTGTGTCTCTGCCAGGCTTTGTTGTCAGGATGATGCTGGCCTCATAAAATGAGTTAGGGAGGAGTCCCTCTTTTTCTATTGATTGCAATAGTTTCAGAAGGAGTGATACCAGCTCTTCTTTGTACCTGTGGTAGAATTTGGCTGTGAATCTGTCTGGTCCTGGACTTTTTTTGGTTGGTAGGCTATTAATGATTGCCTCAAATTCAGAACCTGTTATTGGTCTATTCAGAGATTCAGCTTCTTCCTGGTTTAGTCTTGGGAAGGTATATGTGTCCAGGAATTTATCGATTTCTTCTAGATTTTCTAGTTTATTTGCATAGAGGTGTTTATAGTATTCTCTGATGGTAGCTTGTATTTCTGTGGGATTGGTGGTGATATCCCCTTTTATCATTTTTTATTGCATCTATTTGATTCTTCTCCCTTTTCTTATTAGTCTTGCTAGCAGTCTATCAATTTTGTTGATCTTTTCAAAAAACAGCTCCTGGATTCATTGATTTTTTGAAGATTTTTTTTTTTGGGGTGTCTCTATCTCCTTCAGTTCTGCTCTGATCTTAGTTATTTCCTGTCTTCTGCTAGCTTTTGAATTTGTTTGCTCTTGCTTCTCTAGTTCTTTTGATTGTGATGTTAGGGTGTCAGTTTTAGATCTTTCCTGCTTTCTCTTATGGGCATTTAGTGCTATAAATTTCCCTCTACACACTGCTTTAAATGTGTCCCAGAGATTCTGATATGTTGTGTCTTTGTTCTCATTGGTTTCAAAGAATATCTTTATTTCTGCCTTCATTTCGTTATGTACCCAGTAGTTATTCAGGAGCAGGTTGTTCAGTTTCCACGTATCTGTGTGGTTTTGAGTGAGTTTCTTAATCCTAAGTTCTAATTTGATTGAACTGTGGTCAGAGAGACAGTTTGTTATGATTTCTCTTCTTTTGCATTTGCTGAGGAGTGTTTTACTTCCAATTATGTGGTCAATTTTAGAATAAGTGCAATGTGGTGCTGAGAATGTATATTCTGTTGATTTGAGGTGGAGAGGTCTGTAGATGTCTATTAGGTCTGCTTGGTGCATAGCTGAGTTCAAGTCCTGGATATCCTTGTTAATTTTCTGTCTCATTGATCTGTCTAACATTGACAGTGGGGTGTTAAAGTCTCCCATTATGATTGTGTGGGAGTCTAAGTCTCTTTGTAGGTCTCTAAGAACTTGCTTTATGAATCTGGGTGCTCCTGTATTGGGTGCATATATATTTAGGATAGTTAGCTCTTCTTGTTGAATGGATCCCTTTACCATTATTTAATGCCCTTCTTTGCCTCTTTTGATCTTTGTTGGTTTAAAGTCTGTTTCATCAGAGACCAGGATTGCAACCTGTACTTTTTTTTTTTCTTTCCATTTGCTTGGTAGATCTTCCTCCATCCCTTTATGTTGAGCCTAGGTTTGTCTTTGCATTTGAGATGGGTCTCCTGAATACAGCACACAAATGGGTCTTGACTCTTTATGCAATTTGCCAGGCTGAGAGATAGGGAGCCTCCTTGTTAGATAAAGTTCCATTTTTAGTAGACTTTATTTTTTTAGAGTTTTAGTTTTACAGCACAACTGATCAAAAAGTACAGAGTTCTTATATGCCCTCTGCCCCCAAACCTCACCATACAACATACACACAACCTCCCCCATTATCAACACTCAAGAGATTCTTTTTATGTGCCTGGTGAATAAAAGGTGTTCAAGGTTTTATGCTGAGTCAGTATAGTCTTGACCAAGAAATCTGCCCAGGTAATGAGTGTGATTTTCTGAAGGCAGCACCCTCTCTGCTACCCTTCCAGGGGGTGGCCATGACACTTTTGCCTTTCCTCAAGTTGAGTGCTTCAAACTCCTACTCCTACACCTTGGTCCAGCTCCTGCACCTTGGCCACTCCCCAGATGCCTACAAGTGGAGCTGCTCTAACACCTGAGGTCTTCTCCCTCATGGGAGGAAAGGGGATAGCTCAGCTCTGAAAAAGCACTCCCCAGAAGGTTCACCCCTCCCAGTCTTCTTACACTGACTGGTGCAGGTGGGCTTAGTGGTGAGGTTGGTTCTTACCCAGTGCTTCTCAATAAGTACTTCAAGAGAGCTATTCCAGGGGCCAGTAGCACCTTCAACTTAGAAAAAGGGGCACTTAATTTTCTGGTCCTCAACTTTGAGCCAAAGCCCCAGTTGTAGGACTAATGGGGGAAATACCATTGATATGTATCAGTTTACTCTCCGTTTACGTCAACTCATTCTTTTCTTAATCTTCACCATCTCAGTCTATCCTCAGCACCTAGAACAGTGTCTGACACATAATGGTACTCATTAAAGATCTGTTAAATGAACTCTATTTGGAACACTTCTAAACCAGGGAATTAACTACATCCTAATGAAACCCATAACATGCTGAATAGGACTGGTAGTTCAAAATAAAAAGAATCTTGTGTCCATTTAGCTAAAATGTGCATCTATTTATCCTATTTCTGCCAACTTAACAACAGGAAAACTACTTTTTTCCTGCATGACATCCCTTTTAAATGTTCTTGGATAGAAAGGATGTTCCTGACTCCTCTTCTTCACAAGGCTTCTAATGTTACATGGTTTCCAGACCCACTGACCATCTTGGCTGACCGTCTCTGAAGCATTAATATTACTTTTAAGCTGTGGTCTACCAGTGAAGAGCAGTTGGACTATAACTTCCTAAGAGCCGGACAATCCTCTTCTGTTAATGCAGGTTACACTTGCATTAGGTTTGGGGCATTTGTTATATAGAATTAATTTCTTCAGCAGAGGAACCACACAGTTGGTTCACATCAAGCCAACTGTGTAGTCAACACAAACCCCAGGTTTTCTTTATGTAGACTACTGTCAAATCAGACCTCCACATCCTGTATTGGTTCAAGTCACTTCTTCAAATATAAACGCTGAATCTTATATTTAGCTCCATTACATTTCTTCCTTTTGTTTTTTTCCCGATTTCAGTATCTAGAGGCTTTAAAAATGTTGATGTCATTTAGCATTAGGTATATCTCCTAATGCTGTCCCGGCCCCCCCCCACCCCCTACCCCACAACAGTACCCGGAATGTGATGTTCCCCTTCCTGTGTCCATGAGTTCTCATTGTTCAATTATACCTAATGCTAAATGACGAGCTAATGGGTGCAGGAAATCAACATGGCACATGGATACATATGTAACAAACCTGCACATTGTGCACATGTACCCTAAAACCTAAAGTATAATAAAAAAAAAAAATGTTGATGTCATATTGTCATTATCTGCAAATTTGACAAACATTTTTCTATGTCTCTACTTACACTATTTTTTTAAAATTATTTATTTTCAATTAACTGAAGAGAATGGAGCCAATGAAGAGCCCTGAAATGTTCTAGAGACCTCCACCTGGATTGGCCCTTTTTGAACATAGCTTCTCCTCCCACTGCAAATCCACCTAAATCCATCTAATGGTGCCCTCATGCAGTTCATATTCTTATTGTATCTCTCTGTTACAAACTCTAAAGCTTTTAAGAAATACTCTGTTGAAATAAAAACACAGTACATCAACAAATTAATAAGATCACCTTATTCTCAAAGGTATGTTTATGTTAGTGCAATATATGTATATAGTTCACTTATTTTCTTCATAAAAAAGTCATTGAGTTATCTGCTAAAGCACTACAAACTATCCAAACATCAATACTGTTGTTCTGAACTTCCAAAAATCTTTGTACCTTTGTTGAATATCTCAATACCTCTCCATCTTCAGATTCTTCTTAAGCTCCATAAGTGCCTGCAGAACTCCACCATTTCCAGGGCCAAATCTTCACATTCCTTTAATACCTAAGAAGTTCTACATCTGTGCCTGGGGCAGTCACAGTGCCTAGACCTTCTATTTTCTCCTCATCTACCTTAGGAATTAATTAGTTGTTCATATTCATATTTCTTGTCCTCCCCTGTCCCAATTTGAAGATTATTAGCTCTTCTAGAAAGAAAAAAATAGAAGTAAATGAAGATGTTAATTGGTCTTTCTTTTCTCCATATCTATGCTATCACACCATCATGTCCAAGTGGTGAACCTATTCTTTTATTATTCCTGTTATTCCGAACGTAAATCTAAAATATATTTCATGGTTGAGCACTTTGCAAAGCTACAGTTTGTTCTCTTTTTGAGCCCCAATGACACCACTGTGCTCATCTCAGGAACTTAATCCTCGCAGACATGCTCCAACAGCTCTCACACTTTCTACTTTAGCATTTCCTGTAATTGTGCATTGCTATTTCCCTCAGTACTCCTGCTCCAGGACACTGTCACATTCAACTCACTTTCACTGATTGGGTGACTGGCCTCTAGCAGCATTTCAGAGGAGTGAGCTCTTTTTGCTCACCCTTCCCCACCCCCGTCAGGCCACACTCCTGGGACACTCAAATTGTGCAGTCTACCACCAAAGATTATTCCAACCATCTTTCGAGCAATGCTCTGCTCCTTATAGAAAATTGAAGCCCTGTACTTTGTAAAGGTTCATTTACTGCCTCAATTTGGGGTACTTAAAAAATCAATAGCAATCTTAATTCCCACCAGAGATAAATAGCCCAAATCTTTAACTATGCATGAACATGGGAAATTTAAGAAAATATAAAAAGACCACTTAGCCCTCAAATCATCCATTCCCTTTGCAAAACTCCAACTCTCCCCAGTATGGATCTCCTCCAGATTTGGGTACAAGAGGGGATGACTAAGAGCTTGTGGTTTTTTTCTATAAGAAGGATAAAAGTTTTCTATTTTTAAATTTTATTTTTGCTTTTTGTTGTTGTTATTTCTACTAAATGCTGAACTGAAAAGCATCTTTTGCTGTACAATCTAGAGAGAAGCGCTACTATCTAAAACTTCTCCCAAAGGCTATTCTAGATATCCTTAATCAGTGGATCTCCAGAAACTACCCTGAGCCCTTTCGTTTCTTTTCCTTTTTTTTTTTTCTAACATGGTATCTTGTTTTAATAATATTTTCTTGAGCATAGCGACAAGAATTTTTTCAGATGTTATTTTTGTCTCCTGGTCTGTTGCTTTATTTTTTTAACTTTATTTACAATGTTTCCTCCACTTAAAAATTATAAAAATCTTCTGCTATGTTAACTTCTAATTCTTTTCATCTACAGACCTAAGTAACATATGCTTTAATCAGATTGAATAGCAATATTCTGTTTCTTCGGCTTCATTTCTCCAGCCTAAAAATCTTCAGCTTTTAATTTTTTTAAGTTTTTCCCAATGTTCCATATTACAAGCCTTACATCATTCTTGAGACTTACTCAAAATAACCTCCATGGCCCCTATGTCAGATTAGAACACCTGTATCTCTAGTAATAATATTAATTATAATTGTAAGTAGTAGAAATATCTAAACATTTATTGAGCACCTATGTACCATGAACTGATCAGCTCATTTTACCTGTACCACTTCATTTAAGCCTTACAAAAATTTTATTTTGCAGATGAGAAAACTGAAGATTTAAAAGGTTAAGTAGTTTGCTCAAAGTTATAGAAATCATATATGTTAGAACCAGAATTCAAACCTGGGAAGCTGGATTCTTTCTCCAAATCTCATATAACTCATCATGGCTTTCCATTGATTATGCAAAACACTATACACACTTTTCCCACAAATCTTTAGATAGAAGGGACTTTCCTAAGTATTAAACCACAACTCCTATGTTTTAAGAGATATAGAGAACAATCACCCTCATATAAATTCTGGACACATACATTAAAAAGAGTAGACTCCATTAATAATGAAAGCTGAAATCACATGTGTAAACACATTGCTTTTAATCTATTCAATTATTTCCCCATAAGCACTAACTGTGCATCACAAATTATGCTGTCTAGAAGACATACCACAAGAGTTAAAGCTGGGAAGATTCATTGTCATACTCTAATGGAATAGTTTTCTGAAAGAATGAAAATTCTGAATCTCCAAGATGGAATGCCTCCATCCACTGTTTCTTTATCCTGTTTATCAAATTGTAGAAGGACATATAAGACAAACTACACAGTGATATCACTGCATAATTAATTGGCACATCTCTACCAGTTACATATAAATACATTTTCTTCTCATGTACTTTTAGCAGTTGCAAACCAACCATGCTAAGTGGCCAAATTCAGCCTGCAGAAAAGCCTTAACTGTCTTACACAAATGCATGGACAGTCTCCAGTTTGCCATTGGCAATATTATTCCCTATTGTGTCACAGCTGGCCTGTTATGTTTATATAGCTTGGACCAACAATTATAGGCATTTGAGTTTATGACCCTTGAACAGATCAAATGACTACAGACAGTAAGATAAAAGCCCATATTACAGACCTCATTATCTGTAGTACAGGTACACTGCCCCAAAATAAACTTAAGAGGTAAAGCAGCTAATCCACTGCACAAAAAACCAACAGTTGCTCTGCTATACAAACCTTATTCTCCCTGTTCCTTCCCTTTCCCCTCTTCATATCCAGACCTAAATGGCAAAGTTTATCTGTTTTTTTTTTCTTTTTCTTTTCTTTTTTTTTTTTTTTTATTATACTTTAGGTTTTAGGGTACATGTGCGCAATGTGCAGGTTTGTTACATATGTATCCATGTGCCATGTTGTTTTGCTGCACCCATTAACTCGTCATTTAGCATTAGGTATATCTCCTAATGCTGTCCCTCCCCCCTCCCCCCAGCCGACAACAGTCCCCAGAGTGCGATGTTCCCCTTCCTGTGTCCATGAGTTCTCATTGTTCAATTCCCCCTATGAGTGAGAACATGTGGTGATTGGTTTTTTGTCCTTGCGATAGTTTACTGAGAATGATGTTTTCCAGTTTCATCCATGTCCCTACAAAGGACATGAACTCATCATTTTTTATGGCTGCATAGTATTCCATGGTGTATATGTGCCACAGTTTCTTAATCCAGTCTATCGTTGTTGGACATTTGGGTTGGTTCCAACTCTTTGCTATTGTGAATAGTGCCGCAATAAACATACGTGTGCATGTGTCTTTATAGCAGCATGATTTATAGTCCTTTCAGTATATACCCAGTAATGGGATGGCTGGGTCAAATGGTATTTCTAGTTCTAGATCCCTGAGGAATCGCCACACTGATTTCCACAATGGTTGAACTAGTTTACAGTCCCACCAACAGTGTAAAAGTGTTCCTATTTCTCCACATCCTCTTCAGCACCTGTTGTTCCCTGACTTTTTAACGATGGCCATTCTAACTGGTGTGAGATGGTATCTCATTGTGGTTTCGATTTGCATTTCTCTGATGGCCAGTGATGATGAGCATTTTTTCATGTGTTTTTTGGCTGCATAAATGTCTTCTTTTGAGAAGTGTCTGTTCATATCCTTCACCCACTTTTTGATGGGGCTGTTTGTTTTTTTCTTGTAAATTTGTTTGAGTTCATTGTAGATTCTGGATGTTAGCCCTTTGACACACAGTGCAATGAAACTAGAACTCAGGATTAAGAAACTCACTCAAAACCGCTCAACTACATGGAAACTGAACAACCTGCTCCTGAATGACTACTGGGTACATAACAAAATGAAGGCAGAAATACAGATGTTCTTTGAAACCAATGAGAACAAAGACACAACATACCAGAATCTCTGGGACACATTCAAAGCAGTGTGTAGAGGGAAATTTATAGCACTAAATGCCCACAAGAGAAAGCAGGAAAGATCCAAAATTGACACCCTAACATCACAATTAAAAGAACTAGAAAAGCAAGAACAAACACGTTCAAAAGCTAGCAGAAGGCAAAAAGTAACTAAAATCAGAGCAGAACTGAAGGAAATAGAGACACAAAAAACCCTTCAAAAAATTAATGAATCCAGGAGCTGGTTTTTTGAAAAGATCAGCAAAATTGATAGACCGCTAGCAAGACTAACAAAGAAGAAAAGAGAGAAGAATCAAATAGATGAAATAAAAAATGAAAAAGGGGATACCGCCACCGATCCCACAGAAATACAATCTACCATCACAGAATACTACAAACACCTCTATGCAAATAAACTAGGAAATCTAGAAGAAATGGATAAATTCCTTGACACATACACCCTCCCAAGACTAAACCAGGACGAAGTTGAATCTCTGAATAGACCAATAACAGGTTCTGAAATTGTGGCAATAATCAATAGCTTACCAAACAAAAAGAGTCCAGGACCTGATGGATTCACAGCCGAATTCTACCAGAGGTACAAGGAGGAACTGGTACCTTTCCTTCTGAAACTATTCCAATCGATAGAAAAAAAGGGAGTCCTCCCTAACACATTTTATGAGACCAGCATCGTCCTGATACCAAAGCCTGGCAGAGACATAACCAAAAAAGAGAATTTCAGACCAATATCCTTGATGAACATTGATGCAAAAATTCTCAATAAAATACTGACAAACCGAATCCAGCAGCACATCAAAAAGCTTATACACCATGATCAAGTGGGCTTCATCCCTGGGATGCAAGGCTGGTTCAACATATGAAAATCAATAAATGTAATCCAGCATATAAACAGAACCAAAGACAAAAACCACATGATTATCTCAATAGATGCAGAAAAGGCCTTTCACAAAATTCAACAACCGTTCATGCTAAATACTCTCAATAAATTAGGTATTGATGGGACATATCTCAAAATACTAAGAGCTATCTATGACAAACCCACAGCCAATATCATACTGAATGGGCAAAAACTGGAAGCATTCCCTTTGAAAACTGGCACAAGACAGGGATGCCCTCTCTCACCACTCCTATTCAACATAGTGCTGGAATTCTGGCCAGAGCAATCAGGCAGGAGAAGGAAATAAAGGGTATTCAATTAGGGAAAGAGGAAGTCAATTTGTCCCTGTTTGCAGATGGCATGATTGTATATCTAGAAAACCCCATCTTCTCAGCCCAAAATCTCCTTAAGCTGATTAGCAACTTCAGCAAAGTCTCAGGATACAAAATCAATGTACAAAAATCACAAGCATTCTTGTACACCAATCACAGACAAACAGAGAGCCAAATCATGAGTGAACTCCCATTCACAAGTGCTTCAAAGAGAATAAAATACCTAGGAATCCAACTTACAAGGGATGTGAAGGACCTCTTCAAGGAGAACTACAAACCACTGCTCAATGAAATAAAAGAGGATACAAACAAATGGAAGAACATTCCATGCTCATGGGTTGGAAGAATCAATATCGTGAAAATGGCCATACTGCCCAAGGTAATTTATAGATTTAATGCCATCCCCATCAAGCTACCAGTGACTTTCTTCACAGAATTGGAAAAAACTACTTTAAAGTTCATATGGAACCAAAAAAGAGCCCGCATCGCCAAGTCAATCCTAAGCCAAAAGAACAAAGCTGGAGGTATCACGCTACCTGACTTCAAACTATACTACAAGCCTACAGTAACCAAAACAGCATGGTACTGGTACCACAACAGAGACATAGATCAATGGAACAGAACAGAGCCCTCAGAAATAATGCCACATATCTACAACTACCTGATCTTTGACAAACCTGACAAAAACAAGAAATGGGGAAAGGATTCCCTATTTAATAAATGGTGCTGGGAAAACTGGCTAGCCATATGGAGAAAGCTGAAACTGGATCCCTTCCTTACACCTTATACAAAAATTAATTCAAGATGGATTAAAGACTTACCTGTTAGACCTAAAAGCATTAAAATCCTACAGGAAAACCTAGGCAATACCATTCAGGACATAGGCGTGGGCAAGGACTTCATGTCTAAAACACCAAAAGCAATGGCAACAAAAGCCAAAATTGACAAATGGGATCTAATTAAACTAAAGAGCTTCTGCACAGCAAAAGAAACTACCATCAGAGTGAACAGGCAACCTACAGAATGGCAGAAAATTTTTGCAACCTACTCATCTGACAAAGGGTCAAAGTTTATCTTTGTGCTTGTTGTTGACTAAAGTTCAGACTAGGAGGCTGCAGTCAGATTACAGAATTGGTTATACAATCTATGTCACAGAGGTACATCCCTGGCCTTATACAAATTCAGTGTTTTCACTAGTACAAGCTCCTGGGGTAAAAGCAAAATCGTACTCACTTTATCCCTCAAATAACTTTGAACATTGCTGTAGAGTAGATCACGGAGACAAAATTGGTTTTTTGGTAAAGAAAAAAACTAAATATCATTCTTTCCTTCCTAAAAATAGCACTACTGTAGGAAAGCTCATAAAACTCTGAACTTTCACTGAAGCCATTTCAAAAGTTATTGGTTGGGGTAGGCATGAAAAAAAATACCTGCAGAGCTTTAAAAGCAAATATTTTTAAAAGCTAGGAAAGTGAGCATGGTCATAAACGAAAGCAGCTCAGTTTAGATTGGTTGCCAGTAAACAGCCAGAAAAAGAACTTTAGCCTTCAAAGAGAGATTTCAAACACATCTTTGTATCACTGAAATAATGCCAGCGTTGGAAATATTTGAAAATATTTGCAGAGCTGTATTTCAGACGATGAATGATACTCCATAAAAAACAATTCTTTTCCCACTGTGGGGCAGAATGTCAAAACATGACAAGATCACTAGCCCAGATCCCCTGGAAAACACCATAGAATCATTTCAAAGGCAAGAGATTACAGTGATATTTGCCTTGTTAAGGCTGTGTCTATACGACGCCAGCAAACACTTGATTCGGTTGATTCACTCAAGCAACCAGTCAATTTCGTGAAACATTTACTCAGGCCTGTGTAGTTTGCATAAATTAACCAAGTGATTGACTGGCTGGTTGGATTGGTTGGATACTTGGCTGGACTTCAACTGACTGCTCTCCCACCTCCACTTCGGCCACTTAGAGCGCCCAACCACAGTAGTCGCTTCCCAATTCCACTCTCCACAAGGTTATTACTTGTTTCTCAGCTTATCTCTCTAACTAAACACTGAGCTCCTCAAAAGGCAGGGACAGCTTCCTCTCTATCTTCCACCTTCAGCACGTTGATGAGCATCAGAGTCCACATAGTGTGAGAAATCAGTCAATGGTGTGGCAATTTACAAGCTGCCTTTTGACATAATGGTAATCTGTGATGTTTCTTAATCCCCACAGATTTTATCATGCCTAGAGGGACCTATTAAAAAATGTTAGTTAATTCTTCCCATAGAGGAGCCACACAGGCTGCCATCCCATGCTGCTTCCCTCTCAGATGGCTTTTTTCACTCTAATCTCCTCTTGAGCCTCTTCCTCTTTTAATTCCACATCACACCTTCCACCAAGCGTTCCCTGACAATATGACAGGTATTTCTCTCTTCTGACTTCCGCTGTTACTTGCCCCCAACATTTGGGCTTTTAATTACAAACTACTGGCTTGCTCTATATTTATCAGTATTACTGCGTTTCACTCACCTCAAAGATTATGAAGCCCTTTGAGATTTGGACCAGTATATTTGTTAAGCTAATTCCAGTTGGCTTTCTTGTGAATAATTAACAAGTCATAACTATCAGTTTTCCAGTGTTCTACACTTTATTTCACTCAATTGCTGTAAGTGCAGTTCTAATTCTTATACCTACCATATTAAAAAAAACTGAGGTATAGAGGAGTTAAGGAATCTGCTTATGATACAACTAGTAAATCTCCCTTGTACCCTTCTTTTTTTATTATTATTATACTTTAGGTTTTAGGGTACATGTGCACAATGTGCAGGTTTGTTACATATGTATCCATGTGCCATGTTGGTTTGCTTCACCCATTAACTCGTCATTTAGCATTAGGTATATCTCCTAATGCTGTCCCTCCCCCATCCCCCCAGCCCACAACAGTCCCCAGAGTGTGATGTTCCCCTTCCTGTGTCCATGAGTTCTCATTGTTCAATTCCCACCTACGAGTGAGAACATGCGGTGTTTGGTTTTTTGTCCTTGCGATAGTTTACTGAGAATGATGGTTTCCAGTTTCATCCATGTCCCTACAAAGGACATGAACTCATCATTTTTTATGGCTGCATAGTATTCCATGGTGTATATGTGCCACAGTTTCTTAATCCAGTCTATCATTGTTGGACATTTGGGTTGGTTCCAAGTCTTTGCTATTGTGGATAGTGCCGCAATAAACATACGTGTGCATGTGTCTTTATAGCAGCATGATTTATAGTCCTTTGGGTATATACCCAGTAATGGGATGGCTGGGTCAAATGGTATTTCTAGTTCTAGATCCCTGAGGAATCGCCACACTGACTTCCACAATGGTTGAACTAGTTTACAGTCCCACCAACAGTGTAAGTGTTCCTATTTCTCCACATTCTCTCCAGCACCTGTTGTTTCCTAATGGAAGTGGGGTATCTTTCTGTTCAGTCACATATCCTAACAAAAACTCTTCAGTTTCCCTGCAAGAAAACTGCAACCCTTTCTCCAGCATTACTGTTAAGGCAGATGAGTGTTAACCCAGAATCCACAATTTTAATGCAAACTCATGGCTACCCAATCTGTATCCTCAACTAGGTGGAAGGAATCCTTTGTATTTGATGGCCTGCCTGGAGCACCTATATATTGCCCAAATACTCAAAACTCTAATGCCCATTTTGCAAGGAAGAGCAGCAGATCCTCACCCTTGGATCCCCATAGTATTGGCCCTAATAGGATTGCTTGTATTGAGTTGCTACTTTGAAAGTTGCCGTTTGGTTTGGTCAATCGTAGAGCCAAGTCTGTGGGGTTTGACCATGGGTTCATGGCTAGGAGATTTTAAGGACACTGCTTGTTACACCGCAGAGTGCCCTTCATTATGATTCTGGGGAGAGAGCCCTGTCTGGTTTTAGTACTAAGGACAGACTTTTCCCAAAGCAGTTGTTCTGTCTTTTCTTTTGGATCCTACAGCATTTTCAACTAGCCAGGTTTCTCTTTTTGGTGAGAGCCAAATTTATGACCTATCCTAAGCAAGTAAACAGGTTTTATAGGCATCTTAATCTTGCTCCTGATTCTATTTCATGACCCACATTTACCTTTCCTGTTAATTTTCTCCTGCTTTTAATTTAAAATAGACAAACAGAAGGATAAGAGCCAGAGAGACAGAATACTCTTACCCCTCAGCTTCTCTCAGTTCCTTTGCTCAACCCCACACTTCCTCCCACATAATCAGCTCAAAAAAACTGATTTAAGAGAATCATTTCACATGATGGTGAAATGATTTTTAACCAATGTTTGAATCACAGATCCCTTTGCTAAGGGTATAGATCTTCTCACTAGGAAAAAAATATACAATGCTATCCAAAATCTTTCAGGAACTCATGGATCTCTGAGACTGAAGCCATGTCTATGGATTCCAGAGAACAAACCCTTGCTTGGGTGAATACACAAGGCTTCTGGAATCCCCGATTTGCCTCCCAGGACTTGCTCCAAGCCAAGCAAACTTGGGGGAATTTTCCAAGCTGCTGTCACCAAGGTAGAGCCCGGGTCTCTCACCTGTCTGAGCCTCTCCCTCCCCCAACCTCACTTCTTTCCTCTCTGACCAAAGACTGTGACATGCTGGTCCCTCCTGCTCTGTTCTTGCCCCCACTTTATGCCATAACTTACCTGGCATTCTGGACACTCATCTGCTTCCTTTCTCTCAAAGTATTACCATCCTGCTGCATCCATCAGCCCAGGCTGCACCCCCAAAGTTTTTCTGTCTCACAGTTTCAAAGGAGGATAGAGGGAGCAAGGAGTGGGGGCTACGAGGACGTTTTAAATTAGAGGACAAAGGTGAAAGGAGGAGCCTGCAGAACCACAAACAATAGCAGAGATATCTCAGCCCTGCAGAACACAGGATCACAAGGAGTCATGGCTAGTCAGATGCTGAATTCCAGACATGTGCATGCGCGTGTGTGTGTGTGTGTGTGTGTGTGTGTGTGTGTGTGGTGTCTCTGTGTTTAGTTACACTATATATAGTGTCAGGAAAAAACTGCCAACTTGGATGCTTTTAATATATACCTCAGAATTAATGAAGAAAAATTGAAAACCTGGTTTGACTATGTAAAAGAAATGCCAATTACAGTTACATGTGAAATACCTGTATCATTTTTGTCTATTAATTCGTATGGCAGTATACATATCTATCACTAATTTTTATTATAAATTGCACTTGATTTGCATACTGAATGTTGTTTTCTGTCAGTTGAGCCTCAAAATTTGCTGCTCACAATTTCCAACATTAAAGGAGACATTCACAGGAACCATATCTTATACTCTTTTTGTTTTTCCCTTAGCATCTAAATAACACAGCAAGATATGCCTGGAAATTGATAATCTAGCTCTGGGGACCAGAGTTTGTACACATACCTGAAGCCACTGAAGAAAAATATAAGACAAGACGTAAGAAAGTTACAGTACACATGATTTATAGAAAAATACGAGAGGAGAGGATGGGCCAAAGTAAGAAACCAACCTGAAGAAAATGAGATTTGAACTTAGCCTTAATATAGGATATAAATTTGGTGAAAGGACATTCCAGTCCAGGCAGAAAAATTGTTTTCTCTGACACAGAAGATATTTAAGATCTTAACTCTTTATTTCATATTAATGTGCTCATTACATTATAATAAGCTTTGAGTGAACTCATATAAAGAACATAAAAAGATTATCTACAAGAATATATATTCTTGACTGTCAGTTAAAAGAAAGAGCAAATAAAAAATTTAGAAGCCAGAAACCTACCTATGAAACTTAAATAAAAATAATCCATTGTAAAAATGGAAAAATAAAATCTCCACCAGTGGATGACATACAAAACTTTATATTACCTGCTAAAATGGAGTGGTAGGTATTTCTTTATCTTCTTGGTTTGAACCTAATAAAACAATGGCTGTATCTGACCAACTAACAACTAGAAATAATGACAGTGGATAGTGAATTCACTTAATCATGGTAACCATAGCCAAACTTACTATAGCATATAAAGTGAAATGTCTGAAAGACAAAGTTAAAGCTAAAGACTTTGGGAACCCTCCAAAACAGGTAGGAGGTCAAAGAGAGCCCTCACCCCACAGTTGTCTCTGAGGCTTAGCAAACTTAGTGCACTGCAATCTGAAATCAGAGGGACCCATTAGGGAGGCTGGGTGTATTGGCCCACTTCCTCTAAAAAGTAAAGGTTAATACAGGATTAATCATGAAATAAGTTTAGTAGGTGTTATGGGATGCACTAAACATTCATATGTTGTCCCAACCTCCAGTAGCTCAGAAGTGGCTGTATTTAGTGACAAGGTCTTTAGAAAGGTTAAAGAACCAACAAGTTAAAATGCAGTCATTATGATGGGCCCAGTCCAATAGGACTGGTGTTCTTATAAGAACAGGAAATTAGGACACAGACACAGAAGACCAACCGAAGACACAGGGAGAAAAGAGCCATCTAAAAGCCAAAGAGGGAGGCCTCAGAAAAAAGCAACCCTGCCAACACCTTGATCTCAGGCTTTTAACATCCAGAATTTTGGGAAAATGAATTTCTGTTCCTTAAGCCACTGAGTCTGTGGTATTTGTTGTGGTAGTCCCAGCAGATTAATTTATTTGGGGAAACTCCTATGGGAGGAAATGAGGAGGGAGTCTGTGGAGGCTGGGAAAACTGTGAGTCCACAATGCTGATCTGGTCTGCTCCCCAGTAAGGGGAAGGGCAAGAGAGGGGAAGGGGAAGGGCAAGAGACCGGAGGGGGGATGGGAGGGGGAAGGGGAAGGGGAAGGGAGGGGAAGGTGAAGGGAGGGGAAGGAGAAGGGAGGGGAAGGGGAAGGGAGGGGAGGGGGAAGGGGAAGGGGAAGGGAGGGGAGGGAGAAGGGGAAGGGGAAGGGAGGGGAGGGAGAAGGGGAAGGGGAAGGAG
>NW_026652276.1:208033596-208473399 GCF_009828535.3 Hylobates moloch
GGGGAGGGTGGGAGGGGAGGGTGGGGAGGGTGGGAATGGAGGGAGGGAAGGAGGGGAGGGTGAGGAGGGGAGGGGGGAGGGAGGGAAGGAGGGGAGATGGATAGGGGAGGGGGGAGGGAGGGAAGGAGGGGAGATGGGTAGGGGAGGAGGGATACTATAGTCCAGGTCTAAGGTAAGTTTTGCAAGACTATAGAGGAGTCCTGTATCTCCAGGAATGGGCTGCTTTAGTCGCCCTGCTATGCTGAGTCACCAGCCAAGAACAGTTCATGGGCAGCATTGGTGATGGATTTCAGAGCAGAGCTGTTGGGTTTGTCAGTTTATTATATTCCAATACCTGAGAGACACATTCTCATGGCCACCTCACTGGAAGACCTCCATCACTGTGCACAGTGCCCCGCAAGGACTTTACGCTCAGATGCCACAAATGCCCATCCAAATTTCCACTGAATGAACCACGCTTCCTATTCAGTTACCAATGTGAAACTACAGAATCATCTCATTTTCTCTCAAGCACAAATATTTCATGCTCTATAAGAGTAAAACCAGGGTAGCCAAACCCCAATGATTGAAGAATTATAGCTACATAGAAGATAACTATCCTGCAAGTTACTTCTATATTCCTTGTGAAAAAAAAAAAAAAGAGACTACCCAAATTAATAATGTAAATAAGGACAGTGATGACCCCACTGAGGCTTGTCCAAAGCAAAGCCCAGTTTGCTAACCCCGGAATGGGAAGATCAAACGTGGTGTTGGGAGTTTGGTCCCAAGTTACCACACAAACTCATTCTGCTTCTCACCTTTCAAGCCTACCTTCTTTCCTTTGGAAGGGGAATCAAAATGCCTCTTTCTTAAAGCTATGAGCTGTCTAACATGCTACATCAGGAAGAGAAGGGGAAAAACAAACAGTACATGAATAGAAAAATGTGCCAGATTTAAAGCAAAAAGATATAACTAATCTGACATGTAAGTCCAATCCTTGCATCTCCAATACGTAGCATAGTGGTTGACAGCAGGTGTTCAATTCATGTTTGAGAACTAAATAATGGAAAACACATTGAATTAGAGTTTTATAGTGATTAATAATAAATGAAAGTAGTTCCTTTAAATGATAGTAATTAGCATGTCTGTGGTCAGGCAAGGAGGGGGTAAATTACCCAGAGCATAAAGTGGCAGTGAGGCTCTTCTTAAGTTCTCTGAATCAAGGGCCAGTCCCAAAAGCAGGGGAACAAAATGGGGCATAGACAGTGGGCTGGGATCAGCAGGTTTCAGGGCAGGGTTGCATCTGTAGGAGAGAGGAGGCTGAGGTGTTTCATTTTACTTCCTTTACAACGCCGGTGCAGGGTAATGTTTAGGCAGAGAAGGCTGAAATATATGACATATGGGCTCCCACAAATCATCATCACCTCAACCCAAAATTTATCAGTGTCTTCCTTGGACTTATAAAATAGAAGTTTCCATTCACTCATTAATTAATTAATTCATTTAGTGCCAATGATCAGACACTACGCTATTTGGGGAAACACAAATTATCAAAATGTATTCTCTACCATTTAAGAGGAAGATAAATGTACCAACAGGCAGTTATAGTACAATGTATGAGATATGCTGACAGAGATTATGTTCTATGAACAAAAGTTCTCTACAGGAATATGGAGGAAAGAGACTTTATTCCAGTGAACAGTTTGGAAATCAGAGAGACACACCCTGCTGTGTAAAATGAAGTTATGTTCCGGAGAACAATGAAAGTGGTGTGTTTTATAGAAAAACCTCCTACCCAGGTTTCCAGTCAGGTTGGTTTATGCAAATGAACGACGGAAACTAGCTTAGTTCTAGTTGGCTGGCACAGCTGAGTTTTGATTGATCAATACAGCTTAGCCCTGCTTGGTTGATACAGCTGAGCTCTGTTTCATCCAGTCGATTCAAGGGAGCTCTGATTGGTTGAGCTCTGATTGAGCTCTGTTTGGTTTCCAAACCCAAAACCAGGACTCTTGGTGGATGTTTCTTTCTGGTGAGAGGAAGGGGGATTGGGTCACCGTTCATCTTGGCACTAACAATAGGAACTGGTTTAGCTTGATTGTAGAAAGAGAGGTCCCGTGATACTTTTACATCTTTCTGAGAACACAATTACCGTTCCTTCCCCCAGCTAGGACCACCTGGTTCTGTTTTAACTTTGAGAGCCTCAGCCTCAAAGATTCCATTTTCTGTCTGCCAGGGGAATACTTTACAGTTCAAAGGGCCTCCAGAGCAGAGACAGGGGAAAATACCTGTCTGCAGGATAAGTAACAGGATTGCAACAGGTTGGCATTTGAACTGGGCCAAGTAGAGCACCAAAGAGAAAGGAAATGGGTTATATATCTAGACAGAAGAGCAAAGAAATGGCAGGTGCCAAGGCATAGAGGGGTCATGGTTTTGATTAAGATGAAGTGGGGACGTGCAATAAGGTTTTAGGAAGAAACGGAAAAAGAATTTTAAAGATAAAACCCTTTGCAGATTGACAAACCTGACAAAAACAAGAAATGGGGAAATGATTCCCTATTTAATAAATGGTGCTGGGAAAACTGGCTAGCCATATGTAGAAAGCTGAAACTGGATCCCTTCCTTACACTTTATACTAAAATTAATTCAAGATGGATTAAAGACTTACATGTTAGACCTAAAACCATAAAAATCCTACAAGAAAACCTAGGCAATACCATTCAGGACATAGGCGTGGGCAAGGACTTCATGTCTAAAACACCAAAAGCAATGGCAACAAAAGCCAAAATTGACAAATGGGATCTCATTAAACTAAAGAGCTTCTGCACAGCAAAAGAAACTACCATCAGAGTGAACAGGCAACCTACAGAATGGGAGAAAATTTTTGCAACCTACTCATCTGACAAAGGGCTAATATCCAGAATCTACAATGAACTCAAACAAATTTACAAGAAAAAAACAACCCCATCAAAAAGTGGGAGAAGGATATGAACAGACACTTCTCAAAAGAAGACGTTTATGCAGCCAAAAGACACATGAAAAAATGCTCATCATCACTGGCCATCAGAGAAATGCAAATCGAAACCACAATGAGATACCATCTCACAGCAGTTAGAATGGCCATCATTAAAAAGTCAGGAAACAACAGGTGCTGGAGAGGATGTGGAGAAATAGGAACACTTTTACACTGTTGGTGGGACTGTAAACTAGTTCAACCATTGTGGAAGTCAGTGTGGCGATTTCTCAGGGATCTAGAACTAGAAACACCATTTAGCCCAGCAATCCCATTACTGGGTATATACCCAAAGGATTATAAATCATGCTGCTCTAAAGACACATGCACATGTATGTTTATTGCGGCACTATTCACAATAGCAAAGACTTGGAACCTAGCCAAATGTCCAACAATGATAGACTGGATTAAGAAAATGTGGCACATATACACTATGGAATACTATGCAGCCATAAAAATTGATGAGTTCATGTCCTTTGTAGGGACATGGATGAAGCTGGAAACCATCATTCTCAGCAAACTGTTGCAAGAACAAAAAACCAAACACTGCATGTTCTCACTCATAGGTGGGAATTGAACAATGAGAACTCATGGATACAGGAAGGGGAACATCACACACCGGGGCCTGTTGTGGGGTGGGGGGAGCGGGGAGGGATAGCATCAGGAGATATACCTAATGTTAAATGACGAGTTAATGGGTGCAGCACACCAACATGGCACATGTATACATATGTAACAAACCTGCACATTGTGCACATGTACCCTACAACTTAAAGTATAATAAAGAAACAAAAAATAAAAAAAAATAAAACCCTTTGCAGATAGGTGGCTCTGGAGTCACCTGCAGGAGATGCTGGGTAGCCAGGGGCATGGTAAGGCAATGGACTTCCGAAAGAACAGTGACCAAGAGGTTTCTAGAGATTAGGGGGACAGGAGTCCTAAAGGGGGAGCTGGAGAATACCAAAGACAAACTTGATTTGTTTTACCCTTTTCACACAAGTTACATATTTTTAAAGCCTCTTCTTAGGACCTAATTTTCTCAAGTCTTGCTCAATCCCTTGCTCAGAAGGGAGAGGTGAACAGAGGAAGGGGCTCCCCCAGCAGCACTGAGCTGGCTCTCTGATGAAGTGGGGGCACCTGTGGAGGGGAAGCTCAGAGCTCACCAGATACTGCCAACAGCAGCTGCACAGGAGGGCATCTGAGAGGAAGCTACTGTTCCCAGAATAATTAACCCTCTTCAGAAATCATGGGCACATACATACCCTCTCTCTGAAGCAGAACCAAGCTCAAGGGCTGGAGATTTCCTGTTCCCCACCATCAGGTGGACAGCCCACTCTCCCTACTCCACCTGCCTACAGACAAGGAAGATCAATCTGGGTGGCTAACACACCTTGCCCTAGAGTAACCAAGGTTAGAAAGATGCGTCTACTTTTCCACATAGGACATGAAATTGAGTCTATTTAAAAGTTCTGGCACAATTTAGATATTAAAAGTAATTAAAATAAATATTTTACTAGCAATCTACCTAAATTATGCACACAATGTTTCTCAGTAGGTACTCTTTTGAACTACAGTTTAGCTAAAAAAAAAAAATCAATCACCAAGGAATTTAAGTACCAAAGTTTGGCTTGAAACTTCAAATCCCTCCATGTCAAGCAGGACAGCAGAGCTAATTTAGAGGGAATGTCCAGCCAGGGATGGTGTCAGGCAGGCTGAGGGCTATATAATGACTTTGCAGGGAGGTAATTAAATAGGGACATAACAGCAATTATAGCAGCAATGGCTAACATATACTGACCACTTCCAGTGGGTCAGGCAACAACATGCTAAATGCTTTAAGTGTATTCTTTGCTTCACTCTTTTTCTTTAGTACACAAAAAAAGTACAAAGGAAATATAGCAAAACCTACATATCCACCACCAAAATTTAAAAATGACATTTTTTCATATTTGCTTCAGATTTTTTTATTTTAAAAAAGTTGCAAATGAATTTATACTCCCAAATCCCATTTCCCTCTGTTTCTCCTCAGAAACAGCCACTATATGTCATGAATGTGGTTCATATTCAGTGACATTTTCATATTTTACCATATTTATATGTGCCTATAAATATTATAGAGTATTATTTTAGGTTTTTATTTCCTGAAATCTTTTATCAACTCAAATGCATTACTTCAAAGTCTATCGCTGTTGATTAATTTGTTCCATCGCACTTATCAACTTTGAACATACTGTCAAGTTTATTCATTCATTTTATTATAGGTTGCCTTCTCTCCATTAGAATGTAAGGGAAAGATTTGATTTTCTGTTTTATTAAATAATGTATAAATAGTGTGGCATATTCATATTCTTTGCCCCTGTTTTCTATTTCATTATCTGGAGTTTTTTTTTTTTTTTTTTTTTTTTTCAGTAATTTGTAGGAGTCTTTGATCTATCATATATCCCAGTATCTTCCACCAGGATGTGGTCTAGGTTTACCTTTGTTTTCAGTCTTCAGTCATTCGAGAGATGCCTAACTCCAGGCAGTCTAATCCATTATTTTTTCCTTACCTGATATCATAAAAATATCCTTTTGTATCTATATCTACCTATCTATCCTGTAACTGTATTCTACATACAGTCATAAAGTTTCCTTTTTTGCATTTGGTCTCTAATCCATCTTAATTTTTTTAAATGGTGTAGAGACTTAATTATATTTTCAACAACAACCAAAAAAATAGATTCCATTCTTTCTTCACTAATTGGCAATCCCACCTCCACCATATACCCAGATCCCACATGTGCATAACTTATCAAGCTACCTCTTGTGTTCTCTCAATTTGTCTATCCCTGTGCTAACTCCAAAGCCCCATGTCACGTACTGAAGCTTTTTTACAAATCAATATATAGGCAAGTCCTTGTTTTCTGCCTGTTTGCTTGGGTTTCACAATTGTCTGGCTACTCTTTCAAATTTTATATGAATTATAGAATCTGTCAAATCTCTCACACATACACACCACAACCAGTTGATATTTAATTGGAATTTCATGAAATGTTTTAATTGTGACTAGACAGCTTTTCAATACTGAAACATCCCACATATCTAAATAAGCATAGTATTATTTCTCTAATCATTTCAGACTTTTCTCTCAATAATGTTTATATTTTCTATTTTTTCCTAAGTAACATATAGTTTTAGTTGATGTTATGAAAAGCATTTTTTCAGGCGGGCAGATCATGAGGTCAGGAAATCAAGACCATCCTGGCTAACACAGTGAAACCCCATCTCTACTAAAAATACAAAAAAATTATCCAGGCGTGGTGGTGGGTGCCTGTAGTCCCAGCTACTCAGGAGGCTGAGGCAGGAGAATGGCGTGAACCCAGGAGGCGGAGCTTGCAGTGAGCTGAATTCGTGCCACTGCACTCCAGCCTGGGCAACAGGGCGAGACTCTGTCTCAAAAAAAAAAAAAAAAAAAGAAAAGAAAAGAAAGTCATTTTTTCTGTTACATTTTTAATGCGCTAGTTCTGGTATGGAAGACGGAGTTACTTACTAGGTATGTCACCATGGGCAAGCTCTTTATCTCTCTGTGCCTCAGTTTTCTCAAATTTCAAATGGGAATAATAATGCTACCTAATAAAGTGACTGTTTGTGAGAGATAAATAAGTTAACAAATGCCTAGTGCCTGGCACATAGTAATTATATGTAAATGTTAGCTTTTATTATTATAAGAATATTAATTTGCATATTGATTTTATATCTAATGGCCTTGCAAATTTATGAATTATCTTGAATTTTCTTTTAAATAATGATATACTCTTGAGTATGAACAAATTTACTTTCTTCTTCCTTCTTCCTTATAAACATTTCTCTTTCTTGCCCTACTGTATTATCCAGGACTAACAATATCATGATAAATGGAAAAAGAAATAGCAACGTTCCTGTCTTACTCTCTTTAAAAGATATATTCTAAAATTTTCGCCTTTACTATTTATGTTTGCTGTCATTTTTCACTAACTATAATACTATTTATCAGGTTAAGGAAGGCCCCTTGCATTCCTAGTTTGGTGTGCGATTTCATCATGAATAGATCTTGATGAAGACATTTGATTTTAATTTAATCCCTACATTGTAGTCTACACTGAACATTTAGCAACAATATACATTGGGCCAGGGGTCAGCAAACTACAGCCTACACAACCTGTTTTTGCTGTTAAAAAATTTTTTTAAAAAACTTTATTGGAAAACAGCCACACCCATTTGATAACATATTACCCATGGCTGCTTTTAAGCCACAGTGACATAGTTGAGTAGTTGATACAGAGACCATATGGCCCACAAAGCCTAAAATATTGACCATTTGACCCCTTACAGAAAAAAACTGCTCACCCTAATATACAGCATATTAAATTGCTCTTGTTACAACTTTCGCTCTAAATTGAGGGGTTAGTGAATAAGTAGGAAAGGAGGCCAAAGAGGTTTCTTTAAGTTTTTTTTTTTCCTAACTTCTCTTAATCTCTGTTCCTTCTACCTTCTTTCATGTTTACATTTCTCTCTTTCCTCTTCTCTCTTCTTCCCCCTTTCTTTTTTCCCTTCTCTCTTCTTTTTTTCCCCTTGCCATTCTATACTTTTAAAAAGCAATGCAGTCCAGATGCAGTGGCTCATGCCTATAATCCAGCACTTTAGGAGGCTGAGGCAGGAGTATCAGATTGAGCCCAGGAGTCTGAGACCAGCCTGAATAACACAGTGAAATCTCATCTCTACAAAAAACAGAAACACTTAGCCAGGCATGGTGATTCATACCTATAGTGCCAGCTACTGGAGCAGCTGAGGTAGGAGAATCACATGAGCCCCAGAGGTTGAGGTTAAGGCTGTAGTGAGCAGTGATCACACCACTACACATAGCCTGGGTGACAAAATGAGACCCTGTTTCAAAAAATAAAAAAGCAATGCAAAATATCTTCCTCTGATTAAACAATAAAACTGTCCAACATTTTTTCAATATATAGTGATAGCCAATATATAGCTAGGTGCTTTACTAAGTTACTTTGTTTAAAATTCATTTGCTCAACAAAGATCTATTGAATGCCATTTGCAAGGCACTGTTCTAGGTGTCTGAAATATAACAGTGAACAAACAGTGATTCCTGCCCTTGGGAAGCTTACATTCTAATTGAGGGAGATGAACAATAAAAATAGAGCAAATAGTAAGTGATGAAAAAGGAAACACACAGAAAATGGTAAGTGGGAGGGGGAGGGGAAAGAACTACAGTTTTGTAAAGGATATTCAGCAGGCCTCTTTGCAAAGGTACCATCTAAACAAAGATTTCAAAGAGGTGAGAGCATGAACCCCCAAGCCCATGGCAGGAGCATTCCTGGTGTGTCCAGGCAATGGCAGGGAGATTGGGGTAGCTGGGACAGATGAAGCATAGAGAATAGGAGGTGAGATCAGAGAGGTTATAGAGACCAGATTGCAGAGACCCTGGTGGGCTTTACTCTGACCAAAATGAGAAGCCACTGAAAGATTTTAAACAGAGGAATAAGGTGGTCTGGCAGATTTTTAAAGGCTTACTTTGGCTATTGTGGTGAGTACAGTTTATAGAAGCTGCAAAGCCATTCAAGAGGCCATGGCAGTATTGAGGGAGAATTCACGTCATTTAATCTCTCAGCAGTTGGATAAGATATATACTATGCCCTTCTTCCAGATGTGGAAACTAAGATGTGGAAAGTTTAAATAACTTGCCAAGTCACACAGCTAATATAAAGCAGAGCTGGTTTTAAACCTAGAGTCCATCCAAGGTCAAAGGTTGGTATCTGAAGTTAGACTAGTTTGGATTTCACCTTGTGAAAATGCTTCATAAACTATTTAATGTATGATGTTATAATTATTTTAAGAGTTTCATGATTTTAGACTAATCATGTATATTTTATACTTTATGAATTTTTAGATAAATCATACTTTTAAAATAAAAACTAGTTGGATGCTATAGATCCAGACGCCTGGATTTTGTTCTTGAATCGCTTATGGATAAAAGCCCCTAAGTTTTCACGTATTAGATTTGCTTCAAATAAACCTATAGACTTGGGAATTTATTTACTCTAGCCCTAGGAACTAGAGGCTCACCATTATATTCTTATTCTCCCATAGAGTTTCAAATTATATTCTTTAAAAGACACTTCATGACTTGAGTGTTGAATCTTCTTTTTTAAGCCTGCTGACTGATAGGTAGATTCTATGTTCAAATCTCATCTTGCACACTGTAAATGTCTTCCATCATAATTTTAGTAGGTCTAGAAAAATCATCTCTCTCTCTCTCTGTTAAACATACACATACACACACACAGAGAGTAGCCTACATTACTGGCAAGAATGGTAATATATATGGAAGGATTTGCTAATGAAATATTTCTGTATATTCTTCAGTGAAAAACTGGGTGGCTCTATGTTAAACAACATAAAAGTAGGTCATACAAATTTTATCACCAGTTTATTTGTGTTGAGTTTTGTAAACCATGCACACTGACACAGGTTTACAAGTAAATGACGTTGAGAAATTCAAACACATACATATGTGTGTGCAATCCATATGTGGAAATGCAGTCAATAATTTATATCAACCAGCCACAGATATTTATTGCAATTATTAAGTGGCCCCTAGGCACAATCTTAGGCCTTGGGGATTCAGTGCTAAGAATAAATAGGCAAGGAAACCAAACAATAAATACTTAGAAGCATTAGGAGAGCCATGAGAAGGAGGGAAGATGTAGAGCTGTTCTTAACATGGGAGCAAAGCCAGGCCAGCATGGTGGAGGGACGATGGTCACGGAAGACAGCCCTGTGGAAGTGATGCTTAAGCTCCACTTGAAGGAAGGGTACAGGTTATCAAGGAGAAGAGCAAAGCAGTGAGGGAGGAAAGAACTTCTCAAGTAAAGAGAAGGGCTTGTGCTTGATACAGAGGATAATCCAATGCCTTAGGAAAAAAGAAGTGGGGGAGTCTGGTGTGCGTGGTGGAAGGCAGCACAAGGTGGGTGCCACATAAAGTGATGCTGGAGACAGGCAAGGGCCAGGTCAGGTAGGGCTGAAAGATATGGATTTAACTTTGAGGACAATGAGATGCCACTTGGGAAGGATTTTTAGCAGTGGAATGACATATTTAGCTCTCAGTTTTTAAAGGTCAGTCTGGCCACTATGTGAAGAATGGACTGGAAGGGAACAAGAATGGAGCACATTTAGAAGGCCATTGCAATCACCCAGACGAGAAGTGCAGTGATCTGGACAGAGGCAGAGACAGGGTGGATGAAGGTGAACAGATTCAAGTCAACAGGGACTGACTGTGCACGGGGGATGTGTGAACAGCAGGAGCTGATAAGGAGCCCTCATTTTCGGACAGGGAGGGTACCAAGACCATTCAGAAGACTGGAACCATGGAGGAAGTGCTACTTCACACCAGGTATGAATCCATTTCAAGTGTGTTTTAGAGGTGGAGGTACGAGTGAAGGTCCATTTCAACACCAATTCTCCCTACCAACCTGAATTGTTGATTGCAAAAGATTTTATTTCATTAGTCTCTTTTTACTGAAGGTATAAATGGAGTGTCATCTTTTCAAGGAGAGATACACAGATGTCCTTTGAGAAGGGGAGATGGAAGGGGAAGGAAAGTTCTGAAGGCAGAGGTGTCCAGAGAAGCCGAAGCATGCAATGGGAGGGACAGGAGTGAGTGTGAACTTCCATAGACACACACTGACCCAAAAGAGGTATGCATCAAAGACACATTCTGATAACTCTGTAACTTTTGCTGAGAGCCGAAGACGTTCTAATTGTAACATTTCCCTTTTTACTTTTTCTTCCTTGGTGAATGGTGGTAGACCTATTGATTACACCATAAAGATAAGAGGGGAAAGAAGGAAGGACTGCTTTTCTCATGTAATTATCTTTTTAAAGTCCTTGTCCTGGTTTGCACACTCAAAAAGGAACACAGAATTTGCAATTATAGGGAAGTTATTTCTGAGCATAATTAAATGCTCTCCATCTTTCTCTCACACAAAAGCTTGCAAATTCCAAGCTAGTAGATTTTTGAATCCTATAATTTCTATTTTTAAATTATATTCCAGATTTATTATATGATATACTAATTATAATACAATATTTGCAATAATGAAAGTGTATTTGAATAATCAATTGGAACCCACAAGTCAACTCCTAGATAGATGCCTTAGTGGCTCTGAAAGGTGGTCCCCACTTGGGATTTGTTAAAATGCAAACACTTGGGCCCCACTCTGGGTGTACAGAATCAGAAATTCAGGGAGTGAAACTCAACAATCTTTTTAATAAGCCCTCCAGTTGATTCTGAGACATGTGAAGATTGAGAACCACTTCTTCAGCAGTGTTTCCCAACCTTTTCCCTTTGTGGCAAAAAACCTGCACATGTACCCTGAACCTAAAATAAAAGTTTAAACAAAAGAGAAAATGATGGCATTTGCACAATACCCCATGTTAAGTGGATAAGACTGCCAGAGGCTTGCCCCAGACCCTATTTGTGTTGGCCTGAGCAGCTCACCATAACCTTTTCATGATCCACCAGCAGAGAAACTCAGATCTGAAGAAACTCACACCAGTGCAAAAAGAACCATATATACATTCTTTTTGTTCACTATGGCACCATTTCCAATAATGAAAAATTATCCAAATACAAATTAACAAACTGTGACATATTTGTGCATAGAAATACTACTCACAGTTACAATGAATAAACTGGAGTTCCATGTATCAACACAGAGAAATCTCAAAAACATAATGTTGAGCAAAAAAAAAAAAAAGCAGATTGTAAAACAATGCATACATTTTGATAACATTTATATAGTATTTATAACATGCTGAACAATACTGAATATTGTTTGTGGCATGCCCACATGTAGTAAAATCATAAAGGCATGCATAAGAATGATACATAGTTAGCCCTTAGGAAAGAGGAAGAAGGGGAATCAGGGATGTGTATTCATGGGGCTTTACCCATTTTATTTCTTAAAATATCTAAAGAAAATATAGCAATTGGCTAAGATGTGACCTGGGGAGAAAGGGAATAGGTACACATGGGTTTCTTATATGACTTTATGTATTTTTCTGTATAGTTAAAATGCTTCATGAAAATTTTTGATAAGAAAAAAAAATCAATTGGAGTCTGCTGTCAATTTATCCGAGTTGTAAACCCAATTTTGTGTTAGCTCTTTGGTGTTGGGCAGATTACTTTCTCTCTCTGGGCCTTCATTTCCCATTTGCAAAATAGAAGGGGCTGAGTTCAGTGACCTCTGAAGCTCTCTGCCTCTTGCACCCTCTTCAATATATTTTGGTGCTCAAATAGAAATACTCTTAGCCCCTTCTCTTTATCCCCTCTATGCACAGGCAACAACCTTCTCAGTAGTTGTTCCCTGTCCAGCTGTCCACCCTAATAGCCCCGTGTTTACAATGGCCCCAGCAAATGGGCTGGGGACTAATAACACATCACAAAGCAGGAATTGTAGAACCTGTGTTCGAAGATATATTTTAAGGCAAAAAGAATAAAAATAAAACCAGAAAAGTTTGGTACATAGACAAGCAGTGTAGGATTTAGAAAATGACCTTGAATTTGCAAGCAACCTTTTCTTGAAGGAGAATCTTTTCCCTGAGCAATGAATTTCACTAAGTGGAAGAGAATTTCAAATCAACATTACAGCAATGTTCACTACTTTATTCCTACCCTTTAGGCATCACCTCTATCTCCTTATCCCTCACCTCAACATTAGATATGATTCAATACAACTAGCTGACTTTTTCAATGAAGGAAAGCTTAGTTTCTCATGTTTAGCAACTGATTCCTTTGATCTTCCCTCAAGTTATGCCTTACATAGGCAATTCCCTTTCCAAATAGGTTAGTGTGTAGATTCTGTCTTTGAATGTGCTCAGTCATTTCAACAACATTAACATCATAATATTGATGAACTATGCCTACAAAGGGCGACTGATTTGGACTAATTTATTATTTACTACAAAATATTTCCAATGTACAAAAAATATACTCACCATCAATATGTGTTTTCTTTTTCAGTTTTACTAATTTGCACACTCAAATCAGCAGGCCAAGTTAAAATGGCATCTTCTACCTTATGATTTGTGACACCATATCACAAGCTTGAGGGTTCCATGCTCCTTTTTAGGCACTTGGTGAGTGTGATATGGTAGGAAACATATTTAATGTATGGTTTTAGCTCTAAAATGCACTAAGTGGTTTTAGGAAATCATTCAACATCTCTTGACTTCAGTTTCCTAATCTATGATATAGACAAAATGGACTTTGTTATTTACAAGGTCTCCCCGTCTTTGAAACTCCTTGGTTCTATGGAATGACCTAACGAATCCATTGATCTGGCATTGTGGCCAGTCTCAGTCTAAGTTTGGAACTCTTTTGGTTGAGAAATGATAAACTCATTAATGAGATCCAAGCTAGATTCAATGCAGTGTGTATATGTGTGTGTTTATACTTACTTATATTGATTATATACATATATGTGTATTTCATTTAACAGAAGGGGCTGGATGCAGTGGCTCACACCTGTAATCCCAGCACTTTGGGAGGCTGTGGCAGGTTGATCACAAGGTCAGGAGTTCAAGACCAGCCTGACCAACATGGAGAAATCCCATCTCTACTAAAATACAAAAATTAGCTAGGCATAGTGGCGGGTGCCTGTAGTTCCAGCTACTCAGGAGGCCGAGGCAGGAGAATCCCTTGAACCTGGGAGGCAGAGGTTGCAGTGAGCCAAGACCACACCATTATACTCTAACCTGAGTGACAGAGCGAGACTTTGTCTCGAAAAAAAAAGGGGGGGGAGTATACATTTCATCTTGGTTATTATACAAAAAATTCCCAATATCTGGCACATAACAGCATAGAGTTAACACTTACTGAATTAACAGCATTAATTTTAAGTTCATACTATTTGATATACTATGCTAGTGACATTAAATGACAATTTCTCTTTTAATCCTTACAGTAACTCTGAGAGGTAGATACTTCTTAACTGGTATAGGTTTACAGTACTACTAAATACGAGTCAGCATTCTAAGTCTGACTTGGTCCATCTCAGTGATAATATTAATACCCAAAAGATAGACATATGCTTTGTAAATTAACTTTATAAGAGCTTCACCCTTGTATATCTAATTACTTCTAACCGGCATTCGACATTGACCTACAACTTTATATTTCTTCCTTAGTACTCCCCTGAAATTTCCTATTATTCACTGTTATGATGTGCCTCGCTGATTAAAAAACTAACTCAAAACTAAAATAATGAGGGCCCAAAATGAGAATTACTTAGTGGGATCCATCCAGACCTTATTCTTATTTAAATAAATACAGTTGACTTTACTGTGAATGACTGACTTTGGAAATTATTTGTGGTACCTATTTTATCCCACTAAACTGCTTAATATATCATATTATGTACATCAACCTCATAACTTTCTTTGAGGGGGTTATTAGTCTGTTTGGTTATAAAATGCAGTCAATAATATGCATTGCATTACAGCAAAACGTCTGACAGAAAACAGAAAACAACATACCTAAACAGAAAAGATGGAAAAATGTAGACTGGATGTTAGGGCAACTAGTAACTAGTTGAACATTTGTACCCAAAAGGCTAGTGAATAAGAGAAGAACCTCAACCTGGAAAAAGAATTGAGCCACAGGATTCTGTTCTGGACCTCTTTCTGTTCCCAAATATTATCAATGGCTTAGATAGACAACAAGGTCCTAAAAATGTTAAGACAAAACGTTGAGTGGGATAATAAATAGGTTGTATAAACCAAAATAGATATGGTAGTGTACAGATATGGGTCAAGCTGAACAAATCGAAATTTAACAGAGATAATCATAAGATCAAAAATAATAATTCTCAAGTGCAGAATGCTAAAAAAAAAAAATAGTTGGCAGCTACCTAGACAGAAACATAGAAACTTTGGTTGGCAATAAATTCAATATGAACCAACAATATGGTATGTCTGCCTATAAGCTATACCACCTTTAGGTACAATAATAGAAACAAGAAACTTCTGTAATAATAGAAATAAAAGTTTCTCAGAGAGGTGAGATTATAGGCCTGCTCTCCTTGCCAAAGATAACTTAATTCCATGCTGCAGATGGATTTTGGTGTTGAACCTTAAAGAAATAGACAAACTGGATATTCAATTTCTTATACCAGAAGAAACTTCCCCATGACAGATAAGGGAACATTTTTTAAAATGATGTTTTTCATCTACAGAAAAGAAAACTAAAGAAGGACATGGCATCTATCTTTAAATATTTTTTAGGTAGTCTATGGAATGAAAATAGTCTTCATGTGAAGGATCCAAAGAGGTCAAATGAGAATTAATAGGCTCAAATAAAGGAGATTGTGACTTGGCACAATAAAGAAATATATGGTATGGACTTATCAGAATGTGAGTTCTCCCATGTTGGGTAGAGGGACAAAAGGCTGAACAACCGATTAGTAGAATACGTATAGGGAATTAAGTCACTAGTGGGAGCTTTGTCTGAATGAATTTTGAGGTCTCTTGCAAACCTGAAAGAAAATAAATCCGTAATCTACAAATGGCCTAAAAGAAAGGTGATTGCAAAAGACTTATTCACATTACTAACGGTCTTAGCAAGATATGATGTGAAGTCCAATCTGCTACCCATCCCCAAATATGTATATATACACACACACACACACACACACACACACACACTCACATAACACACATATGCTTCTTATCAAGGTGAAAAAACACCAAAGCCTCATTAGCTCAGATTCTACCATTTGAAATGTGTAATAATTCAGAAGAAAATAGGATCAAGGTTTGCTATCTCTAAGGGGAAAAAAAAAAGTTTGCGAAGTAAATTATTAGTGTAAACAAGCTTCTGGGAGGAAGCTTGACCTTACAACCAAAGTCAAAAAACACACCATTAAAAATAAATAGCTTATGATTTCTGTACAAATAAATCTTCCCAATTTCTTAATGACCCATTCTTTAACTCAGCTCAGGTAGGACTGAACAGTTGTAAGTCCTTGCTAGCAGTCCTTACTGAATACTGTACACACTTGAAAAAATAAAGTTATTAAAATTTTGTTTAATTCAGCTTTCATTTGAACTAGGCATTCCCCAAGTTTAAATTAGGTTTCATTAATTCAAGTTATTTCAGGAAATTTTTGATGATATGTTGCTCTACATTATTCTTGAGTACAGATAAGCAAGAAATGGCCATAGATCATTCCCAGCCAACACAAAGTAATTATTATCTAGAAAGAGATAAAAGTAATATTATAAGTAAACTATTATCTAGAAAGAGATAAAAGTAAGTAAGTAGTCCAAAACTAACATTAAAGAAGCACAAGGTCACACAAACAGGCCATAAACTGTAGAAGCACATTAAATCCAAAGCTGCCAAATGCATGACATGCCTAGCAGATCTGCATAGGTGTACAACCTGAGCAGCTGCCCAGGGCCTGTATGCAGAAGGGAGGTACACTTAGCTAATGATCTACTGTCAATGTCTTAAAAGTGTCAATAATTTTTGAACACTGGGCCCCACAGATTATACAGGTGGTCCTGGAGACTGGCACATAATGGTGACTGAGACATGAAAGGCAAGCAAGTAAAATGTATATACACCGGCAAAATCTAAAAATAGCTCCATTTATTAATGGACAACAATATCCTGTAATCAAGACACAGCCTGTTGGTTAATGTTATAAAGAATTACTTTGCTTGTTTAATGTGTAAACCAACGATAATTCGCAAATTTGCTAATTGTTTTTCTGCAGATGTGAGCTGTTAACCGGTGGAGCTTAAGTATTCAAAAGTAATCAACCACCATTTCAAATTCCATCAAAAAGTCACGTATCACTTTCAGGAGACATGAAATTTTGGTACATTTTTACTGGAGCTGCAGAAGGAGTGATAAAGCAAAAGTGAATTTTAAAACAACAAAGCGATCTCCTCCCTTCACCACGGAAAACTAAATGTAGTGAAGCAGCTTTGTGACACTTCAGGCTTTTCCAGTATTCTCTGGATTGTGAAGTGACAAAGCTACATATGAGTGAAAAAAAAAAATTTGAACTTTTGCTCAAATTATATTCACCCTAATGTGGATTGTAAAGTTCCTTTCACCAGTGAGAAACATACACCTTTATATCCACGTTTACAGAAGAGAGTTACCAAAACTTTAAATATCAAAAATATTTTTATGCCACTGTCTTCTATACTTCAGCATAACTCATTTCTAAACATGTAAATCTAGAAATGAAGCAATCAGAGGGAAAAGTTAAGATGAAGAATCAAACATAAAATCCATCTTGGTTCTAATCTAACAAATGTTTCCCTACTGGATTTCAAGTTCATGAGTAGAGTCTATGTAGTTCTGGAGGAGGTATTTAATAGTACCCTAGATTTATATAACAACATTTGTTCCAAAGAACACAAAGAACATTTACATACATCATATAGTTTGTCCATACAATATCGCTATAAAAACAATAAAAAAAAGCATCTTCATCATTTTAAAGATGGTAGAACTGAGGCACAAAACATATAAAGGTTTTTCCAAGATTTCACACATATACAAAGTAAAACATATTTGCAAATCATTTCTCCTTTTTAACACATCTCTTATTAAAATCTGAGTGCAAGATTATTATAAAATGTATGCCCAGAAAAGATATTAGTTACAATGTAATTTCAATTATAAATCATTTTACCTGGAGCTCTATGAGGTACTAAATAATTTTTAACAAATATGCAAATTAAAAGATTATATTTTCTAAATCTCATTGTGAAATTATGCTTAAATTTAGCACCAGCTCATATCCCACAAAAAAAATCTAATATAGGGAAAACTTGTGATAGAAACAGTCTATTAAATGAAATTATATTTTGATTTCTAAAGCTGCCTTGCAAGAACAGAGGTTACAATTTCTAGAAGGAGCCATATACAAATTTAAAAAGAGCCATAATTCATGCAAAGAAACATTTTCTAACCTGTAATTTATAGTTCAGCTGCCTCTCTAAAATCTCAAGCTTTTAGTTAAATAATTGTAGATCTGTTGCTTAGTTTAAAAACCCTCCTGGAATCACGTCTTTAACGGGCGTTGTGACGTCTTACGTCATGATGTTGCGTCACCACGTGATGACGCTGTGCCATCACAACACATCATCGCATATTGACACAATGTCATGGCATAATATCATCAAATTAAATTCATCAGCACTCCCCACAGCTCGGCCCCAGGAAGGGCAAGAGAGCTTTAAAGTTTCTCTTTGTTCTTGTCAACGCACTCCTGGTCATTAGGAGAGAACAACAACTGGACAAATCATTTCCTGGTCTATTAAAACTTCCTAGATCTCAAATTAGGAGAATTTGAAAGTTACAGCTTAGAGTTGGAGGAGATAGTTTTCATGGGGATAGATTTCATGGCTTGTTACTCACCTTGCCCCATAACTAGTTACAGTTGAATCCCATTTTAAAAATAAACATTTATAAATGTTAGTTCCTCCTTTTTTTCCCAGGCCCTAAAATAGGATCATATTTAGGCTGGAGAAAAAAAAAACAACTCAATTATTTTGTTTCTAATTTCTTGCCCTCAATGTCCACCTTCCTCAAATTGTTTTCCTTCACCACAATATTCCTCTTCTATAACATTCTGAAATAGCAAGTAATGGAGGATAGGAAGCAGATCCAGTCAATAGTTTTGACTAGAGACATTTATATAAGGCTGGAGGGGGTGTTGAAAGCTGTGAGAGAGGGCCTTTTGCCATCACAGGCTTGGTGACAAGCAGAGTCTCCGTGTTAGCAACCATGATAAACCTGGGCATTTGGATGAGACATTTATCTGAATGTTATCTGAATTAACGTATGAACTCTTCCAAAAATATGTAGTTACCAGTTCATTAAACATAATGGGCGGTTTGTGCAGACTGTCAGTGTGTGACCTCTCTTTCATCAGTTCATTTGCTGTGTGCCAGACACTGTTCTAGGTACAAGGGCTCAGATGAAAAAGAAGAAACAGTGTCACCTTGAGGTGCTCACAGAGCAATAAGGGAGACAGGTGAGCAACAGATTTCAAGACAATCTGCTAAGGGCTCTAATGATGATATGACAGAGTGTTCTGAGGACTCAGAAAAGGAAAGGATAATCTAGGGTTGCCAAGAAGATCCTATAGGGAAGAGAACATATTTTTGTGTCTTGAAAAATGAATAGGCAGAAGAGAAAAAAATTCCAGATTCAAATGCAAGAATTGGACAAGTTGGACATGTGGGAGACACCAAAGTATTAGACTAACTCCATCATTTTGTAGCTATTTTCTCAAAATGATCGGTTCATATAAATTTTTTTTTTTTTTTTTTTTTTTTTTTTTTGAGATGGAGTCTTGCTCTGTCACCCAGGCTAGAGTGCAGTGGCGCAATCAGCTCACTGCAACCTCCACCTCCTAGGTTCAAACAATTCTCCTGCCTCAGCCTCCTGAGTAGCTGGAATTACAGGTGCACGCCACCACACCCAGCTAATTTTTGTATTTTTAGTAGTGACCGGGTTTCACCATATTGGTCAGGCTGGTCTGTAACTCCTGACCTTGTGATTGCGCCCGCCTTGGCCTCCCAAAGTGCTGGGATGACAGGCAAGAGCCACCACGCCTGGCCCATATAAATGATTTTTAAGAGGTACTGACTCACACTCATATTACCATAATCCTTCATCATAATTACAAACAGCCTCTAGATAACTCATGAATATGCTACATCAATGCAGTGGAGTTATCTTGTAGGAGCATTTTCCATCCATGAGACCAAATATGTTCCTTCTCTCTTTGTAACCAAATAAAAACTGAAAATAAAAGCCACTTGTACTTTCTTGAAAGCATCTGACCAGCCATAAAAACCTTGGCAACTTCTCTTCTGGTGTGTACATAAAGATGGATTAGGAATATCCCTGCTGCCGATTCACCTTTAAAACAAGCACTGAAGAAACACTTCGGCCCAGCCAATGATAAGTGGTTATATATTCTGACATTAAGCCCCACATGAAAGTCACTGGTAGACATTTTCTACAGCTACCATAATCCTCAAGAGGTGTTGAAAAACTAGACATGACAAAAGAATAAAAACTCGAGGGGATTTCAGTCCCCAAAGACTTCATCTTTCTGAAAACTACATGATATTGAAAGGCAAGTTTTCAAACAAGTTTCTAAAATGTCACTTTTAAGCTAGACAAACACATATCTTTTTAGAAGTTATGAGAGCAATTATTTAAACTTGATAAAATCTTTAATGTATGGCTTTGAATCTTTAATGTATGGCCAAATAAATACTCATATACGATATATATACATATATATTCATTAACATATCTATTTTATAAAATGATACAAAGAAGAGTACTAGTACCTACACTCCAAAAGACATGCAGTAAGTATTAATTTGGTTACAGAAAGAGAGAAAAAGTTTTCAAATAACAATTCTTTTTCACTGATAGTTTATACAAAATTTTATCATGAATAGGATAGTAAGAAACAAGATACAGTATGAAATTTGCTTGAATAAGTGATATATTTAGTAAATGGAATACAGAAAATATAGGCAAAATATCTGCTGAAAATGGGAACCCAATAATATATAACAGTCAAATATGGAGTTAGTGAACTTCTTAAGATTTGTTTCTTTAAGAATTATAAGTATGGTATGTCTTTTTTTAATTCCAAATCCAGAAGATAAACAAGAATAGCAAAATCAGAAATTCCTAGTTTTTGCAGATTTATTCAGCTGTATATTAATGTAGTTTTCATCTAGATAGAATTTAGTTTAAGCAACAGATGCATGTAGCCAAAAAAAAAAAGAAAAAAAACCATGTAACTCATTTTGTGTCTTTCAGAGCAAAGAATCTTTTGTAGTGGAATAATCACCCATAATTTGCCTACTTGGCAAGTTCAGGGTTCCACATATTGGCTTTTTCAAATAGGGACTCATTTGTGCAAATATGTCCAGTTATATAGCGATAGGGTGGCCCTGAAAGTGGGGCTGAACATGTTCATATGAAACTTGCCTGCCTCCATGTTGCACACCTACCTTGTATACCTGAGACAGGTATAACAAACAACTGCACTTATTCTTTCTGTCCCTATATCTTTTCTTCTACTTCTTTAGGACTCTTAAGATTCACATGAACTGAAGCAAAATATCCACAGAGAGACATTAAATTTTATTTACCTACATGAATAATTTTCTTTAAATCGCTGAATTCAGAGAAAGGAAGGGGTAAAAGTACTCCCGCTTATTAAGGACTATGCTAGCTACTAGAAATTGTGCTAGGTGATTTACATACGTTATCTCATTTAGTTCAGTTACTTATTTAATGATCTTGAAAAGGAATGCAATTAATACTTATATAAACTACAAAATTCAGCTGTTTGAATTAATCTGATAGCTCATTATTTTTAACCAAAAAAATACATTAACATTTTCAAGTGTCTCTATGAACTGGGCATTATTTTAAAATTAACCCAACTTATTTTCCCATGGTTACTAGGTGAATGGGCACAGATCAAGCTACCAATTTAGTCAATAATTTCTGGCTTTGGGGCCCCTGGAGCAGAATATTCATCTCCACTTCTATCTTCCTTTCCCCCATACCCTTCCTCCCCCTGCTGATGCTTGTGGAAGTTCAAGCTCTACTGTGTTTCCAGATCTTCCTCTACCATCTGGGGTGTTGACTGACATCTCTCTGCTATCGTTACTGATGACAGGATTTTATTAATGTAATCTCAGTGTCTACCTTGTCACTGCTCGATTCAGGCCTGCAGATGCTAAAGTGGGGGAGAATACTTTTCCCACCAGAATGAAAATAGTCTACTATACTTCCATACTGGATGTTCTTGATTTTTCACACTATAGGAGAGCCCCAGACTGATTAACTAAAGAATCCTAAATTTAAGTTAAAGTTGGTGAATCTCAATTTTCAAAGCAGCTTCTTGACCTCCTTGATGCTGGACCATCCAAAATTCCCTACAGAAGAAAGGCTGCCAGGCGTGGTGATGTGTGCCTGTAATGCCAGCTACTCAGGAGGCTGAGGCAGGAGAATCGCTTGAACCCAGGAGGCAGAGGTTGCAGTGAGCCGATATCGCGCCACTGCACTCCAGCCTGGGCAACAGAGGGAGACTCCATCAAAAAAGGAGAGAGAAAGAAACAAAAGAAGAAGAAAGGCTAATCTCAGGTAATTTAGAGAAAGAGATGACGTGGGGAAAAGGCAGATAGCTAAGCTGGTGAAGCCAGGGGTGCAGGAGGATCCCAGCAAATCTGGGGAAACATACATGACTAAAAAGGATACACCAAGAGAGGAGCTGGCTTGACACAGCATGCGATAGAGAGTCATTGCCATTTATAGAAGATGGAATGGTGTAATAAAAGCAGTACTGTAGAAAGATTCAGGAGGAACTGGAGGAATTCCAGGAGTCAGAGCCACCGTGACACTGCAAGCATGAAAGCTGGGGTTCAGCTGGTGTCAGGGGACATGGGAGTGTGAGAGTCCAACCAGAGATGTTTTCAGCAAAATAAATGTCAGGACTTGTGAACACATTGTATATAAGAAATATTGTAAGAATGGCTGGTACTTTTCTTCATATATCTGGTAGAATTTGACAGTGAATCCATCAGGTCCTGGACTTTTTGGTTGGTAGGCTATTTATCACTGATTCAATTTTAGAGCTGGTTATTGGTCTGTTCAGGGAATCATTTTCTTCCTAGATCAGTCTTGGGAGGGTGTATGTGTCCAGAAATTTATCCATCGCTTCTAGGTTTCATAGTTTGTGTGTGTAGAGGTGTTCACAGTAGTTTCTGATGGTTGTTTTTATATCTGTGGGGGTCAGTAGTAATATTTCCTTCGTCAATTCCAATTGTGCTTATTTGGATCTTCTTTTCTTCTTTATTACTCTAGCTAGTGGCCTATCTATTTTATTATTATTATTATTTTTTTTTTTTTTTTCACAAAACCAACTCCTGCTGGGTGCAGTGGCTCACACCTGTAATCCCAGCACTTTGGGAGGCTGAGGCAGACAGATCACGAGGTCAGGAGATCAAGACCATGCTGGCTAACATGGTGAAAACCCGTCTCTACAAAAACATACAAAAAAGTAACCAGGCATGGTGGCGGGCATCTGTAGTCCCGGCTACTCGGGAGGCTGAGGCTGGAGAATGGCGTGAACCCAGGAGGCGGAGCTTGCAATGAGCCGAGATCGTGCCACTGCCCTCCAGTCTGGATGACAGAGTGAGACTCCATCAAAAACAAACAAACAAACAAAAAAACAACTCCTAGGCCAGGCCAGGTGCGTGGCTCATGCCTGTAATCCCAGCACGTAGGGAGGCCAAGGTAGGCAAGTCACCTGAGGTCAGGAGTTTGAGAACAGCCCAGCCAACATGGTGAAACCCTGTCTCTACTAAAAATACAAAAATTAGCCACTTGTGGTGGCAGCCACCTGTAATTCCAGCTACATGGGAGGCTGAGGCAATAGGATCACTTCAACCAGGGAGGCAGAGGTTGCAGTGAGCAAAGATTACACCACTGCACTCCAACCTGGGTGACAGAGTGAGACTCTGTCTCAAAAACAAACAAAAAGAAAAAATAAATAAATAAACTCATGGTTTCTCATGTCTCAATTTTCTTCAGTTCAGCTCTGATTTTTGTTATTTCTCATCTTCTGCTAGCTTTGGGGTGGATTTATTCTTTAATTCTTGCAGTTGTGAAATTAAGTTTTTAATTTGAGATCTTTTTGACGTGGGCATTCAGTGCTACAAATTTCCCTCTAAAACTACCTTAGCTGTGTCCCAGAGATTCCAGTATATTGTTTGTTTGTTCTCATTATTTTCAAAGAACTTCTTAATTTCTCCCTTAATTTCACAGTTTACCCAAAAGTCATTCATGAGCATGTTGTTTAATTTCCATTTAATTGGATGGCTTTGAGTGATTTTCAAAGTCTTGACTTTCTATTTTTATTGTGCTGTGGTCTGAGAGTGTGTTTGGTATGATTTCAGTTCCTTTACATTTGTTGAGGATTGTTTTATGTCTAATTATGTGGTTGATTTTAGAGTATGTGCCATTTGGCAATGAGAAGAATGTATATTCTATTGTTTTAGATGGAAAGTTCTGTGAGGTCTATCATATCCCATTTGGTCCAATGTTGAGTTTAGGTCCTGAATATCTTTGTTAATTTTCTGCCTTGATGATCTCTCTAATACTGTCAGTAAAATGTTGAAGTCTTCCACTATTATTGCACAGAAGTCTATGTCTCTGTGGGTCTCTAAGAACTTGCTTCATGAATATGGGTGCGCCTGTGTTGAGTGCATATATATTTAGGTTAGGTATTTTTGTTGAATTGAACCCTTTACCATTTTGTAATGCCCTTCTTTGCCTTTTTTTTTTATCTTTGTTGGCTTGAAATCTGTTTTGTTGGAAATTGGGATTACAACTCCTGCTTTTTTCTGTTTTCTATTTGCTTAGTAGATTTTCCTCCATCTCTTTATTTTGAGCCTATGAGTGTCATTACAGATGAGATGGGTTTCTTGAAGACAGCATACCATTGGATTTTGCTTTTTTATCCAGCTTGCCACTCTGTGCCTTTTAAGTGGGGTATTTAGCTATTCAAGGTTAGCATCTGACAAAGGTCTAATTTCCCACATCTATAAGGAACTTAAACAAATTTATAAGAGAAAAACAACCCCATTGAAAAGTGGGCAAAGGACATGAACAGACACTTCTCAAAAGGAGACATAAATGTGGCCAACAAGGATATGAAAAAAAGCTCAATATCACTGATCATTAGAGAATTACTAATCAAAACCACAGTGAGATACCATCTTATACCAATCAGAATGGCTAGTACTAAAAAGTCAAAAAATAAGAGGCTGGCAAGGTTGCAGAGGAGAGGGAACACTTATACACTGTTGGTGGGAGTGCAAATTAGTTCAACCATTGTGGAAAGCAGTATGGCAATTCCTCAAAGAGCTAAAAGCAGAAGTACCATTCCAACCAGCAATCCCATTACTGGGTATATACCCAGAGGAATATAAATCATTCTACTATAAAGACACATGCATATAATAAATGTTCATTGCAGCACTATTCACAATAGCAAAGATGTGGAATCAATCTAAATGCCCATCAATGACAGATTGAATAAAGGAAATGTAGTACATATACGCCATGGAATACTATGCAGCCATAAAAAAGAACCAGATAATGTTTTTTGCAGGAACATGGAATGGCTGGAGGCCATTATCCTTAGGCAAACAGATGAAGGAATGGAAAACCAAATACCACATGTTCTCACTTATAAGTGGAAGCTAAATAAGAATTTATGAACACAAAGAAGGAAACAACAGACACTAGAGTCTACCTGAGGTGAGAGAGTGGGAGGATGGACAGGTGCAGAAAATATATCTACTGGGTACTGGGCTTAATACCTGGGTGATGAAATAGTATGTACAACAAACCCCTATGACACGTTTACCTGTGTAACGGACATTCACATGTACCCCCAAACCTAAAATAAATTAAATGTTTTAAAAAAAGAAATGCTGGAAAGCAAAAGACAAGCACAACTCTGAATAATTTGAGGATGAAAGATATGAACAATGTTGGGCTACTGACAAAAATGAGGATGTCAGGGGGCTGTGGTGGTGGAGGTAGAAAGTGGTTTAATTTAGATGTGAGCAAATCGAGATCACAACAGACTGCCCAAGTGGAATTCTCATTTTTTTGTGACTGCCACAGTTGCAGAGCCCACCAGAGAAGTCTGGGACAGAGATGGTGGGGGCACCTATTTCCCAGCACAAACCTTTTCAACAACTACTAAAATTCCTGGTCAAAATGAACCAAACCTATTCATTCTTTCATTTAAAAAAATTAATGTATCTTTCCCTGTAAAAACAAGAAATGAATTTTTCTCTTCTTACTCAAAAACTGATCTTCAGAAAAGCATTGAAATCATTCACGATTCTGAAACCCTTGCCGAAAAGCTTTGATGTATTAAAAAGAATAATTACTTCAAAAAACAGATCCTTTAACACTCCAGATTGGAATTTGATGACTTTTTTTTCCCACAGTGATTCAATTAATTGTTTTTTCTTAATGTTTAATGGTAGCAAAGTCATCACATTGAAGAAACCTTATGTCATTTATCAGCTTCTTCTCCGGAGCCCTGAGAACACCTGATGATTATTTCAATCAAACCGATCATTCACTGAACACATAATCATGAATAATTTAGTAGAGCAATAGATCTATTACTTAATATAGTGCTAACCTTTTATAATGCTCATACCTGGGGAGAGGACTAATATCTGTGTCACAGAACAACTGATATCAGGCCTTGGGTTTTGAAGGTAACATTGTGACTGACGGAATACCTAAACGCATGCAATTATAAACCACATTATGGGAAAATAGTTAACCTTTGTGGAGCATTTCAGAGTTTACAAGGTACTTTCTCAGACATTATCTCATCTGATGCTCAAATCAAACCTGTGAGAAAGGTATTATTTTTTATTCTGTTTTTTAACTGACACATAATTGTATATATTTATGAGTTACATAGTGATACTGTGATATATAGAATGTATAGTGGGATCTGGGTAATTAGCATATCCATCAACTCAAATATTTATCATTTCTTTGTATTGGAAACATTCGATATCCTGCTTCTATTCGAAACTGTGTATCATTAACAGTAGTCATCCTAGAGTGCTAGAGAACACAAACTTATTCCTCCTAGCTAGCTGTAATTTTGTAAGCTTTAACAAATCTCTCCCTATGTCTCCTTTCCCCCTACCCTTCCCAGCCTTTGCTAGCCTCTGCTCTACTTTTTTCTTTGATTAGATGAACTATTTAGCTTCCACATATGAGTGAGAACACGTGGTGCTTAACGTTTTGTTCTTGGCTTATTTCACTTAACGTAATGAGGTATTATTTTATAAGTGAGGACAACAGGGCTCGGAGAGGCCAAGTGGTTTGCCTAAAACTGCCTAGCTATTAAGTGGCAGAGCTGAGATTCTCCCCCAACAGTCTGTGCCGTCTCTTGTACCAGTATACACTCTGATGTGATAAAGGCCCAAATGCCAACAGGCTTTCTAGAGTAGGCTCTGTCCATCCCACACAGCACCAACAGCCTACCCATGTGAGGGCCCTGTTGCCCTTCATCTTTGTTGGCCAAGAGTTCTCACATGAGACCCTTCAAGAGGAGCAGCATAAACTACCATTAAAGCAAAAAAATGCTTGTTTCTCCGGAATCAAATCACACATGAGCATTTCTGCAATGTATACCCATCATCCTGTAGCAAAGGAAGCCACACATCTGGTAGTAACAGGTGCCATATTCTTTTTTTAAACAATTCCTGCCATGTGACAGTTCACGTAAACAGCACACAGAATTCTACCCAATCAAGAATTACTCTTTATTTAAAATTCTTAAAGGAGACTTGCCTTGCTGTAAGCTAATTTTGTGAAAGTTTGTTTTGCCCATTCAATATTTAGCTTGATTTCAGAAACTATCTGGAACAGTCTTTACTAGGTTTGTCCATTTCTCTCTCTGAGACTGCCTATGACAGATAAAAGCTTTATTTCTATAATCTGCTCTTGAGAGTTCCTCATTATGCTTAAATGTCTCCCCTTTGTTTTAAAGGGTATTATCCTGCATTCAGTGCAGGCAATTAAAAGTGTCATTAGATAAAACTGACATTTCTTTTATAGCAAAAGTAAACTCAATCCAATTTAGAATAGTATGTCAGGTCCCATCTTTCCTTGTTAGATAAATCATTGTTACAATAATCTTCATTTTCATCTTATTATTATTTAAATTTTTTACTTACAAATAACAGCACTCCAAGGATCATGTAAAACTTGAATTTAAACAAAGTTCCGGGAAAGGTGGCTGGTGATTCAGGGAGAACAGCAAAGGGAGATATGGTTTATAATTGCACCTATTTAGGTAACTGTGCCAAATCTCTTTAGACCAGTGAAAGCACACAACAGAGGAGATCCTTTCCCACTAAATAAACAATAATAATTTACCATGATATGGTGAGCCTTGAGTTTTCCCCCATTCCTTCCATCCCTCCTATTAGTCAAGGATAATTTCCTGAAATATCTACTATTAAAGAAATTCTTTTATGAATCAAAATTGTAATCATTTAGAATTTGTGCTCAAAAGATGTGGGTGGTTTGATAGTCAAAATCACGTTATTTAGGGGAACTTGTAGCCAGCATTCCAAATTCAATTTATTAACTCCCTCATCAATAGCCAGAGTATTTGGCAATTTATTCAAAGGTTTCAAACATAGCAAGAGACAATAAGAATGCCACGCCTAGTGCTAAGGGGATTCCAGGCACATTACCAGAATGCGAGCTTGTAGTGTAACTATTTGTGGATGCATGGGACGGCAACATTTCCTGAGACATGGGACTTTTGGTGCTGAACCCAAGACAGTCCTAGACAAACCAGGTTAGTCACTCTAGGGTCAGGTTGAGGGAAAACCTTCAACTAAAACTCGGGCACACATGGAGAAGGATTTCTTCCTAGAAACAGGAGAAAAGCTACCTTGCTGGAGCCAGAACACAAGGTCAGAGCTGGACTCCAGACCTTGATGCAAGGGCAACAGGAGTATTCAATTAAAGCTTTTTACCAGCTACCAACTGAAGACAAGATTGGTCTCAGAGCAGGAGACAGGCTGAATCTTGGAGTAGAGATGATTACACCACACAGTGAGGAGGAATATGGGAATAAAATACCCATATTTACTGAGAGGATAAGAAGACCTTATCCTCCTAGCCTATCTTCTCTTTGTGCTCTCCTGTTAGCTGAATCCAGTCAGCTGTTCTCTTTCATTTATGCCAGGATGCATCACTTTATACTTAAGCATGTGTGGACAGAGAAAAGCTCCCACTAAAACACTGACATAAAGAGAGGAGGATCGCACCAGAATTATAGGACTTCCCTGCTTTTGTGAAGGAAAAGTCTTTAATGTTATTATAAACATAATATATGGTACTCAGATTGGGGTTTCTGTTATATTGAACCATTTTCATTGGAAGACAAAGTTTCTCTCCACTCTTTCCACAGGCAGCCAGTACACATTGTTGTCTCCATTATAACCAATATTTTATTTTTATTTATGTATTATTTAGAGACAGCATCTCACTCTGCTGCCCAGGCTGGAGTGCCGTGGCACACTCTCAGCTCACTACAACCTCCACCCTGTGGGTTCAAGCAATTCTCGTGCCTCAGCCTCCCAAGTAGCTGGGATTACAGGCGTGCACCACGATGCCCAGCTAGATTTTTTTGTATTTTTAGTACAGATGGAGTTTTGCCATGTTGACCAGGCCGGTCTCCGACTCCTGGCCTCAAGTAATCCAACTACCTTGGCGTCCCAAAGTGCTGGGACTACAGGCATGAGCCACTGTGCCTGGCCAATAACAAATATTTTAATTAAAAAAAAAAAGAAATCACCCCTTTGTGGGTAGGAAATTCTTTTGTAAAGACAGGGATTCATGAGTATGACTTGCTGCCAGGGTGAGGACTGTATACTTGGGACAAAGCAGATGAGAGAACCCCAAGAGGAAAGTAGAGAACTGTTGACATTCACCTCTTCCCACCAGAAGGTTCCTCTCTCAGAACTAGAAGTTAGTGATATTCTATACGCTGATTTATTTTACTACAGGAGACAAATATTCCTTTACAAATGAAGCAGCAATACGGTATCATGATAAAGAGCATTTGTTTATTCCACTGGTTAAGTGTATGATCCTAGTTTCGTAACCTCTCTGAGACAAACTTTCCTCATTTGATAAATGGGTACTATAACTCACAACTGCCAGGGATTTTGTGAGAAGTCATAAAATAGCAAATATAGAATACCATGTCCAACATTGGTAGGTGTTCAACAAATGTTATTTTCCTTCCTTTTTCCCTGCCAATATCCTATCTGAAAACGAATAGGTCACTTTCAAATTTGAAAAATTGTTCATCATCACTATTCATTGCCAATCTCAGTAACAGGATGATGGACACATTCAGTTCATTTTCTTTTAAATTTACCTTAGCTTTCAAGATCTAACTTATCTTTAAAAGTACCATTGCACTAAAAAAAGTGGATATCTGGTAGAGACAACCTGATATTTGTAGTTGAAATGTTCTAAAACACACTTGGACAATCAATTCATCCACTCACTTATGTATCTGTCAAGTGTGTTGGTTTCTACATAAGGATCATTATATACAAGCCCCATTCTGAGCGCCTCACTGTGTTTGATTGTTTTCTAAGAAAAATCATGATTTCCAGGTGGAAGAGTGAGTACTACCCTTTAAAACCTCTGAAGTTGATTTTTACTTATATCACAAACACAAGCATCAAATGGAAGATGACATAAAGTTCACCACCATCTTTGAACAGTAAAAACCACAGAAATTGTGAGTTCTTTCTGAAATAATGCATAGAAGTCAATACAGCCAATAACTCTTCCTAAACCTTGTCCAAGCAAAGACCCTTCAAGTCACTATAAACCATGATGTCTCTCAGAAGCTTGTTGAAAACAATGAGCTAGCACAGGGATTATTTTCCTCAGTTTTGACTTTTATTACTAGTGAAAATTAAGAGCTATCACCATGTGTATTCTCACAAACACATTATATGTATAAACAAATTGGTTTAACTCTCACAATAATTCTGAACTGAAGGGGACTATGATTATCCCCATGTTAAAGATGATGAAACTTGGAAAATAACCCAGGGTTCTAGAACTGGTGACAGCAAAGTTAAGACTGGAACCTGTCTCTTTCTGAATTCAAAGCCCATAATCTCTAGCCATTAAACTGGGTAAGAGAAGAAAGGTAATGTTTTCTTTTTGGAAATATTATAATTCTGCCTAAGAAAAATTCCGAAACAGTTCATTTCATCTTCAGTTTCTAACAGCATTAAATAATGTACCAGAATAGGTACATTCGTTTTACCTTCCAAATCGTCTAGCTAGTCCAAATATCAGGGTCTGCAAACTGCATTTTCTGAGTCCCAGGTTCCAGATGATCCTTACTATTTCACAGAAAATAACATCACTGCCAAAGAAGTTATTTCTCCAAAGTAACTTCTTAGACTTGACGTAAGTAGTTTAAGCAAATGTCCTTTAATGTTCTCTTCATCGTGGCTGGGGGAAAAAAAAACCTAAAAAGCTCTGAGTTTTATTCACTTCAAAAACGGAATCTCAAAAGATTTGAAAAAATGTCCTAGTTTTTCAACTCAACTTTAAAAGGTTTTTTCAAATGGTTAATTTGATATCCTAGAGTATTCAGCAGGATCCCTTAATGAGCTTAAAACTGGACTTTTTTTCTACAGACTTGGTTTTCAAATAATGATTTAAGACCACCTCACCCTGCCTTCTTTGGGCATGGATGTCATTAGACTCAAAGTCAAGCATGAAGGTGAACAGACATTAATTTAAAACCATTTGGAGCTACGTTCTCTGCATCACTCACAACAAGCCTCCTTTATTAGCCCCTGACGGGGGATTCATTAGTTAGTTGGACTGGATCAAAAGCTAGGTGGAAATAACCCTTCCTGGCAACTCAGACATTTCTATTTCTCTTCTTATTTGTAGAGGTCAGTTCAAAGATAATAGGAAACATTGTAACTCAAAAGATAATGTGGTCTCTGAATGCAAATCAAATTAATAGATTAAAAATATGGTGACATAGTTGAGGTTCATAGTTGATCTTTTCTATATATACATATTTTTTTTGCCAGAAATAAATCCAACTGGCCGCTTCTCCATTCAAGATTTTCAAACTGAATATCAGACCCCCAACTGAAATTCAGTATGGTAAAAATAGAAATATGTATCTTTGCTTTCAGTATTTTCCCTCTCTACTCCCACATGCCCAGCTTTGCTATGTGGAATGCTACTGATACCACTGAAATTACCCCCTGAACTCCAGTTTCTCTCCATTCCTTTGATTGCTCAGTTCTTACTCAAGCTGTCTTCAGTGCGGCTCTTCTTCCCACTGAGACATGGTGAGGTTTATGCTGTTTTCAGGCATAGACAACTAGCTTCCACCATTCTGTGTAATATATCGTGTCTCCCTGCCTGTGCACACCTGGTTCACCCAAACATCACCCTGTACAATCTACGCTTCCCCCAACTACCCTGTAGTCTCAGCTCAGCAAGCATTCTCCCTTCATTTTCTTCATACTTGCATTTGAGGGTGTCAGAAGCTGTCCCTATCTGCACAAACTCTTCATTCACATTTTACTGAGTCAGTTCTTCCACAAAGAGTTCTTATGTGCGCCCCTCTTCCAATAGGATCTCTGAGACTGCTAACATATTTCCTAAAAGTTTCCCATTATCTGTAGAACAAAACATGATCTTCAGCCTGGCCTTTAATGTTCTCCAAGATCTCACTGTGTTTGTGGATTATTTTTCACAACCACTCCAGATTATATTGATCTCTGAAACTTTTTAGCATTTATATCTGCATCATTTGTTCTCAAACTGGTTATATGCTTTCTTCCACTGTTTCATGAGAATTTTATGTCTGTTTCTTGCCCACCCTGCCAGCACTAAATCCTGAACCCTCATATTATACTTTTTTTTTTGCAGCATCTGGCTCAACACACAAATCGGGGCACTTAAAAATATTAATTCAGTAAAATGGAATGAGTGAAAATAGAGTGCTACCTAGAAACAGAGAAACACAAAGGATGTTCAATTTGGGGAGAGAAAGCTGTAGGTGTTTTTCCAACCCACATGATACATCTTAAACATTATTTTTAGGGAGTTCTTGAAGACGGGCAAGATAAGGTCAGACACTGTTCTAGTTCACCTTTTTTATTTTGACAAGGCACCAGGGGAGACAAACTAGCCCACCTCCCTTTTATTTCTTCAAAAAAGGCCATCCTTGCTTCCTTTTTCCTTTTCCCTTTTTCTTCAAAAAGTAGTATTCTACAGGAACAACTCTCAGAGGAGGGGAGAGAAAGTGAAGGGGAAAGGAAAAGGAGAGTCAGTCATCACCGTCACAGCTGTAGGAAGAACGCCTTCCTCTGCCCAGAAGGCAGGAACAAACACCACCCGATTCCAGCCCACTGAGCAGACCTTTGAGAGGGATCAAACTTCTAAGTACTAGAGGGACCTAGAAAATTGCTTAAAAGCCAGGAAGGATCAGCCACACAAAGGCATGCAGGGCAGAAGGCCAGTGCCTCTGGATCACTCTGAACCCATGAACAGAAGAGCGGAGTAACGGTCCATGACTGCAAAGGGGGCAGATGAGTAAGACAGATGGTCTGCATTCCATCAGTGAAACCCTGAAGATGATCCTTCAGGATGCTTATAATGATTGCAGGTTTTGAGAAGACGGATACTTTTAGACGGGTCAGGGATTACCAGCTGAGAAGCTTCCACTTACTCTTTCAGGAAAATGAAAGTACAGGCTCTGTTCTCTGCATCACCCACAAGACTCCTTTATTACCCCCCAATGGTATGGGGACCTTTATTAGTCAGGGGAATGATTATTATTTTGTCTAGCTCCACAGCCTGACTGGCTTGGCTTTCCCAAAGTCTATGAAACTAAAACTGACCCCGCAAATTAATAGAAACAGCATGAGTCATTTGGAGTTCAAGCTTTAGGAGCCACTCAGGTTCTCACGAATCATGAGGTGGGAGCAAGCCACCAGACGGAGGGCACGAAGAGAGACCCAGCCCAGAGAATCCCCTAGATTGCAACCAGCTTTCTTCAGACATTTTTATATATATAATAAGACTGTGCTCCTCCAACTAGACAGAAAGTCCTGTTGAATATGAGTCATTGGCTCTTAAATAGTTTAAAGTTTTTGTAAGGAGTTTTTGTCCTTGAAAATCCTTCTACAGACAAGACTGAAACATTAATCAAACCTTAGGTAACCAAAGGAATATGCTTTCATTTAACTTGTGTTTTCAGCATTATAGAAGTTTTAGTAATGCTGGAATGTTTCACATACAAATTGCTGTAATGTGTTTTAATAAGACTTGGAAATGGAAGTAGTTGCTACTGATAAGCCCAGATGGCAATACAATAGTATCCTGAATTAATCTGATATTCCAAACAATATTAAACTTTTAAATAATAGAAGGTAGCAATAAAATAATATTCTGTTGATTATAATCTAGAACATGGGCAACATTATTGGGGTAGGGGTGGCTACTGGGGACTTCAATGTAAAACTCAGCCTTTTTGTCATTCATGAAAATTTAATTCCACATAGTCAATGTTTTACATTTCCAATTTTCATTCACCCATCACATCTGAGCATGAAATTGTGCAATATAGGCAAAGGACAAGGACAGCAGAGGGTCACATATGTGTACTGGAAGAGAATGAGGCAGGGTGCTGCTCCCCTGGGGACAGAGCTTCTGAGATGTCCCCACTTGCCCTGTTCTAGGTGATGAGTCTCAGCTTTGTATATCCAGCAACTCAGTTTTGCTAGCCACCTTGGAACTGGCTCACGATAACCCACACTATCATTTGAAATGAGAAGATGATTTTCAGACATGCCTCTTGAGATAACCCAAAGCATCCTTCCCCATTATACAAGTTGCCTTGCTTGTAACACCAAAATATTTCATCCAGTCTCCCAGCCCTGTCTCCTAACAGTGCTGGATATTAATAAACTGCCTTCTATATGCTCACCATTCCCCCTTTTTAAATGCTAGACTGACAATATCTCTTGCTGGCACCTCCTCTTGGATGAGTTAGTGCCTTCATCCTGACACAGCTGGATAGTTGGATTCACTGATACAGTCAAGCCCTGTCTAGGGCTCACCCTGATCTATTGAAAACTTTGGATTTTAAGATACTCCTCAGGTGTTCATCAGTGTCTCGTTTACAAGCAGTCTCCCAGGCAGAGTATTCCAACAAAAGACCGGCTTCATCCTTTGTGTATTCTTGAAACTAATTTCACTCTCAGAGTTATAGGTGTGTTTCCTTCCTATAAACAGCCACATTTTATGTAGGAGTCTTACTCATTTTGTATAAAGGCTTATTTTCCCAGAGATTTCTGTGGTAAGAAATGCTGTCCATAGTCAAGTTCCTAGTAAAGATCTCAGGGATAAAGGTGGGAGGTGGGATGGTAGCAGCCAGGATCTTATAGGTTCACAAGGTGAGGCTTTAAGCTCAATCTATAGGTTACCCAGTTAATCACAGGTAACAAATAGTGTTTTCCACAAAATGTAGCATTACTTTAAGTCCTTTATAATTACGTATTTCCCACAATTACTTAGCTAATGGACCACTACAGAAAATTTGGCTACATTCATAGTTTAGTAAAATGGAAGTGATTACAAAAAATAAAATTGATGGAAATACACTAAAATATTTACTTGATAAATGCATTCATAAATTAGTTTTAGTTGGAATTTTAAGCTTTTAGTGAGAGCGAAGTATATGTGGGGCAGGGGGTTGGGGGGAGGTACATCTAACAACAGAGAAATCAGGAATAAATAAGGACATTTGTCTTATTATCCATGAGATAAATCTACCTTCTTTGGTTTTGAGTGGCATAATGTGGAGTAGTAGTGGCCTATGAAGCCTGCCAAGAAGCTGTTGAATCTAATTTATGACATAGTCCAGACCTGTTTTTGAGCCACTTGCCAAGGGGATTCTTCCCATTATTGGGGAAGGGAGAGGAAGGCATGTGAATGGCCAGCACTGACAACCTGGTTGGGCTAATGTTCACTGGGATCCTGAAAGAAAGAGGGCAAAACAGCCTGCTCACCCATACTTGCCTCCCAAGCTCCCACCAGTTTCACTGACAAGGGTAGCATTAGTTAGGGGAACGACTCCCTATCTTATTCACCTTTATACCACCCAAGAGCACCCAGCAGAAGGCCTGACACAGAGACAGTGCTACAATGTTTAATGAATTGAATTGTATGCTGGCCAATATTAAGCTTTACAATTGTTAAAAGATGGTTTGATATGCTTACTCTTGTCAAAAACATTGTAAAAAGAAGAAACTTGAGAAAGGTGGTCAGTAGGGAGCCTCTTTGACTAATAGAGAGTTTGAGCATCTGACAGCTGCATTAGAAGCAGAAATTGGTAAACAACTTGACATAGTATAGCAAAACATTCATGAAGGCAGCCCTGAATCCCAAACAGGGATGGATAACCTGAGGACAAAGAAAAAAAAAAGAGGCAAATAGAGTTTTAATGCTGTAATATACATTAAACAGAAGCCCTCTATTTCTGTTCCATGTTCAGATCCATCTTGAGAGCACAGCAAACACCCAGAGTATCTGGGGGAGAAGGTCAGTTTTCATTCATCATTATCAGCAATGAATAGTTACTAAAAGGAGTGTGGCTTTGAGCCCAGGAAAGCAGAAAGAACAGAGAGAGGCTGGGATGAGGCAGGAAGCTGCTCAGGAGGATTAACGCCTGACGTGGAAGTGGTTTCCATTCTTCTCTTTTATTCCTAAGTTTCCTCCATTCTTCTCTTTTATTCCTTAAGTTTCCTCCAATGACAACACCCAGATCTTAATGCCCTTTAAGAAGGCCCTGAAGAGCAAGACCTGGTAGGGACCCCCCAGGGATCTGGTGGCTGACTAGAGCCCCAAGCTGTAACAAGGCCATTTGCTCTGCTCTTGGCCATCGTGTCCATTCCAAAACCGGCTTTGGCATCCACTGGACTGGTCTGGCTCAAGCTCTATAAACAAATGCCCTTCTAAGTAAGGCCTGCCCAAGTGGAGAACAGAAGTCACGTCCATTATGCCTTATCGTTCTCAGGGATTCACAGTATTTTAGAGCTGTCCCGTGGTTAAACAGTGGACAATTTAGGCCAATCAAAGCCATTAATGAGGAAGAAACTAAAGTCCAGAGAGATGGAATGACTTCCAGGGTCACACAAAAATCCCAAGGGTGAGCCAGTCCAATCCTTCGACCACTACCTGCACCCCGTATGCATGTGCTGTTCTCCCTTTATAGCCTTTGTTACTCTGTGTCCCATACTATTTCCATGTTATTTTCCTAAGTCCAGGTCTTCAACGGAGTGTGTGTGCAGATGTGTGTCTGTGTGACTATGTGTCTGTATCTGTGCTGAGAAGGGCAACTGTGCTGGAATAAGAACTTCAAGAGGCCTTCAAAGAGCCCAGGTGTTCACTCTAGCCCTCTCTCTGGTGTTCAGCCAAGCAAATGTCAGGAGTTTTCATAAGTAATATGAAAACTCTAACTGGCATGTTCTTTCCCGCATAACCCAGATCTTCTCAAACAGAATCTCTTCCCTCCTTGAGATTTAAACTGTATTCGCCTAAACCTTCATTTGTTCTTCATGTGCATCCATCAACTTCCCCCAAATTGCTGTGATTTCCAGAGCAGGTTCCAGCCTTGTGCTTCTAATCTCCTTTTCTAACACAAGTTCCAGTTATAGCCTAGCTACTGGGGTGAAGGTGACATTCTCTGTCCTATATCATATGTGAAAATCAAACCCGTTCCAAAGACTGTTACCCAAAACAAAACAAAAACCACCCACACAGGGCCACTGTGAATACAAGAGTATTAGAGGCAGTTTGCATTAAAACAAACCACTTCGAACTGGCCAGTAGACAGGCCCATTTTTTAATTATGCTCTCTGCCAGGTAACAACCCCCTTGGTAACTCAAGTTTTACCATCTTCTTATTTTTACTCTTCTTTCTCATTCTCTTGCTCCCCCTTTCTCCTCCTATCAAGATTGCTTGAGATTCTGTATCCTTCTTGTTCTACTACTTAGAAGTAGCAACTCTCAACTGGAGGGTATTTTGTTCACTGGGGAACATTTAAAAATATCTCAAGACATTTTTGGTTGTTTCAGTGAGGAGGTGCTGGAAATTGACATGTAGTAGGTAGAGGCCAGGGATGCTGGTAAACATCCTGCAATGCACAGGACAGCTCCTACAACAGCAAATTATCTGGCCTCAAATGTCACAGAGTTGAGAAGGCTGTAGGTTGGGAAACCCTGATCTATAGTGACTTGGCTATAGCCATGTCTATTCAAATACCAACTACAGTCCTAGGCATATCCAAATTCTTTCCACCCTCCTTAGAACGTGGCAATAGTTTAAAATAGCATTTTCTTACTTCAGTTGCACTAACAAGATCCAGATGAAATGTCACCTCCCCTGGCAGCCTTTCCTGGTCCCTCTTTCCACCCCTCCATCTGTGCTTTCATGACACCTTTACACACCACCGTCCTACCATCCGTCTACCTTGTTAGACCATAGCCACTTAGCAGCATAGATCATTCCCTTTTAGCTCCTCTAGCACAGTTCCTGGCATAGAATTGGTGTTTAACAATCCTTATAGAATGAAACTGAATCTTCACAGAGCAGCTCCTCCAATCTTATTATCAAGCCTGGCAGAAGAGTGGAGATCATCTTGGTAGCTGAGGGCAATCATAACTCTTGTTAGAGAAGGTACAAATGTCATGGGGATGACTATATGATGATGCATGGTACAGCCTTGGTTGAAAAGACCACACTTAGTGTGAAGATCCAAAGGTGACTCAACATGGCTCTTAGAGACACCCATTGTCGACAGAGGATATCAACCTGAGAAGATGGTCCCCATCCCAGTTTTCAGTGATGGAATCACAGCTTTCAATTTGCATTGCAATCAGGGCCATTTTAAAGGAAGAAATGTAACAGCCTATCTAAATATTGCTAAAGCACACATAAATGCTGATTTTTCTTGACTAAGTATACATGGTGTAATTATTTTAGAATTAGGAATAATTTTCCAAAGCTTTGTAAGCACTTCATTAAGTAATGGAATTTCAAATAGTAACTTCTGGATAACAATCGGTTGGTGAGAAAGAAAAATTGACATTCATCTATAAGGAAAAGGATGTATGAAAGAAATAGGAAATTTCAATTTAACACTTCTAATCAATGATTTTGATCTCATCTTCCAGATATTGTTGCATCAAGCCATCCAACCATGATATATAAGCATAACTGAAGTATTAGGCAATGTCATTTATTTACATATACATGTGGGCTTTGTGTTTTTTCTTTTTTTTTTTTTTCTGAGACAGAGTGTCGCTCTGTCTCTCAGGCTAGAGTGCAGTGGTGTGATGTGGGCTTACTGCAACCTCTGCCTCCCAGGTTCAAGTGATTCTCTTGCCTCAGCCTCCCGAGTAGATGGGATTACAGGCACCCACCACCACACCAGGCTAATTTTGTATTTTCAGTAGAGACGGGGTTTCACCATGTTGGCCAGGATGGTCTCGAACTCCTGACCCCAGATGATCCACCCGCCTCGGCTTCCCAAAGTGCTGGGATTACAGGCATGAGACACCACGCCTGGCCATGTATTTTTTAAAGTTAATGACAATCAAACTTTGATGCCTTCTAAGGATAGATATTTCATCATTTCCTTTATTTAAAGATAAAATAAAAACAAATAGAAAATAGTAGTGAGGAAGAGCTAACAGCTACAGAAACCATCTGAATTTTGCTCTTCCCTGTCAAAGTTCATGCCAGCCGATTACCCTTCCTCTACCCTGCCTCAGCTTCAAACAACTCCCCTAGAGCAAATCCTACCTCCTGCAGACCCAGTAGCTGTTTCCCCTTTTTCCTTCCTCATGGACTACTGGTTGGCAGTGGCCATTTGCCTTGGAGTACATTGGCCCTGCCAGAGCCCAACTGGTGAATCTCAGTTTAGTTAGTTATACCTAGTATTTATCAAACAAAAAGGCCCCCAGTGGAGACTTCGTAGGTTTGTTTTTTTTTTTTTTTTTTCCTTAAGTACTCTCAAACCTCCTTCCTCATCCTGTAAAAGTTTAATTCCACAGATACAATATCCTTTGGAGGAACATAAACCATTGTAACATCTAAGATTATTTTTGTCCCTGTGGTACATAGAAAAACAGCCCCAAAAAGACATCCACATTCTAATCTCTGGAACCTGTGAATATGGTAGGTTACACTGCAAAGGAAAATTAAGGTTGCAAATGGAATTAAGGTAGCTATCCAGCTGAATCTGAGACAGGAAGATGATCCCAGATGATTCTGCTGGGCCCATTGTAACCACAAGGGTCCTTAAATTGGGAAGAGGGAGGCAGAGGAGTCATAAATGAGAAAGGTCATCATAAAAAAAAGACTCGCTTGATCATTGCTGGCTTTGAAGATAGAAGGGGACCACAGCCAAGGAATGCTGGCAGCCTCTAGAAGCTGGAAAACACAGCAAAATAGATTAAGAAAGGAGCACAGCTCTGCTGAATAATTAACACACCTTAATTACAGCCCGTAATTATTGGGCTTCTAACATCCAGAAATGAAAGATAATAAATCTATCTTGTTTAAAACTACTAGATTTGTGGTCATCTGTAATAGCAACATAGGAAACTAGTACATCCCCCGTCCCCAAGAACCAATTTTGGTCACCACGGTGGCAATTCTGCCACCACTGAGAATGTATAGTCTAACTCAGATATTGTAATCTCACTCCTTTCCCAAGTATTAATTTAAAAGTAGGCATGCGACTGAATTCTGGCCAAGGAGATATAAGGAAGGGTCCCCTGGAAGTCTCTGGAGGCTTTTTGGCTCTTTAAAAAAAAAAAAAAAAAATGCAGAGATTATTTTAAGACAAACTTCCCTTTGTTTTTCTATAGATGTCACCATTTACTTGTGATCCCTAGACTTGCTACCAGGAGACAATGAGGGCTGACTGATAAGAAAGACCACATGCTAAGGGTAGAAGCACAGAACAGTGGGAAGGAGCTGGATCCTCGCTGCCTTCATTTGCAGAGGGACGCAACCAGCCAACACACTTCCAGACTTCTTGCTATATAGGAAGAAAAACGCACTCATTATTTAAGCTAGTTTTGGGATGGATCTTTCCTGCTTGCCCTCAAAAGCAACTTTTCTTCCCTTTACCAAAAATGAACGCATTCTATAAACAAAACATTCATCCCTCAGTATCCCCTTGTTAGCTCAAATTTAATATGGTTAGCAGAGATATTTAAGGGAGAAGATTTCGGTGTCAGAGAATATAGGAATGAGATTCTACTTAGAGATGTTTAGCAGACAGTTAATCCCTAGAATAGCACGAAAGGTCCTTTCTGGGCTAGCCTTCGCCCAGAACAGCTTGTTCTCTCATACCCCATTTCCCTCACCTGCCTCCACCCTGAACTCCATGTATCCTGTGCCCCAGTCACACTGAACAGCTTGCCATTGCAAACACATGCTTGCCTTCTCCATCCCTGTGCAGTAGAGCAGGATGGTCCCTAGAGCCCTTTTACCTAACACCTTCTCATTCTTCACAATGCAATGCAGATATTGGCTTCATGGAGCCACACCTGGCATCACCCCTAACCAGCAAGAGTGAAACATTAGTAACCTACCTTACCTGTGTTCCCACAGAACCTTAGGTACATCTTTGCCCTGTATTTTTCAAATTGTCAGAAGTGCTGTAATTGGGTGAGTCAATGCCTGTCTCTCTCCCACTAACCTGGAACCCGAAGGTAGAAACTGCGGCCTTCATGGGTAAACCCCCACACCTAGTACTGTGCCTGGGCCAGAAGGAGAGGGAGGAGGCAGAGGGAAAAAGAGAGAGCAGATGAATATGAATGAGACAGTGTGAGTCTGGAGCTCGGATGAGACATCAGAACTGAAGATATCATTTGGGGAGTCATCAGCATAGAGACGACAATTGAAACTGAAAGCTTGGACGAAATTGCCAAGGACAGTTCCTTTAGAAACATTCGCCATCATGGGTAGGAGGAGGTAAAGGTGCAGAGAGAGAAGCATGGGAGAAGGAATTCTGAGTGCTGATAAAGGAGACAATTTCTGAAGGTATCAGCAGTGCTGGAGGATGCAAAGGGGTCAAGAAGGAAGGAAGCCAGGAAAAGGCCTTGGACTTGGCCTCAGAAAGAACCTCTAAGAAAGTAATAGTAATTTCACCAGAGTGAGTAGAGAGGAAGTCTAGTGGCAGGGGATTCAAGGGAGAGTGAACACAGAGTCAGTGGGTACACACTGAGCCCACACTGCTCCTGCAGATGCTCACCAGAAAAGGAAGAGAACAAACTATACCGCTCTTTGCCTTCTTTCATTCCATATTCATACGGGCTGATAATCCTGGAAACATTTTTATTTAATTAAAAAATACAATGTCTTTATATATTTTGGTCTGTTCAGGAACAGGCTCTTTAGGGATTTTGCCAAAGAGGATATAAAATGTAGTCCACGCTGCCAGGGCTGGTGTGGCAGCCTGGGGATTGGTTATGTGGTATGGATTCAGGGGTGGGCTTCCTTGCTCCAATAGACCAGGAACAAGGAAACCTGAGTCCCTGGTGCTAGTCTTTCCTTGTAATTCACTCTATGATCTTTATTAAGTTATTCATGTCTCTGGGCCTCAGTTTCTCCCTTCTTAACCTGCTTTAGTTCTCAATCCCACTCAATGATACCAGGAAATAATTCGACCAGTCAATGAATATTTACCTATTAGTTCAATGTGCAAAGCATTAAGCTAAGAGGCTAATTCTTCTAATGGAAAACTCTGATCCCTATTATGACATAAATCTCTCCTGGGAAAGTAACAGTCTTAGCTGTTATTAGTCATTAACACTACTGTGTAAATGTTTCCTCGATTATAATAATAATGGCAAACATTTCTTAAAAGCTTATTGCATGCTGGATCCTAAGCTTAAAACTTTACATGGGTTTTCTCTTTTAATGATTACAAAAACCATAGGAGGTCAAGAACATTGTTAATCTTGTTTACAGGTGTGGCTTGGAGAAATCATTTGTCTAATATTGTCACACAATGATGTCACCAGGCAAGTGCCAGAGCAGGATCGGAACCTAGGCAGCATGGCCTCAAAGCCTGTTGCTTTAATCAGGGTACTCCACAGAAACACAACCAAGAGGAATTCCCTCTTGCTCAGAGAAGGTCAAACTTCTGTTCAGTCCTTCAGCTGATGGGATGAGAACCACAGAAACATCCAAAATAATATTTGTCCACATACCTTGTGCAACTTGGCCCAGATAAGTTGACGCATAAAATTAACCATCACACTGTGCACTTAACAGAACAAGGTACTCAATATTTTTTAAAATATTAGTTCACCTCAAAGCATTTCTTTTTGTTCTCCTCACTTTCGTTGATAATATATTTATTCACCTAGGTGCCAAAGCCAAAACTTTGAGCACCATCCCTGCCTCTTCCTTCTCCCTCACTCTGTATACCCCATTGCTTGCAACTGTTTGATTCTACTTCCTAAATGTCTTCCTACTAGTCACCTCACCTCCATCCTTGCAACCACAGCTTTATTTAGGACCTTGTTATTCCCTGCTTGGACTATTGCAACACCCTACTAACTCAACCTGCTGCCTACAGATGGACTGAATCTTTCCATCCATTTTTCAGCCTACAGTCAGAAGGAACTCCCTCAAACACAAATCTGGTCATGCTGCTGCCCTTTACATAATTCTTCAAATGCCCTATCTCCTTAGTTTGGTTTAAAAAAAAGGTCCCCCCATCATCCCTTTCCTAAGCCCCCACACGCCTCGCATCCTACCTAACAACAACAACAACAAAAATCTGCTTCCTTGAAATTGCCATAACCCTTCCTTGGTTCTAAACTTTTGCAAATGCTGCCCCCCTCTTTCTCGAAAGGAATGCTGCTCCCTTTTCCCCCAAAATCGGCTCAAACACCATTATTGTCTGAAAGTGTTTCCTGATATCTCTGGGCAAAATAAATCATCCTTGTCCTTCCAGAGCTTCAGTACAGAATTTACCAACCACTGTAAGTAACAACCCCTCTAGACTATAAATCCCTGGGAGACAGTGCTATGTTCTGTTCATTTGGGGAACCTGAACACCTGACAACATACTACCCAGAAATATGAGAACAAGTACTTTATACATGTATTGGAGACCTTAGCAGAGATACAAACTTCTAGAGAATACATTTGTGGTTTATCTGCTCCCTTCGTGAGGAAAAAAAAAAAAAAAAAAAAAAAAAACAGTACTTAGTATCTCATAATGTAATACAGGGCTTAAAAATCATTGAAGGTGCCTAAAAAACAGCAAGTAGGTCTACTTTTCCTTGGGAAGAGTTTTGATAAGATATTTTTTATCTTTTAGGATTTAAAAAGATGTTTCTCAACCTCTAAACAGAGTTGGTGGCCAAGGGAGAAAGGATTTGCAGAATATTAAAAATAGAGTGAGGCTAGGCTGTTCCTTCAAGATATTTGCAAACACTAGAATTTTTAAACACAAAATGTTACAGTTCTCTGTGGACACAAGACCATCAATAACATGGGGGACATGAGGTTGTAATAAGCCTTAGATTCTATAAGTCAATAAAATTAACCCATGGCACAATTGTGTCACATCTACAGAAAGACAGAGCAGATCATCACTGAGGGAGACAGTGATTCTAAGCCTCACTCACCTTGGCCAAGCCTGAAGATCTTGAGAAGTGTTTCTGTCCCATCACTAACTTACTCACTCACACTGGTGGTGTCAGTGCAGGAATCACTGCACTGGTGGAAGGAAAGATCACAGGTTTTTTGTTTTTTTTGTTTGTTTGTTTTAAATACTTTAAGTTCTAGGGTACATGTGCACAACGAGCAGGTTTGTTAATGTAGGTATACATGTGCCATGTTGGTTTGCTGCACTCATCAACTCGTCATTTACCTTAGGTATTTCTCCTAATGCAATCCCTCCCCCAACCCCCTACCCACTGACAGACCCTGGTACATGATGTTCCCTGCCCTGTGTCCAAGTGTTCTCATTGCTCAATTCCCACCTATAAGTGAGAACATGCAGTGTTTGGTTTTCTGTCCTTGTGATAGTTTGCTTAGAGTGATGGTTCCAGCTTCATCCACGTCCCTGCAAAGGACATGAACTCATCCTTTTTTATGGTTGCATAGTATTCCATGGTGTATATGTGCCACATTTTTTTAATCCAGTCTGTCATTGATGGACATCTGGATTGGTTCCAAGTCTTCGCTATTGCGAATAGTGCCGCAGTAAACACACGTGTGCATGTGTCTTCATAGTAGCATGATTTATAATCCTTTGGGCATATATCCAGTAATGGGATCACTGGGTCAAATAGTATTTCTAGTTCTAGATTCTTGAGGAATTGCCACACTGTCTTCCACAATGGTTGAACTAATTTACATTCCCAACAACAGTGTAAAAGCGTTCCTATTTCTCTACATCCTCTCCAGCATTTGTTTCCTCACCTTTTAATGATCGCCATTCTAACTGGTGTGAGACGGTATCTCATTGTGGTTTTGATTTGCATTTCTCTGATGACCAGTGATGATGAGCATTTTTTCATATGTCTGTTTGCTGCATAAATGTGTTCTTTTGAGAAATGTCGGTTCATATACTTTACCCACTTTTTGATGGGTTTTTTTTTCTTGTAAACTTGTTTAAGTTCTTTGTAGATTCTAGATATTAGCCCTTTGTCAGATGTGTAGATTGCAAAAATTTTCTCCTATTCTACAGGTTTCCTGTTCACTCTGATGGTAGTTTCTTTTGCTGTGCAGAAGCTCTTTAGTTTAATTAGATCCCTTTTGTCTATTTTCACTTTTGTTGCCATTGCTTTTGGTGTTTTAGTCATGAAGTCTTTGCCCATGCCTATGTCCTGAATGGTATTGCCTAGGTTTTCTTCTAGGGTTTTTATGGTGTTAGGTCTTACATTTAAGTCTTTAATCTATCTTGAGTATGCATATCAAGAATATTGGAAACATACATATTGTCAATAGAGTGGGCCCTCTGGATCATAAAATTGAAGGTAGGAAGAAAACAAAGGCATTCATACCAGAGGAAGCAAAGTTTTTTGTTTGTTTTTCATTGTTTTGTTTTTTGAGATGGAGTCTCGCTCTGTCACCCAGGCTGGAGTGCAGTGGCACAATCTCAGCTCACTGCAACCTCCACCTTCTGGGTTCAAGTGATTCTCCTGCCTCAGCGTCCCAAGTAGCTGGGACTACAGGCACACGCCACCACGCCCACTTAATTTTTTGTGTTTTTAGTAGAGGCCGGGTTTCACCATATTAGCCAGGATGGTCTCAATCTCCTGACCTCGTGATCCACCTGCCTCGGCCTCCAAAAGTGCTGAGATTACAGGCGTCAGCCACCGCGCCCGGCCCAGTATTTTTTTAAATAATTGAGAAAGCTATGTATCCAAATTCCGAAGCAATCATGAGCAGTCATCAATGAAAGTCTTTAACTCAATGAAGCACATATTGTCTCAAATGCCTTTATCTCTTTCCCCGGTCTCTGTCTACATGTACCTCCCCTTCCTTCAGTACCTAGCCCAAGCTTCCCCTCCATAAAGCCCTCCCATAATGTCCCTGGTTGGAACCAGTCACCTCATCCTCTGCACCTGCACAGCTTATGTGCGTATATCTAGCAATTATTTTCTCGTCTTGGCTCTAAACTTTGAAGGGCAACTATTGTGTCCCTCTCCAGTGCCTATTACAGCACCGTGCCCATAGCCAGGGTGCAGTGCATCTTATGGAATGTGACCAAGGGACATCTCCTGTTTTAGCATAAATAAAAGAAACCAGAGTTCTGCTCTTGTTCCACCTTCATTAATCAAGTTGTACCTCCAGCTTGTTGTTTACCAGCAAGGGAGAGAAAAGCTGAACTCACAAATTCATGCTGCTGAGATCAAGACCTGAAGCATATGTTGGCCCACAGGGAGGGCTCGATGCCAAAAGCTGGGGAGAAAACTAAAGTTTCTCTAAGGAAAAAATAAATAGGGGTGGAAAGGAGAGCACCTCCAGTTAAGGACAGGTACTATGACACCTGACGCCAGGAATGCCTTTGCTGCTAAGGTGCTTCCTTAACTGTGACAGGACATTAACACAGGACCTGCAGCTGGGGCAGGAGAAAAAGAGAGAAAAGAGCAGCAGAGAAGAAACCAGCCTTAGCCCCAGGCCCTTCTCCACTGCAGGGTTCCAGCCTAGAGCAACCCCAAGCTGTGGGAGGGGAGAAACTTTCAGTTTGGCTGAATTTCAGTTTTATTACACAGGACTGGGCATTTTAATAATTGAAATGAGACTTTTCATATATTTAGAAGTGACTAGAGAATGAAGAGTATGAGACCAATATATCTTCCAGATGGGGGTGGGAGAATCCTAGACCTTTACAGGTGTAAAATCAGTATGAGGAGGCAAAATTAAGAAGTTTCCAAAAACAAAAGTCAAAGCTTGAGGACATTATGCTAAGTGAAATCAGCCCATTACAGAAAGACAAGTACTGCAAGACTCATTTGAGGTATCAAAAATAGCTAAGTTCATAGAATCAAAATGTGGAATGGTGGTTGCCAGGAACTATGGGAAGAGAAAAATGGGGAGTTATTTAATCAATGGGCAAAAGGTTTCAGTCAAGCAAGATGAATAAGCTCCAGATATCTGCTGTACAACACTGCACCCACAGTAAACACTAATGCAGCATGCTCTTAAAAACTAGTTAAGAATAGAGCTTATGTTTAAGACTTTTTACCATAATAAAATAAAAAAAATGAATCTGAAAATTTTAAATTTTAAAATAAAGAAGTGGTACTATGGAGTCCCACCTATTACATATACCAGTTACACTGACATTTTAAGTCAGTGCTCAATAATAGGGCTCCCCCAGAGCGCCTTGCCTGCTTCACGATTCACAGAACACACAAGGCTTCCATGCTTCCTGACAATCACACATGGAATTCCATTTTTTAAATGAAGAAATGAAAAATAATTTAGAAACCATAAAAGGAAATAAAATATTTTCTGTAAAAATAGAGGACTCAGCCACGTTTATGACAGTCAAACAAAATATCTGTTTCTCTCCTTTTTGCCAGGGCTCCTCTGATTGCCATCCAATTAGCTAGTGGTCAGAGTGACCCATTGGTGAGAAGTCCTGTTAGGGGAGCCCTTTAGCTGGTATGCGATATGTGCTCTTTTCACTGACTGGACTCAATTGGTGGTGGTGAGTGAAGTCTGCATTCTGCCACAGATAACTACTGGGTAGGTAGATGAGGTTCCTCTCAATAACCATGAAGGCCCTGGGTTAATTCCTTTGATTGCCAACACACTAGGGCTGGTGAAGGCAGCACAGAATGGAGAGCCTTTTGAAAGCTGGGGAGAGGCCGGGTGCGGTGGCTCACGCTTGTAATCCCAGCACTTTGGGAGGCCGAGGCGGGCGGATCACGAGGTCAGGAGATCGAGACCACGGTGAAACCCCGTCTCTACTAAAAATACAAAAAATTAGCCGGGCGTGGTGGCGGGTGCCTGTAGTCCCAGCTACTCGGAGAGGCTGAGGCAGGAGAATGGCATGAACCCGGGAGGTGGAGCTTGCAGTGAGCCGAGACTGCACCACTGCACTCCAGCCTGGGCGACAGAGCGAGACTCCGTCTAAAAAAAAAAAAAAAAAAGAAAGCTGGGGAGAATGCTCCAACAGAAGCTTTTTCTTGTCCTTGAAACTGTTTTGTTGTCATTTAGATGAAAGCCAAAACTATTTCTGACAAATATTATGATGCATGGTTACATTTAGATCCTACTTTTCAGGGGAATTTTGGCTACTGTAACTGAATTTAACATATGTTGCTAGAGCTCTTTCATGCCCTGGGCACTGATGAATAAGACCAGGTTGCTAATTCCCCCAAGAAAGTTACAGTCTACGTAGAACGCAGAGGTGTCAGTGGACTGACACCATACAGCATGTGCAATGGACATCTGTGTGGTTCACCTGCCAGGCAGCTCTTCTTCTTGTTGTAGGAGAGCATCACACTTTAGCTTTAAGAAATGACTCCTCTCTGTGGTTTTGACCATATGTTTCAAGTGGAGCTCACCCCAGCTTTCTCTCCCCAGCTCCAGAAATGGGCATATGTCCCATGCATGGCTAAAGTGAATAGCACCTTCCCTAGGCCACAGTGATTGCTTGAGTGATGAACTGTCATTTCTTGTACAGTGGGGGCCAAGCCTTGGACTTCTGCAAACACAAATGGAAGTGAAGCACATCCTTTCCACTAAAGGTGCCGTATTGGGTTGAACTATATCACCCCAGAAGATATATCCACCTGGAGCCTCAGAATGTGACCTTATCTGGAATAAGGTGTTTGCAAACATAACTGCAGTAGGGAATTCGAGATGAGATCACCTTAGAACAGAGTGAGCCCTAAATCCGATGACAAATGTCCTTATAAGAGACAGAAAAGGAGAAAATACAAGTACACAGAGAGAAAGGTGACGTGACAATGAAGCCAGAGACTGGAGTTATGTGGCTACAAGACAGGGATGCCAAGAATTGTTGGCAGCCACCAAAAGTGAGGACAGAAGCATGGAGCAGATCCTCCCTCAGAGCCTCTGTAAGGAGCCAGCCCTGCCAACACCCTGATTTTGGACTTCGGGCTCCACAATTGTGGGAGAATAAATTTCTGTTGTTTTGAGCCACCCAGTGTGTGGTGATTTGTTAAGGCGGCTCTGGGAAATGAATACAGTTACTAAGCTGGCAGTATGCAAGCCTACAGCTGCTGGTGGCCGTCTTCCTACCACATGGGCAAAACCTAAGCATACAGCCAGCACACCAGAAAGCAGAGCCCAGAGCTGGAGCAAGATACATTCCTGTAGACTTCATTTTAAAATGTGGAGCTAACCCTACCTGAGAAGTCAGATTTATTCCTATACTGTTTTAAGTTTTTGGACCCTAAATTGCCTCATAGGCTTACATTTGAGTCCTGTCTGAGACAGTGAAATAAATGCTTTCTTTACTGAAGGTACACACACAATGTTGCAATCACAGAATAGAGCTCATCTAACACTACTTAAGGGAATCCAGGAAGGCTTCACTAAGGAAGTATCATTGATGCTGAGTCTTGAGTGGAATTTTGCCAGGAAATAATTCATCTGATGTCCCATCTCTTCATCATTCTCTGTGAGATTCTTTCTGGGGAGCCACATAGTCATCCTGCACACACCCATCCCAATCTAAGGGCTCCAGGACACAAACTGCGGTTGGCCAAGATGTCTTAAATGAGTTTTATTTCAATGGAATAGATCCCCACAGCATCAAGTGATTTCCCTCCTCCATGCCTGGGACCTTGTGACCACTTGTGCCAATACCAACTTGCTTCCTGCCCTCATTCCCTCTCTGGTCCAAGCCAATCCCAGCCCTTGCCTGGAGACACACAATAAATTTCTAACTAATCTTCTGCTTCCATCTTGACCCTGCAATCCAGTTTCTGCACATGTACCTCAACTGTACCATACCTCTCCAAATCAAATCCCTTCAAAGACGTTTACCAGATCTGTAAATTCCCAGCACCTAACAAGTTCTTGGAACTTCATTTGGGTACCAATTATGTGTTAAATGGATGGTGAATAAGCAAGTTCATCAGGGTCTGAAGTCATGACTCAATAGCAGAAGCTTTAGACCTTAGGATATCTTGCAATCATGACTCACATCTCATGTTACATACCTGGAACATTCCAAACCAATTGAAAGAGGAATAATATATTCATCAGATTTATCTACTTCTGATTTTGCATCCAATCTATTTGCCTGACATAGCAGATCTCTGGTTCTTAATCTAAGAATGGTAGATCTACTATCTGGTTCTGGTTTTCAGACTCAAGTTTAGCAATCTGGGTGTCAATCCTGCTATCATCTACTTAAGCTACTGCTTCTGTTTCCCAACTGAAACCTGGCCCTAATTCTGATTCCTGGCTCTCCTTCCTTCCCATGTGCGCCCTCCTGTTGCAGGGCACAGGCATGCCCCAGAACCCAGATCCTATGTCTCTCAACTGCTGCTAAACAGAATGAGATGCTGAGCCCTGACCCTAGGGCAGGGTCCCATCCTCTGCTACAGAACAATTTTTATGTGAACCGTTAGCCACACCATCTGACTTTCTCCAAGCTACCTGCTTCCTGATGTCCTGTCTCCAGCATGCACTCACCTGCCATGTCCACTTATTCATTCATTCAACAAGCACTCTCAGATTATCTTCTAGACGGTGCAGCTACAGTGCTAATGAAAGATGCCTGTGGTATGCTCTCCACCTCTGAAGAAAAAGAAGGGAGTAATTTAAAAAGTGGTAAGATGTCTGCATGGGACCTCAGAAACTGACCAAGTGTTCACAGCCGTTCACTTCGTACCCTCTTTGCCTTGACAGAACTTAGGATTCTCTCCTTTTTACAGGTCCCTGAATTCTACTTGGCCCCAAGCCTGAGAAGGCACTAAACACTGGAATGTGGCCCCCTTCTTAGCTTGCACTGAGAATCAGCTGACCACAGCAGGACAATTCCTGTCATACCCCACTGATCATCCTCCCCATCCCACTTGTCATCCCCCAGTTCCACTGATCATTCCCCTGTCCCACCGATCATCCCCCTCAACCATCCCACTGATCATCCCCCCCATCCCACTGATCATCCCCCCCATCCCACTGGTCATCCCCCCACCACCATCCCCGTCTCACTGATGACTGGTCATCCCCCCACCACCATCCCACTGATCATCCCCCCCCAGCCCACTCCCCCCCCCCCCCCCCCGACACCCCCCCCCCCACCATCCCACTCATTCCCCACCGTCCCACTCATCATTCCCTGCCATCCCACTGATGACCGCCCCCCCCATCCCACTGGTCATCCCCCTGTCCCACTGATCATTCCCCGTCCCACTGATGACCCCCCCGCCACCATCCCACTAGTCATCCCCCCATCCCACTGGTTATCACCTCGTCCTACTGGTCATTCCCCTGCTCCACTGGTCATCCCTCCATTGCTTGCTCCCCTTTTACAATTTTAATTAAGCTTTTGCTTATCTCTCCCTACCCTATATAATGGAAGCCTCTTTCTTTTTGATTTTGTGACACTTGCCAATTTCTGAGGTTGGAGCATTCTCTCTGTGGCAATAGTCTTTCTTCTGAATAAAATCCCTCCTTCTCTAAGTCTGGATTTGTTTTCATTTGACGGAATACATAGAACAGAAATCTAACCTAGGTGGGAAGAGGAGGGGATGTAGATTAGAGAAGGCTTCCAGGAAATAAACTGTGAACAGAAAGAAAATAAAACATTGGCTGGGCACGGTGGCCCACGCCTATAATCCCAGCACTTTAGGAGGCCAAGGCAGGTGGATCTCTTGAGGCCAGGAGTTTGAGATGAGCCTGGGTAACATGGTGAAATCTTGTCTCTACTAAAAAATAGTAATAATACAAAAAGCCAGCTGGGTGTGGTGGTGCATGACTGTAATCTCAGCTACTTGGGAGGCTAAGGCGCAAGAATCACTTGAACCCAGGAAGCGGATATTGCAGTGAGCCAAGGTTGTGCCACTGCACTATAGCCTGGGTGACAGAGTGAGACTCTGTCTCAGGGGGAAAAATAAAAAAGAAGGAAAAGAAAATGTTAACCAAACTAACGTGGAGGACATGCAGGGATACAAGGCTGTGAGGTGGCACACGTGACTCTCTTGCCTTGTGGCAGTAGGTTCAGGTCCTCACCAAGACCACCATCTCTGATCTGTGCTCCATAAACCTGAATGGAATTCTTCATGCCACCTGCACCTGGCAATGCTCCCAAACAACTGCACCTGGAAAAGCTGGCCTAGCTCCTTCCTCGGTCCGGGCCTAGCCTTCTGTGTGTGCCCACAAAAACACATGCACACATGTTCTTTCTCATTCAAATGTGTGACCCCTACCCTCGGCATGCCATGGACACCTCAAGTGAACTCTAGCATCTCCAAAACACCCAAGGGGTCAAGTAGTTATTATGATAGATGTAGGCCATCTCTACCTTTTCATGGACTCTCTGTTCATGGCATCTCACTCTGTAGGCTTAGGCAAAATTCCTGTAGCCTAGAGAGATCTGAGACTACAAGGACATGAATAATTCAAAGAGGGTAAGCTTGACTGGAAACTGCACGAGGACTGGAAGCAGGTCTGACTCATTCAGCATCATATCCCTACCACCTAGAACAAGGCCCCAACACACAGTAGGGGCTCAAATATTTGTTAAATAAAATGTCATATCAGCTCTCGTGAATAATTCCATCCATCAGTTTCCTCTGACACTATCAGCAAGCAACATTTTAAAGGGGAAAACAGTGGTTTCCCTCCATGATATGAAACACACAGGCTAGCAATGCACTCTGAACATCCCTATTTCCCTTAATAGCCCATTATGCACATGCCAGCCATGATTCATGATGTAAATGTAACTCTAGAGTCATATGACCGTAAGTACCAATGCCTTGGAAGTGTATCTGAGCTGCTACAAGAGAGATTATTTTTTTTCCTCACTGCTACAACTGCCAGAAGATATGTTTAAATCATTACTTGAAATTCTTTTCCCAACCAAATCTCTTCCCAGAGCTGTTAACAAGAAACAAAATGTGCTGACTTGAGTTTCACTTTCTTTCCATTCCTCTGCCTTCCTCTTGTGGGACCCCCAACGAATCATGAAATGGCTTTGGTCAGGTAAGAGTGAAAAAAGCAAAGAAAGAAGCCCAGTCTGTCAAACATGCAGATCCTAGAGGACAGAGACTCTGCAGCCCAGTTCTACCAACAGACATAACCCCTGAAATAACTGGCACCTATTTCAATCAACTATTCATCTGATAGCCTTCTGATTTTATATTATAAAGCCATTTATTTTCAAGGAAACTATATTTGTTGCTTAGTTGATACATGATGAAGTAAACTGAGAAAACACACTAATTCTCAGGCCAACTCTTTTAAGGCCTATAAAAAACGATATAAATAGATTCTGATGTTGCTTCATTTCTGCAGAAGGGTGTTTTTATATTATGTTCTTCTATCAACACAGTAAGTACAGATTGCATCTTAAAGCTCTCATCTAGTGCTGGAGTTTCCAAACACAATGGCTTTAACAAGGAAATCACTTTGGAAAGGAAAATAAAAGCATGTGATTTCTTTGGGGCTAAGCATGGGAGAGAAGCACACTTCTTGTCATGACTTGGGAGGCGTGCAGAGACCAGCTGGCAAGGCTCTGATCACAGAAGCTAATCCCTCAGGAGAAAATGGGTAATCTCAGGGCCAAAATTCACCCAAAGAACCAGAACAAATATGGGCTTGGGTCAGAAAGAACTTAATTAATTGGGGAGATGCCATGTAAAGAGGAAAGCAGAGATTGAAGTGATGCTTCTACTTGCCAAGGAATGCCAAATATTACCAGCAAACCACAAGAAGCAAGGACAGAGGTTGGAAGAGATTCCTCCTCACAGCCTCAAGAGGATCCAAGCCTGCTGACACCTTTATCTCAGGTTTTTGGCTCCCAAACTGTGGAGGCCAATTCTGTTGTTCAAGCCACCCAGTTTATGGGATTTTGTTACAGCAGCCCTAGCAAACTAATACAGTTGGCAATAGGAGTTAGTAGCAGGAAATAATAAATAACTGAAAACAGGGACCACACAGTTCATGTGAATCTCCTGGCCCTTTTGAAGCATTTCCACAGGAATCTCTGGGAAAGAGATTCAAACTATCGCTTGAGGCTAAATTCCCTTATGCTTGGGAATTCACATTTATTCATTTGTATGACACTAAAAGAACATGAGAAATATAAAGACAACAAGCTAGAGGGGGTCAGGGCCCCATACAATAGCCAGGATTCTGCTCAATGGCTTCATGCATAGTCAAACCCTACTAGCTGTGTGAGAATAAAGGCAGAGGAGGAGACCCTCCAACCCAGTCAGGTAAAGTTGACAAGGAACAGGTAGTGTGTCATGGTCCAAAACCAGGAGGCCAGAATATAGGGATGGGTCCATCTCCAAGGATCTGAAGTGTAAGTCAAATGTCTGATGGGACATCACTGTGAGTTTGCAGTGACAGAGAAGGGCTCAGGGTTCACCCCAGGACAACCATATATAGGGTCCATCATGACAAAACCATTCCAAACCCTGGCAACTTGTGGGTTGATGCTGGGTAGAAGCTGTTGGCCCTGGCTAAGACTCAGGAACTGAACAAAATTAAAATTGCTGCCAAGGGCATGGGTGATGCTCGGCAGGGGTGATCATGGAAAGCAGGGACTAATACTGTCAGGTAAAGCCACACATTGATTGCATGTAAGAGGATACATGAGAGTAATCATCAATAGATGAAGAAATAAGAACCGTCAAACACTATTTTACACATATTAAACATTTCTCATATATTACATTACAAAGTTGGCATAATATTCTACATTCAACTTTTTGCATTCTTTATTTCCTTAGGAAACTGTGTTTCTACTCAAGTTGTCTGAATTACTTTAACTCATATGCCACTGTGTACTTCCTTTGAGCTTGGGGTCCATAGCTGTCCCGCTCCACTGTCTCATGCCAGGTCTTTTCATTATATGAACTGCAGGATGCCCTCTCTCAGGCATAGTGTTTTGGGGGCAATGACTCTAAATGATGCCTCCACTGAGGCAAAGATCACATGAATTTGTAATTGTTTGCATCTCCATCTTCTCTGAAACACAGTGACCTGCTAGAAAGCAAAGACCATGATTTGTCTCTGTATCCTCAAAGCCCAGCACAAGTACCACCTGACACATGCACTATAAATGCTCAGTGAATTGATTCATTCTTAAGAAGATTCAAAATGAAAAAGAAGCAAGCAGATTTGGTGAGCCATTTCTGACTGGTATTTCACGAATTCATGTATTTAACTATGGGCCAGCATTATGCCAGGTAGTATATTATTCATGTGAAGAAACAATAAGATTGATCACTGCTAAGGTATAGAGCAAGTTTCAGGAATGGCAAGAATGGGCTGCCCTTAATTGAGCACTTAGCCTCTCTGCTGCCTTTTGCTCATTGAGCAAATTGGATATATATTCAGGCCAGTAAGAACACTCATAGGCTAGCTGCTGGTGTAGCTGGGCTCCTTACAAGATACAAATTGAGGCTGGGCGTGGTGGTTCATGCCTGTAATGCCAGCACTTTCGGAGGCCAAGGCAGATGAATCACTTGAGGTCAGGAGTTCAAGACCAGCCTGGCCAACATGGTGAAATCCTATCTCTACTAAAAATACAAAAACCAGCCAGGCGTGGGGGCATGGACCTGTATTTCCAGCTACTCGGGAGACTGAGGTAGGAGAATCGCTTGAACCCAGGAGGCAGAGGGTGCAGTGAGCCGAGATCATGCCACTGCACTTCAGCCTGAGTGACAGAGTGAGACTGGGTCTCAAAAAAAAAAAAAAAAAAATACAAATTGACCATTGTTGAACACTAGCCATGAGCCACACATTGTTAGGTATGATCTCACCCAATTTTTATACAATTGTTATCCCCATTCTACACATGAATAAATTGGAGCACAACATGATTAAGTAAGTTACCCAGATCCCTTTGCTACAATATGACAAATCTGGAACATAAACCCAGCCAGTGAGAAGTTCTTAACCACTCCTCAGTGCTGCCTAAGAGATTAGGGTTGGGATGAGCCTACAGATTATAAGCTTTGGTATTTGCCAGCAATAAAAACTTGAACTCTAAGTGACTTAACATTACAGTAACCCCTGAAGGTTCCCATGCATTATCAAAGTTAATGCATAAGGTCTGGTTGGAAGTAGCTCTGCCCTTTGGTTCCCAGAGGCTGAGCAAACCTTACCCCCAGACTCACATTACTAACACAACCGTGAATCTGATGACAAGGGTCATTCAACGGAAATTGATGAAGCACCTGTTTCATGCCAGGTACTATACTGGGTATTGGGGATCTTTCCACTAAGAAAAAACACATGCTGATAGAAGAGATTGACAGAGAAATCAGCACTACAATCAGAGTGGAAAGTGGTACCACAGAGTTAAGCACAGGGACCCTGGAAGCACATTGCTAAGGATGAGGCAAGATACCCCAAACTTGTCCTCAAATCTCAATCAACTCTTTTAAAGTGGTAACTGAATGGTCACATTCAAGCAGAAGCAACTGTTAGGTGACATGGTAAACAATATTCAATAACCAAGGATGACAAGAATAGGACAGGGTAGAATACTTAGCCCAGAAGTGAGTGGATGGCATTGAGAAGTGGAAAAGAGAAAAGAGAAAAGAGAGGGGAGGTGGTCAGGAGTCATTCGAAAGCTTCCTCTCTGGTCTTTCATGTAGAATCTTAGCCACATATAGCTAAGATTGAAGGTAATTAACAAATTCAGCAAAAACACTCTGCTATTTCAAATATCCTACACACCAGGCAACATACCTACCATCTTTATAATAATATACAGCTTTGTTATGCCTTTTGGGGGAAAATCTGTATTATCCCCATTCCTTTCACTAGTAATACCTGATATTAAGTAACACTTTTGAGTTTATAAAGAACATTCACAAGAATTATATCATTGGATTATTACTGAGCAGACAGGGCCTCCATTTTACAGACAAGGAAATTAATTCTCAGAGAAGCTTGTTAACAAAATCTCATAATTGAAAAAGAGGGATTTAAAGAAGTGCTTCTAACTCCAAGGTTGGTTCTACTGCATCAAACTGCCATTGTTTACTAAAAACTTAACTACAGCATTAGAATCATAGGTTTTAAAGCACTTATTTGAATGCTGTTTGCTGTTTCATATTAATAGCAGCTGTTGCTACTTGGCAGTTACTAAGCCCTAAATATTAGGAATGGCTGGGGCGAAGAACAGCTTTGAAAGGACACTCTATTTGATCAGGTTTTGCAATAATTGTTAAAATCATATGCATGTCCTTTGGATCCCTATAAAGCTTCTACAGTATCACTGCACCTGCAGTTCCAATTTGCAATTTTCTCAGCCCTCCTTTGAAGTTATTCTTGCCAATTACCTGGTGTTAATATTAATTAAATATGATTTGTAACTCAAAATGTGGTGTTATCAATGGAACTCAGCTGTACGAATATAAAGTAAAATTTTCAATTGAATTAAATTGTTTCCTTTCATTCATAGTATTTTACAACATTAATACTTTTGTCAAATTGATTTTTGCCTGCTGGAAGTCATTTTCCCAAAGCAATGAACATCTGAGGGGAAACACTGCTCTTTATGTATTCTTTCCTTTCTGTCATTGAAAATACTTTGTTTTAATCTTAAAGTGAATCCATTTCAGTTAACAGAAACTTGCTTCTTGTTTATAACCCAAGAGGGGGAAATGCTTTCTTTTAAAACTGTACTAAGATACATTAAAAATATGATCAGTGAACACGTTTCAATTTTACACTAGGGATGAAATTTTCCTTACTTTATTGCTTGACCTTCACGCACAAAAAAAAAAAAACACAAAAAACACTATCAAACTTTTTGGCAGCTGTCATTTCACATACGCAAAAAATGAATTAATTAAATTGGTTTATTACATTAACATTTCAAACAGAATCTTCCATCCCAACAACTCTCTGGTCCCTTCCAACTCTAAGACGTTAATATTTGGAACATGTCAAACAATAGTCAGAAGCTTCCAGCATTTGCAAATTTAGGGGGAGAAAGACACATATAGAATATTTGACAGAATTAGGTCTATTCTGCCCCCTGTAATGTATGCAATGACGACTTGAAGGCCTGTCATCTTCAATAAGCCATTCATAAACATGATGACTGATTAAAGAAGGTGTGCCGCCATACCGTGCAAATCTACAATGAAAAGATATGTTCTCCCACATTCCTTTTATCTTCAAAGATAAAGCTTTAGCTTATAATGATAGCAGTAGCATTAAGATTTATTATCCTGTCTTCTTTTAAAAATAATACTGTAAGACAAAGAAGGGAAGGAACCTGCCTAAAGACTAAAGGAAGTCACTTATTGAGTCAGAGCCACCAGGCCCAGAGCTTATGATGGAAAAGCATGAGTGAATATTATCAACCCCTTTATTATAATATCAATGAAACATTATATCAAGGAATTAAAACAAGACAGAAATAGAGGACTGTGGATCTAATAGCTGAGAGTTGTGTAACATGTAGGTCTTAACCAGCAGCAACTAAGCTATTCCCTTCCCTCAGGCCAAAAGACCAAAAGGGGAAATAAAAATAAATTAGGCCGGAAAAAAATCTCTGGATGTCTGTAATATTCCAGGTGTCATCAAAGAGAAGCTTCTCAGAATTACACAAAGTGGAGCGGGTGAACAGCAGGTACACACCTATGTTGGCAGTGTCTATTGTGATCCTACTGGGAAGTTCTACCTAGGAAAGCCAGACAGACACTGAGATCCCATCACTTACCCCAGTCTGGAACCCTGAATTATCCATTAGGTTACCTCATTTACCCGAGAATCAGGATTGGGAGAGTAGAATTCTGTAACATTTGTAACATTCCAAAAGGAATTTGTGAACTCCCTATATTACAGGCTTCTCCGTCAACCAGATTCTGTCTGCTTAAGCCCCTCTCATCCTTATTACTAACCTGTTGTCCTCCTAGCCCAAATCTCATCCCTATCACTGGAAGCTAACCTTCTGAGTATAACCTCCCTTCACCCTCTGTTAAAAACTGAATTATCTCCCAAGAAAACTACATTGAAATCCTAACCCTAGTACCTCAGAATGTGACCTCGTTTGGAAAGAGGGTCATTGCAAATGTAGTTAGTTAAGATGAGGTCATACTGGAGTAGGGTGGGCCTTTATTCCAATATGTCTTCATTTTTATAAGAAGAGAAGACACAGAGACAAACGCAAGAAGAAGATGGTCATGTGATGGTAGAGGCAGAGACTGGAGTGATGCATCTACAAGCCAAGGAATACCAGGGATTGTCAGCAAACACCAGAAGCTAATAGAGGCAAGGAGGGATTCTCTCCTACAAGTTTCAGAAGCAGCATGGCCCTGTTGACACCTTAATTTTTTATTTCTAGTCTCCAGAACAGTGAGATGATAAATTTCTATTATTTAAGCCACCTAGTTTACTATAAAATACCTCCTTTCAAGGACCTCACTTCATGTAGGAACCCTAGCCCTAACCCCAACCCTACTGTGCATGTTCAGCTATGAATTCTGGCAAAAGTTCCTGTTTTCTTATGAAACACTGCTCAACATCCTTAAATTTTTTTGAGGAGCTGCTTTTATCATCTCACATAATTGAAGTCTTCTTCAAAGGAGACTGAGAGCCCTCCCATGATCATAAACCCATGAAAAGAGAACACTCTACCATACTGTTACCTCCCTATTGCAATGTCTAGGCCATTATTCCCACACTGTATTAGTCTGTTCTCACAATGCTAATAAAGACATACCCAAGACTGAGTAATTTATAAAGGAAAGAGGTTTAACTGATTCACAGTTCCACATGGCTGGGAGTGACCTCACAATCACAGTGGAAGGCAAATGAGGGACAAAGTCACGTCTTACATGGTGGCAGGAAAGAATGCTTGTGCAGGGGAACTCCCATTTATTAAACCATCAGATCTCATGAGACTTACTCATTACCATGAGAACAGTATGAGGGAAGCCACCCCCATGATTCAATGATCTCCACCTTGCCCCACCCTTGACACATGGGGATTATTATAATTCAAGGTGAGGTTTGGGTGAGGACACAGAAAAACCATATTACACACCTTTATATGAAAGCTTCTCCCCATGAGTCCATCCTCATTCCCCTATACTTCTCACCTTAGCAACCACCTTTCCATACTCAACCATCAATTTTATGAGAATGAGCTTTGATCTATATCTCACTTCCTGCTTGGCTCTAGATCAATGTTCCTTGCTATTCTTCTCCACAAAGCTATGTACTGGTACCTAAAGTTTACTGTGTTCATTTTACTGTCTCTTTTCTGTTTATGGTACCTGCCTTTTCCTAGTTACCCAGGTATGCAATTTCAAGTTCAACTTTAATTTCTTTCATACCCTCAAGCTCTGTGTCCAGTTACTAAATTCCATAGACTTCACCTCACAAATGACCCTCAAGTCTATCTCCTCTTCCATTTATATTATCACTGCCCTAAATCAGGCCAAGATTGTTATTGCAGTGGCCCCTGAACTGGTCTCCTTGTCTTCTACTTCTTATAGTATAACCTTAAATATACATTCTGACAGATCCCCCTCTCCTCAGCAGTTTCCTCCTGATATAATTTGAATATTTGTCCCTGCCCAAATGTCATGTGCAATTGTAATCCCCAGTGCTGAAGGTGGGGCCTGGTGGGAGGTATTGGGTCATGGGGGCAGAGCCCTCATGGCTTGGTGCTCTCTTCAGGATGGTGAGTTCCCATAAGATCTGGTCGCTGAAATGTGTGTTGCATCTCTCCCATTCCCAACTCTCTCTTGCTCTTGCTTTCACTATGTGGTGTGCTTGCTCCTGCTTTACCTTCTGTGATGATTGTAAGCCTGAAAAGGCCTCCCAAGGAGCAGATGCTGCTATGCTTCCTGTACAGCCTGCAGAAACATGAGCCAATTAAACCTCTTTTCTCATAAATTACCCAGTCTTGGGTATTTCTTTATAGAAATGAAAGAACAGCCTAATACAGAAGATTGGTGCTGAGGAGTGGGGCATTGCTATAAAGATACCGGAAAATGTGGAAGTGACTTGGGAACTGGGTAACAGGCAGAGGCTGGAAGAGTTTGGAGGGCTCAGAAGAAGACAGGAAGATGAGGGAAACTTTGTAACTTCTTAGAGATCAGTTAAATGGTTTTCACCAAAATGGTAATAGCGATATGGACAGTGAAATCCTGGCTGCTGAGGTGTCAGATGGAAATGGGGACTTACTGGAATCTGGAGGAAATGTTACCGGTGTTATGCCTTAGCAAACAACTTGGCTGCATTCTATCCATGCCTTAGGGCTCTGTGGAAGTTTGAACTTGAAAGTAATGACCTAGGGTATACAGCAGAAGAAATTTCTATACAGTAAAGCATTCAAAATGTGGCCTGGCTGCTTTTAATAACCTACATCAGATGTGGAAGCAAAGGAATGACTTAAAGCTGCAACTTATATTTAAAAGGGAAGCAGGGTATAAAAGTTTGGAAAATTTATATCCTAGCCATTGGGCAGAGAAAGAAAAAGCTTTTTCAGGAGAGGAATTCAAGCAGGCTGTGGAGCAACCACTTGCTAGAGATATTTGCATAACTAAAAGGAGCCAAGTCCTAATATCTAAGACAATGGGGGAAAGTCCTCCACGGCATTTCAGAGACCTTCATAGCCGTCCCTCCTATCACAGCCTAGAGTCATAGGGCCCCACTGCCCTGTGCAGCCTCAGGACACTGTTACCCACATCCTAGCCACTCCAGCTCTAGCCTTGGCTCAAAGGGCTCCAGATATTGCTCATGCCACTGCTCTGGAGAGTATGAGCCACTATAAGCTTTGGCAGCCTCCATGTGGCATTAAGCCTGCAAGTGCACAGACTGCAAGAGTGATGAGGCTTGGCACCGTCTGCCTACTTTCAGAGGATGTATGGAAAAGCCTGGGCACCCAGGCCAGAAGCCTGCTGATGGGGCAGAGCCCTCGCAGAAAACCTCTACAAGGGCAGTGCCAAGGGGAAATGTGGGGTTGGACCCCCCACACAGAGTCCCCAATGGGGCACTGCCAAATGGAGCTGTTAGAAAGAGGCCACCATCCTCCAGACTCTAGAATAGTAGATCCACCAGCAGCTTGCACCCTGTGCCTGGAATAGCTGCAGGTAACTCAACAACTTATGAGAGAAGACACAAGGGCTGAACCCTGAAAAGCCACAGGGGTGGAGCTGCCTAAGGCCTTGGGAGCCCACTCCTCACAACAGTGTGCCCTGGATGTGGGACATGGAGTCAAAGGAAACCATTTTGGAGCTTTAAGACATAATAACTTTCCTGCTGTGTTTTGAAGTTTTGAACTTGCATGGGGTCTGCAGCCCCTTTCTTTCGGCAATTTCTTCCTTTCAGAACAGGAATGTTTATCCAATGCCTCTACTCACATTATATCTTAGAAGTAAGTAGCTTTTTATTTTACAGGCTCATAGGTTGAAGGGACTTGTTTTGTCTCAGATGAGACTTTGGACTTGGACATCTTTTTTTTTTTTTTTTTTTTTTTTTTTTTGAGATGGAGTCTTTGTCTACTACCTAGGTTGAAGTACCTTGGTGCAATCTCAGCTCACTGCAACCTCCACCTCCCAGGTTCAAGCAATTCTCCTGCCTCAGCCTCCCAAGTAGCTGGGACAGCAGGCACATGCCACCATGCCTGGCTAATTTTTGTATTTTTAGTAGAGACTGGGTTTCTCCATGTTGGCCAGGCTGGTCTCAAACTCCACTCAGCCTCCCAAAGTGCTAGGATTACAGACATGAGCCATCACACCCAGCCTGGACTTTTGAGTTAATGCTACAATGAGTTAACATCTGGAGTGACTATTGGGAAGGCATAATTGTATTTTGCAATGTGAAAAGGACATGAGATTTGAGAGGAGCCAGGGTGAAATGATATAGTTTGGATATTTATTCTCACCCAAATCTCATGTGGAAATGTAATCCCCAATGATGGAGGCAGGGCCTGGTGGAAGGTGTTTGGGCCATGGGGGCAGATCTCTCACTGCTTGGTGCTGTCTTCAAGATAGTGAGTTCTCACAAAATCTGGTCATTTAAAAGTGTGTTGCACCTCCCTCTCCTTGCTCCTGCTTCACCTTCTACAGTGATCGTAAGCCTCCTGAGGCCTCCCGAGAAGTGGATGCCACCATGCTTCCTGTACAGCCCACAGAACCATAAGCCAATTAAACCTCTTTTCTCATAAATTACTCACTTTCAGGGATTTCTTTATAGCAATGCAGGAATGGCCTAACACACCTCCATTGTCTAGAAAACCAAGGATAAAATAAACACCCTATGATTGGAAATAATCGTGTCTATGTCAAGCCTTCCAATTTTGTCTCCCATAATTCACTATATGAACTATGCTCCAGTCAGTAAAACTGTGCTATTTGCTGATACCAAATATGTTTTTTTTCCTTCTCCAGCAATAATCCTATAGTCAAGAGATGCCTTGGGATGACACTATAACAGCTGGAATATCAAGGGGCTATTTGTCTTTATCAAGTGTCTCCTGGCCCTCTCCCATTCAGAAAGATCTCAACTAGGGAAAAGCCATCACTGAGGTCTGATCATGACCACCATACACTCATAAACTCTATTCTCCCAGATTCGCAAAGGACACTTCCCCAAGTCTGATTTTTTTTTAAATGAAAAACATTCTAATCAAACTGTACAAGCAATTTATAACTAAACCAATTTTCACTTCACCATCATTCCATTATGATCTGCTTGAGTTAATCAGAGGTAAGACAGAGGAAGACTCAATTTACACAGAAATTTCTTAGCAATCAATGTTGCTAAAGAGAAATTCAGAACAAAGTACAGAAAACATTATGAGTTGGGGAAATATACAATTCTATTAATGGGCAGACACTCCAAAAAAATTGAAAGTATACATCTCCTTCTCAGTCAAGCTACTGAGTTTTTTTTAAAAACACACTACTAACATGGTGACAGATGTCATCAATGTTGTAGTAAGAGCTGCAAATGTTACAGAACTAATGAATTTTCATTAGAGACATCAGATAATTTCAGAATGGGTTAAGCTGCTACCATTTGCCATTCCCATTAATATCATTGTCATGTAAAAGGTTTAATTTTCAGCTATTTTTGTTCTAGATAAAATCTTTGTCATTAAAATGAGGGATGATTTTGATATTTAATATATTCCATGGCATACTCCAGTGTGGTACTAATTTGGCCTTTTCAGTATTCTGCATATTAATTGACAATCCATCCCTCCTCCATTCCCCAGATAAGTGAGAACTGAAATAGAATGGACAACCAATCAAGTCACAGAATACTGAAAAGATCAACACAGAAGAAATGTGTTGCTCTCATCAAGAGCATATACAAGGCACCAAAATTATTTTCTCCCATGCTAATGACTATGACAGAAACAGGAATAATGAATGGCACCATCTAAATCCTTTTATGTGACAGTATTACCAAAGCACAGCAGTGCTCTCTAAAAATTAAAAACTAAGTATTTCTTATTTTAGTCAAAAGAATAAAACTGTGGTTTCACTTAACTTTTAGAACAATGCATTTTGCTGGATTCTGCAACAATTGGCAGATTATGTCCTGTTTTGAATTTTTTATAGTAATCTATCTCATGCACATAAAATGTGTCCTCAAGTTGCAGAATGTCCAGGATCACTGTGGAAAACTTATTTCAGTACATACTCTATTAGTTCCCTCCTCTTGCTAAATTATCACTCTGGTAAGAATTGACATCAGCTGCTTAAATAATACATTAACCCTGTTTCCAGAAGCTATTGTTTTCATTTGAGTGGGCATTTCCTCTAAGGATAAACTTTAGATTGTTACCCAAGAAGATAATATAATTTGTCATAATTTAAAGATCAATTGAATGTTTTGAATCAGTTTTATAGCAGTAATGATATAAATTCCCAGAGAGCAAAGATTATGGCATAATGCACACTTACAGCAGGTGTGAACAGTTGTCCAATTAAATCAATTAGCCCAATCTGTCCAACAAGACCAGGCCTTTCATACATTTTCTGCAATAGCACAAATGTGGAACAAATGTTAAAGATACCAAATATTGTGTATTATAATTTTCTATGTCCTACTATGTACAGAAAAGCTTGCAGTCATCTGCAAGTCTCTCAAGTGAAAATCCTATTTCAATAACATCAGACTTTTTGTCCTTGGTAATTACGGTTAAGCCCAAATCAGTCCCATGGTCTTTTTCTGAGTCGAGGCCTCTAAGAAAAACAATAAATTTGTCAACATAATGTCTTCCTTCAGGCTCAAAATTACTGAAAAACAATCAATGGGCACTTTAATTTTTCCACAAAATATTATTACTTATAGAAAAATTCATTCTTCATAAGAATAATAGTACTTAAGTAACAATAACATATTTCATTCACAAAGATACGTTGTTGACAAATCATCAGTTAAGATTTGTGCTCTAAGTTGTTCCTTTGTTTTGCTCTGTGTTTTCAAAGTAGTGGAATGGATTTACAACCACATGGGTACACATACAAGATGGTGAAATGCCTAGACACTTGAATAAGCACCTTGAAAAAAAAGCCCAGGATGGACATCAGCAGTACCTTGTTGTAAACAAGTTTTTACATCTTGCCCTTCATCACATCCTAAGCTTCAGAGTTTTAAGAATAAAAATGCAAAAAGTCAAATATGACAATAAGAATATTGCTTAAGTATAGCCTTGGGGGCTACTTCAGCATTGTTTTAAGATGATTACTAGACTTAATCCCTCTAGTGTTGGATGTTAAATTCCACTGACTTTTTTTAAATTTAATGACTTGCTAAAGTAAACTTCCATCTAGAACAATCAAATAGTACGTCATTTATTCAAATTTACAGTGGCTCTAATGTGCCAGCAAACTCCCTTGTCAAAACAGACAACTTTAAAAAATGTTCATTTGAGTCAGGAGTCCTACTTCCTAAATTAGCACCAAAGTGTCACCTTGATAGACCTATGAACAACAAAATCATTTATAATGAACCCAGCTTCCCTCTAGAGTGGACAGCCTAGTTCATGCATCTATAGGAGTTCTAATTATTCCCTACAGATAAGAGAGCACTTGGAGATGCTCAGGCATCAGCAATCTGTCACCTCCAAATACAATCATCTGATAAATATATGCTTACCAATCTCCCTCGAGATCTGAGTGAAGGCCTCCACACCGCTCTCACCATAGTTGCCCTCAGAAGCCAGTGTCGACACATAATTCCATCCCAGTGCTGTCACGATGTCCACCATGGCTTGGGCTTGGTAGGAGTCAGGTGGAACCACTCGAGAGAAAAAGTCATACCTGGTGTTATCACTTAGCTCTGGGGCTGTGGATGCATAGCTGATTTGAGGTATCTGCAAAACAAATGATGGGTCATTTCAACCCATGAGGAATCTTGAAGAATGATGGATTGTCATACAAGCTAAACAGCCAAGGCTATACCAGAAACCTAGACATATCAACCTGAAGCCAAAATACAGTTTTATGACTACCAATTTAATTAGAAAGTATTTTTGAATGGCCCATAGGCTTACTTTCTCTCAATGCACAATATTTCTAAACAGTGAGAAAGAATTTCATTTTGCTTTAGTTTCCATTGTTTCTGGAGCCAAAGCAAAACATTTGTGCTTTTTGTTGATGTTGCTTTTTTTAGTCTGTACATGATAAGCACTGGTGCAGAAAGGAGAGAAAAATGAAGACATATGCATCAGAAAAGATCGCCTCTGAAACTGGCTTTGGCTTTACAGGACATAAATGCTATACAATGACTAACAGGGAATTTAATATGAGATTTTTTTACACTTGATACCATTTTAATCGTAAGACTACATTTTTAGTAAATTATTTTAAATAGTTTTGCAAGTCTATTGACTGTTTATCGATATAATCAAAGTGCCACAAAAAGATCTGAGAACTGCCAGCAGCCACATATCCTCTCATAGAAACATCATTCTAACTCCCTTCAAAACATCACAGAAAAGGGAATCCAGACCATAAATTCTTTAGAAGAGACTATTTTTCTTTTAATGGGGAGAATTGCCAGAAATTCTTCAAAACGAGGAATCCTATATCATTTTTCAATAATGTGGGAGAGTGAGATATGTGATTGTGTATAGTAACTCCTCTGCTGCCATGCTGTGGTATGAGTGAAAGTTCAGAGATCAAAGTGACTCCAAGATGCCCTAATTCAGGCAGCTTGGTTGAAGATGCAGGTCTGACTTGTACATGAAAAAATTAACTTTATGCTACATCACATGTTGCAGTTAATGTCAGTGCTCAAAGAGGATGTCGGAGTTGCAGTTCCATCTTTCCCCACAGGGCTGCACACTCTGGGATCCAATAGTCCCCACTACAGTCTAGACAGATGATTCCCAATCTATATAAACGTTTCAACTCCACCCTTGACATATTTGTAAAGCTCTCAACACCTAAATAGCCTTCCTAAGTCTAGAGAGTCCTATTCCCTACTAGTGGCCGGTGAAATAACAGTGAAGTTCCTAAAACGTAAAAGTCACCCCGGGAGCAGCAGCAGAGCAATGTGCTTGGAGCTGTCCAGGGTGCTGACTATTCATTCCCCTTCCATGTAACTTGGATCCACCTACACTGGCCTTAACAGTGAGTACCCAGAATAGCGTGGCCCATTTAATCCCAAATTCTTTCTGGTTCTGTTCTCCTAGTGGGGACTGTGTTAACTTATTTGTTAACACTGTGGGACCATGAAAACCATCTGACCCACCTCATCCTGCCCTTTGCCTTCTCTGCCAAATATACTGGCCTTATCTTGACAAATTTTTCCCCTGGTTAGATTTTGTGACTCCATAGTACATGACTACTCGCAAAGACGCCCCTCCAAATCTCAAACCACACACCAAATCTTGCCCTTTTTCACCTTTTCTTGTTTGTTTTCAGAGGACCTGGGAAGGAAACCATGGATAACTTAGTGAGATCTACCTCTTACTAGGTAAAAATTTCCCAAATATCAAAAGTATGTGCATTCCTATATTCTAACGAAAATAAGTCGGCCATCTGACTTTCACTTTAGAAGAAATTCTGTGTATGTGCGAGCAGGGGTTGTGTGGGGGGAAGGGAATAGGGGAGCATTCTATAGCAAATTGTATAGCACTATACCATTTCTTTGTCCTTTTTGGATACCGATACTCCCACTTCCTGAGCTACTAAGAGTCCAGCAGTAAAATGACTTACACAACTCCCACCCTGCCTAGAATAATGAGCCACCCTTTCTAAAAATGAGCAGAAAGTGTGAAAATTGTTTGAAACCAAAACTAATTATCTCAAATTACTACCTTCAGTCAGTCACTACCAGGCTGTTTAATTAGCAGTCAGCCTCATGTTTAGGATTAATTAAACAGGTGTAAAGGGTATAAAAAATAAAAGTGCAGATAGAAGATGGTTGTTTGATTAATTCAGTAATGGACTTTCTCCCCAAAGTCTTGAAGAGTTTTCTCTTTGCAGATCAATGTGTGGGAAAGTAATGTGAGAGTATGTGTTTGTATTTTTATTTTTTCACTCTACAATAATACACATCAGGGTATATGAATAGTATTTCAAGACAAGTTTTCAAGTTTTCATGAAGTCACATCTCATTTTTATTTTGTTGTAGTAGACCACTAAGCATTGGTTCATTAAGCATTTTAATTTCTGTGCCAGCATCCCCAGTATTTCTACCATTCACAAATTAAACCCCTACTGGCAACTGAAGTAGAAATTTTTTTAAAGACCTGGAATGTTTTCTTTTATTTTCCCTACATCAAATCCACTGTAACTACCCCCTTAACCTTGGAGGTTTCATTACCAGAAACACAACAATGGAAAAAAAGGTGGTGAATGGTGAAGAAAAGCAGAGAAAAAAAATGAAAGGAAAAAGAAGGAAAGCATCCCAAGAAAAGAAGTTGCAAGGAAATGCACCCATTATCAGTTCCTCCATCCTTTAAAAAAAAAAAGTAGTGTCTTTTATAAGCCTCTCTTAACTCCCATTGCCAACGTAAAGGATAAAATACAAACTCTTCGGTCTGGTTCACAAAGATCATCAGATTGTGTCTCATCCTCCTCCCCTGACCTGTACCTTCTCTCCATATTCTCACAGCATCTTCACCCTTCTCCATACCAGGGAGATTTAATGCTCTCCTCTATCTAATGATCCTCTACACAAATTCAATATCCAGCTCAAAAGTCACCTCCCTCTGGGGACAGTTTCATTAACTCCACCAGGCAGAGCTGTCTTTTGCTATTCCTGTCTTCCAAAGCCTCCACCATCTAACATTAGAATCATGACTCTGCTGGCTTATGATCCTCTCAAGACCAAGCATGGTCTCTGTTTCTTTATTTGGTATCCCCAACACCAGGCAGAGCAAGTGGTCAATGAATGTTTGAGGGCAATTAATTAATTAAACTGCTGCAGGAAATTTAATACAGCTTCTTCCCCACCACCTCCTCCCTGGAATTCCACCAAAATATTGTGTGGGCTATTCTCCATTTGACCCTCCTGATCCTTCCCTATCCTGCCAAAGACCCTGGGAGGCTGCTCTCTATGACCATACTGCCTGGGCTTCCTTGCCTCTGGCTTCTAGTTGAGTTTGTCCCGGAGGCACTAGCAGAACATGGGAAGGCGAGAGGCGACAGAAAGAAGTTAGATATTTATCCCCCAGCTTCTTCCACTGACTCAGTGTATCTCCCCCTGGCCCCTCACCCACAGCTAAAGCTTTTGCCAGATTCCAGTGACCACTCTGTACCATTGCCCCTGTAAGGTCTCCCCACTGCTGTTGGCTCCTAAGCACTTCATCATCCCTTGTTTTTTCTAACTGTGCCCACACTTACAAATAATCTTTTTGTGAACTGCTCTTTCATTACCCCTGGGTGTGCCAGAAGCCTGATGAACACTCCCCTATGACAAGTCTCTGTAAAAGACAACACTGCTGTGGCTCCCCAATCTCAGCCCTGCCCTAACTTCTTAGCCCTTCTCTAGCCACCTGCCCTTCCAGCCTTCTCTACCACTGTCCTTAGGTGACTTCCTCATTTCCTTTCTCCTTCATTTCCCTAAGGCATCCTATTGCATATTTGAAAACACCTGTCATTTTGCTTTCCTTCATTTCTTGTTTTCTTTGTGCTGAGACTTCATAAAAATATCATATGGGCTTAAATAAGGCCATATTTCTATTACTCAAATGAAGCATATTTGAGTCAATTAATTATATAACTCAGGACACTCATCATCTTTTTTAAAAAAATTTTTTTTTACATTCCACTTTTCTAATAATTATTTTGGTTAGGAAAAACGCTTTTTCTTCTCTCACTATATTCTCACTTCAGCCCACGGAAGAGGAGATTCCTACCCCCCAACTCCACCCTCTTTGGGAGCTCCAGAACAAATATTTCCTCTCTCACTCTCCATTCCTTTACTGACTTTCCCCACCACGGAGGGGGAAAGAAATCAAAGCCAGATCTCTACGTTTATTGGGCAGAAGGGGATAGCAGGCTCTCCCTTTATTCTCTGACCTGTCCACATACATCTCAGGCTTCTTTTCTCTATAATGTCAAGAGATCATGCTGGGCCTCAATTCTTGGAAAGGAAGCCCACCCTCTTCTCTCTATATTCCACTGGCAACCAGACATTTGAGAAATACCTGAAGTCCATGCTACTCACTGCAAGTGAACTTTAAGTCTTCTGTGCAGGCAGAAGTGGGTCCCAAGGTTGAGATGTGGTGCAAGAGTAGGAGGCACAGGGTCAAGCTGAATTATCTCGAATGCAGTTCTTAACAGATAGTCATGTGCCTGGGGAGTTATTTGGTGCTTGCCCAGCTGTTAATAAAGCTAATTACTTAATCTACATTTAACTAGCTATTCTGTGAATATTGGACTTGCAAACTCGAGAAATTCCAAAAATTTGACTTAGAGCTCAAGGAGATTAAAATTGTATTTCAAAAGAAATTCATTTACATATATTATTAACAGGAGTTAGCAGAGATTATTGTCTTCTAGTATCTGTTCTCCTTCTAGATTGAAACCTCCAGTTTTTACCTAGCCACCCAGAACATGACTACATTTCCTAGCCTTCCTTGAAATGGTAAGTGAAGCTTCTGAAAAGGATCCTTAAAGGAGAAGGCATGCTTTTTCATGATCCTCCTTCTTTCTTGCTGGCTAGAATTTGGACATAATGCCTGGAGTTCCATTAGCCATCTTAGGCTATGACCTAGCAGCAATGGTGGAGCAAAGAGCCACACCCTAGTCCAAGCCACTGTGATATCTGGATTCCTAAAGCCACTTGACTCTTCTTCCTGCTTCCATTCATGCTCTTCTCAAATCTATGCCACACCAGCAAGAAAACTGGTATTTTACAAAAATAGATCTTAAAGGCTGGGTGCGGTGTCTCATGCCTGTAATCCCAGCAGTTTGGGAGGCTGAGGTGGGCAGATTACCTGAGGTCAGGAGTTCGAGACCAGCCTGGTCAACATGGTGAAGCCCCATCACTACCAAAAATACCAAAACTTAGCCAGGCGTAATGGTGGGCGCCTGTAATCCCAGCTACTCAGGAGGCTGAGACAAGAGTATCACTTGAACCCGGGAGGTAGAGGTTGCAGTGAGCCGAAATCACACCATTGCAATCCAGCCTGGGCACCAAGAACAAAACTCTGTCTCAAAAAAAAAAAAGATCTTAGAAAAATCTTGCTTAGAGTCCTTCAATCATTTCCCCATTGCCCTTAGAATATAGCCCAAACCTCTTGTCACAGGATCCTTTGAACTGGCAACTGACCACCTATCCCTCTCACTCACCTGATCCAACCACACTGGCTTCCTTTTTGTTTCACCTCCAGCACTCACACATATCACCACAAACATTTTCCCAAGTAAGTCCTTTCTGGCCTTTCTCATCCTTCAGCCTCAGCTCAACAGACCTTCCCTGACCACCCCATCTAGTGTTGTCTCCTCACCTTCCATTATTACCTCATCACCCTACTTATTTCCTTCCTCTTTCACCACCTGCATTAATTTGTGTATTCTGTTTTCCCTACTAACATGTAGATTCCACAGGGTTATTTTCTGCATTGTTTACAGATGTAATATGAGCTCCCAGGAGATAGTAGGTGTTCAATAAATATTCATTGAAAGTAAAATGAGCCCATCCATCCATTAATCAAGAACTCCTTTTGTTATTTTCTTCCATATATCCTAACTTGGAAAGATTTTTCTATAAAACTATTTAAGTTAAAACACCACCCATTTCCCATATTCTTTTTTAATCAAAGATCTGTTCAGCTGCAAAACTTCTGATCAGCACAAGGCATCTGTTTTTACCAAGCTGAAGTGATGGAATTCCAGTTCAAATCACCGAAGTGCAGCTTCAGTTGTAGCCTGTGCAGTCTCCTCATAGGGAAGCTTACGACTGCCACTTTGCTTTTTGAAATGCCAAAAATGGCCATGAAAACTTCATAACTATCTTGGAAAACATCTTGACAGCCCATGGACTTCAGTGTGTCATTAAAGAATAAAAATTACATTTCTAATCAAAAGCCAACATCATAGATTATTTGATCATTTACCCCTTCTTATCTTTATCTGTAAGATGGATATTCCAGACAGGGAAAAAAGTGCTTACATCTCCCCCAAACCAACTGTCTCTCTCCATGTTGCCTTCACTGAGCCTTACTGTACATGACTGAGTGATGAAATAAAGGATTTCTGAGGCTCCAAGGGACTCGGAGACTTTTATATACCAGAAATACTCTTTTTGTGGTCCAAGGAAGAACAACTTCAGCTGCCTCAAGGTTTCCCACTGCTTGCACATCAAAATATTGCCATAAGCTTGAAACTTGCCTTGTCTATTCAGAATGCCGTAAGTTTTGCATCTGTTCACCACAGTTACTGGTTTGCTAAATATCCCAAGGAAGCCAAGACACCCCTGACAAGGCTAGCAAAAAGCCACCTAAAGCACAGCTTAGAGGAAGCCCCTCCAAATTCTAGGAAATTTCAATCTTTCTGCAAGAAACTTGCATACATCTGAGTACAGGTTTGCAGACAGAAGACAGTTTAAGACCTGAATCACATACACTGTCGCCATGAAAAAGCGTTTCTCCCCCGGCTTGCCAAAAAAGGTTTTTGTTCTCTACAAACAACCTTGTCCATTGATCATGGAACTTAATTGGTGAAGCAGGTTGGCGGGGTGGGGTCTTTGTGCTACTCAATAATATCATTGGTTTTTTCCAGTGAAAGATCAGCTTGAAGCCGCATTCTTCCCTTAGGGGGTTGTGCTTGCCTGAGCACTTTTCCAGTGATGGTGGTTAGCAACAGTGGCCATCAGGATGATAGCTTCCTACCACCTGGCCTCTGGGTAGATTTGTTTTTGCTGCAAAACTCAGGTCAAAAAAAGCATAATTATTATAGCCATTAACTTTGTCTTTTTATACCTGACTGCTCTCTAGTATTAAAACTACTAGTTGCTTGTGGCAAAACATCAGTATATAATCAGAAATTAGATATAAATGAGGAGTTAGGACTAGAAGTCAATGTCCAGCACTGGCCCAACTCTCCCGGACACTGCCCTGAGCTTTCACGTTCCTCCCACCTTCATCAAAACAGGCTAAGGAGAGGGAAAAGAAGAAAGGAACTGTAAAGCCGGAGAGCGAAACAAAAAAGAAAATGGATGATTACCCCAAGTTTGCATCCAAAAACATGAAGTAGCAGTATTCCTTCCCCAAATCAGGACTGGCTCAGAATAATCCTGTCCACATAGTCGACAGTTAAGATTCCTGTTTGTACAAGTTGGTGTCAAATAGGAAATTCAGTCTCTGCCCTTTTCTTCTCAGTTGAGTTCCCACAGTTGATTCAGAGGAGGATGTGAGCCTTTGGGTTTTGATGCACAACAGAGTTTAGCAAAAGCAAAGGAGAGGAAGCCTACTGAAATGGGAAATCATGGGGTCAAGGAGAGCCAGGAGTACAATATATTGCACCATATTTTTATCTATCTCCCCAACATGAGCTCATTAAGACCAAGCAGAGCTTTACACACACACCTGCACCAAAGGGGCCTGTGGTTAGTTAACACAGCTGAGTGTAACACAGTTAGTAGGTTTAAGGTCATGAGTTGAATTCCATTATGGGCCAGGATGAAGACGACACTCCTCACCAGAACCTTCCTCTCACAAATGCAGAGCACACTAACAAAGTCAACCTGAGAGAGGAGAGACAAGATCAATCCATTCTCACTGCTAGATGAATAATTCAAAGATGGTTTGCTACTAATGGTGAACCTAAAATTTTAGCAGCAAATCATGAGAGACACATTTTCTTCAAAACATAAAGAGTGTGTTTTTGTATCTATATCTGCCTGAAAGTATAAATATATATTACACTTACAAAGTCATACGCTGATTTCAGATAATTCATTTGAATAGACCATTGAATTGTAAAAGGGCACATTTTCTCACCTCCTTTTCATGGGTATTGTATGAGTCATAGAGGCAAAGAAAACAAATGACTCAAGGAGACTAAATAAAGGGACTATTTTCAAGGCAGGAGCAGCATATAGGGAAGGCAGTGGAAGGCCACAACCCAGAAGGAGTCAGAGGTCAAGGTTGGCAGTTGTTACCCAAGAGCCCTAAGAGAGAGCAGTTACAGAGTCATGAACGGAAGCCACCTTGAGGAGAGCAGTAATCTCTCTAAAAGGACACAGCCAACCCCTGGAAAACTCTAAAGGAAATTACATTCTGGCCTCTCCCTTATACACACCTCCTGCTGGGTTGCCCTCTGACCAAATCTATTGGAAGCCAGAGAGCAAGAGAACTTGACTTTGCCTGCACAAAGGAACCTTCCAGGGCAGCCAGCAGACAGCAAAAGAAAGTGGTTGCGGCAAGCCAAGCAGAAGCTATCTAGCCTGATGGATTCACAGCCAAATTCTACCAGAGGTACAAGGAGGAACTGGTACCATTCCTTCTGAAACTATTCCAATCCATAGAAAAAGAGGGAATCCTCCCTAACACATTTTATGAAGCCAGCATCGTCCTGATACCAAAACCTGGCAGAGACATAACCAAAAAAGAGAATTTCAGACCAATATCCTTGATGAACATTGACGCAAAAATCCTCAATAAAATACTGGCAAACCGAATCCAGCAGCACATCAAAAAGCTTATCCACCATGATCAAGTGGGCTTCATCCCTGGGATGCAAGGCTGGTTCAACATACACAAATCAATAAATGTAATCCAGCATATAAACAGAACCAAAGACAAAAACCACATGATTATCTCAATAGATGCAGAAAAGACCTTTGACAAAATTCAACAACCCTTCATGCTAAAAACTCTCAATAAATTAGGTATTGATGGGACGTATCTCAAAATAATAAGAGCTATCTATGACAAACCCACAGCCAATATCATACTGAATGGGCAAAAACTGGAAGCATTCCCTCTGAAAACTGGCACAAGACAGGGATGCCCTCTCTCACCACTCCTATTCAACATAGTGCTGGAAGTTCTGGCCAGAGCAATCAGGCAGGAGAAGGAAATAAAGGGCATTCAATTAGGAAAAGAGGAAGTCAAATTGTCCCTGTTTGCAGATGACATGATTGTATATCTAGAAAACCCCATTGTCTCAGCCCAAAATCTCCTTAAGCTGATTAGCAACTTCAGCAAAGTCTCAGGATACAAAATCAATGTACAAAAATCACAAGCATTCTTGTACACCAATCACAGACAAACAGAGAGCCAAATCATGAGTGAACTCCCATTCACAATTGCTTCAAAGAGAATAAAATACCTAGGAATCCAATTTACAAGGGATGTGAAGGACCTCTTCAAGGAGAACTACAAACCACTGCTCAATGAAATAAAAGAAGATACAAACAAATGGAAGAACATTCCATGCTCATGGGTTGGAAGAATCAATATCGTGAAAATGGCCATACTGCCCAAGGTAATTTATAGATTCAATGCCATCCCCATCAAGCTACCAATGACTTTCTTCACAGAATTGGAAAAAACTACTTTAAAGCCCTCTCTTTTTCATACCTCTCAGTGGCCAGTTGGCCACCAGAAATGAAGACTCTTTAAAAATTAAATTTAAGGTCCAAATTTCCTCTAGAGGAAAACATATGCTTATATGTTTTGGTATAAAAGATATGTTCACATTGCAAAAGATGAATTCAACAGTATTGACTACAGTAACTGTGGGACTAAGTTTTCTCTACAATCTTGCTACTCAGTGCTGTCGGCAAACCCACAGCATCAGCATCAGCATCACCTGGGAGCTTCTTAGAAATGTAGAATCTCAGGCCCCACCCCAGACCTACTGAATGAGACTTTGAATTTTAACAAGATCTCCAGGTGATTCGTGTTCACAATAAAATTGGAAAAGCTCTGCTACAGTATGAAACATTGAATGTGTACTCAAGAGCCCTGTTTCCCTTTGAAATTTTTCCATATCATGCTCAAAGGGATTTAAACACATTCATTGCAAGGATTATTTTGTTAGCTCTGCATGTTGTTATCATGAGGAGATATAAAAGCTCCCTCTAATTCACTTTATGAAGAAGTTGATGCCTTGAACATTATGTTCACTTACGCTAGGGTGAACATCTAATAATCATTAGAAATTTCATATCAAAAATATTCTGCATCCAAATTTCTGTTTTTAAGAGTATTATGCTTCAGTTCTTGCATCAAATGCTAGCATGGAGTTTATTTTTAGTGTCATGATAAATCTATAGACCAGTAAATATGTCATATCAAGTGTTGAGTCAGTAAAAGATTTTTAAATATATTTCTTACTTATTTGAAAACAACAGATGAGTTTTTGAAAAATAAAAATTTGGCAAAGCCTGCATGATGAAATGCCAAATAAAAGATGCAATGTACCTTGTCATCGATACATTTTCCATAGCATTCATATGCAGCAGGATAATTTAGTAAGATATTCATTTCTGTCTGATTGTTACTGCTTTAGGAGATGGATGAAATGATTTCTTTTCCTTTGTGCCCTCCACATGAGCAATCAAGCCTGCATGTCTTGGCGAATTAGCTCATTTTCAGGAGACTTGGCCTATAGAGGTTATAGAGCTGAATTACTACAGGAGGGGCATCTCCCAAGGTTTGAGGAGGAGGAATTGGAAACGGAAATAGAGGGAGAGAATAGTACTTCACCAGAGACTTGGGAATGAGGGAGATCTTCAGTTTCTTCCTTGGTAGTGCCTGAGAACCCAGGAACCCTCAAAGAAGCTCATTTCCCATGCTTGCCATAGAGGGAATGGAATCCCCCTCCTTTTAATAGCCCACAGGGGCTACAGTGAGCATCTCTGTGGTTAACTCCTCTGTACCTATATTAGTCCACTCTCACACTGCTCTAAAGAACTACCTAAGACTGTGTAATTTATGAAAAAAGTGGTTTAATTGATTCACAGTTCTTTCTGCAGGCTGTACAGGAAGGATGGCTGGGAGGCCTCAGGAAACTTACAATCATAGCAAAAGGCAAAGGGAAAGCAAACACAGCAGGGGTGAGGGAGACAGAGTGCATGCAAAGGGGGAAGTGCCACACACTTTTAAACCACCACATCTTGTGAGAATTCTATCACGAGACAGCATTAGGCGGATGGTCCTAAACCATTAGAAACCACCCCTATGATCCACTCACCTCTTACCAGGCCCCACACCTTCAACACGTGGGGACTACAATTCCACATGGGATTTGGGTGGGGACACAGAGACAAACCATATTAGTAGACTTGGAAACTGAAGGCTAGGTCTCCAAACTGAATATGATTGAATTGGTGACACCTAGTGAATGTGGCTCAGTGTCAGAATTATTTGATATCAAAGAAAAAAAGTTCCTTTCACTTCAGTTTTGAAAAGCAAATTCATTTCTTATACCTACTTTACCTTAGAGAGTAGGCTTATGAGCTGAGGCACTGGTATACACTGCTATTCTTCAGCAAATCCTAGGAAAGCACTTTGTACATAGCAGATAACACATGGACATTGTTGATTAACTGCTTACTAGCAACAGTAAAACAACTCAGGATTCCTGACTTTTAATATCAACAGTCTACCTAGTAAAACTGCTTCTCAAAAGCTTCCCACATTTTCGGTGCTTAAATGAAAATATACTTTTCTTTTTTTATGAGTAGCTGAATCCTTTTGCACAGACCATAACTTAGATATATGAAGACATTTATTGTCTTTCCAATTCTAATTTTCTAAATAATCTAAATATGTAAATGTCTCCATAATGCTTTGCTAGAGACTGTATGTAAATATCATTAGGCTATTTAAAAAAAAAAAAAGGAAAAAGAAAAAACAAGAAAACCTTTTAGGCACGTCTGTCTTTTAAAAACAATACCATTTCAACCTCAAATTTGATGAGACATACACATTGCTTTTTGGATGCCCTTTAATTTTTTTAATTCTAAGAAAAAAAATTTGAGGAGATTTAAAGTAGTTTAAGATGACATTTAAGAATATAATCTAACTTAAATTAGGATTGAGGTACTGCAAATGTAGACATTTTCTTTTGTAAACAAATAGAAAGTAGGACAACAAGCGGAATTCAAGGTAGCTCAAAAAATGCAGGAGGAAAAACACTTGAAAAGAAAATGGAAATACTGAGATAAAAAATTCAACACGTCATAAAAAGACTTTTTGGGAGAGGGACTGAGAAAAGTGGGGGGTAGATTAAATATACTGGTTGAGAAACCCGCATTAGAGAAGTAAGACTAGGGACTATGGATAAGGGGATGAGTGGAGAAGGCAGTGTGGCTTGAGTCAACGTTGAACTTCAGGAACAGGAGAAGATGGGAAAGAGGAAAAGAAAGACTTTTAATCCCCTGTAGCAGGAGATGGAATAAGCAAAGAAGTCACTGTTTGCCCTCCAGCCTTCCATCCCTGCTAAGTGGCTACTATTGAATTAATCATCTGTAAGTCATCATTCTGGACTGGCATAGCCTTGGTTTAGGGTGTCTCATTTCATCCATATAATAGTCACCAGGGCTACTGAGTCCCTTCAAAACTAGTTATCAGCCAGATGTTGCAATCAAACATGTCTGTGCCTATACAACTGCTATGGTTTGAATGTTTGTCCCCTCCAAACCTCACGTTGAAATTTCATCCCGTGTTGGAGGTGGGGCATAATGGGAGGTGTTTGGGTCCCAGGGGGAATCCTTCCTGAATACTTTAATGCCCTTCCAAGGTTGGGGGAGTTAGTTCTCACTCTGTTAATTCCCTCAATAGCTAGTTATTTAAAAGAGCCTGGCACCTTCCCTCTGTCTCACATTTCCTCTCTGTGTGTGACCTCTGCACACTCTAGCTCCCTTTCTGCCTTCAGCCATGAGTGGAGGCAGGCTCAGGCCCTCATCAGATGCAGACACCCAATCTTAAACTTTCCAGCCATCAGAACTATGAGCCAAATAAACCTTTTTTCTTCATAAATTACTCTTAGTCTCAGGTATTCCTTTATAGCAATACAAAACAAACTAAGATAACTTTATTATTCTGCCCATGGTTTCTATAAAACATTACCAAGTTTTCTTCAAAAATTCTTCACATCTATTTCAATATGGGTCAAATATTTTTCAAACATTTTGTAGAATGTATCTTTTTCTTCCCCATAAGAAATAGAAGCCGTAAGTTAAAGATAGCTCTTAATTTCCCATCATCACATGACAAACCTTCCCTTCCTTCTTCCTTTCCCTTTCCTTGCGTTACAAGAAAAAATGTCACCTTTGCTATCTAAGGTGAAGCCTCAACTCTGCTCTGAATTGCACATGCAGCAGCCTTTTTGAGCCTGACATTATAGATTATTGCCTCTCTCTTTCAAGTCATTAACCACGTACTTTCAACTGGGTCCTTTCTACTGGCATTTGTATATACTCAAGCCTCTCCAATTCAAAAAGAAAACCTTTTTAAAAAAGAAAATAAAAGAAACCATTACTCAACTCCTTATCCAACTCCAGCTCTCAAGCTAATATTTGTCTACCTTTTACAACCAAACTTTAAAATTTCAACTAAATACCCTCTCCGTTGTCTTACCTCCCACTCACTTTTCAGCATTGAGACTGGCTTTTGTCCCAGGGCTGTATTCAAACTGCTCTAAGCAAGATCATAAAACTTTTCATGTCACAAAATCCAATGGTCAATTTGCTGTCCTCATTTCACTTGAATCAGCAGCATTAAAATCTGGACAATATTTTACTTGGCTTCTACAACACACTCTCTTGGTTTTCTCCTACCCCTCTAGATATTCCTTGTCATCTCCTCTAGTTCATCTTTATTTGCTTACAATTTAAAAGTGAGGTTCCCTGAGGCCTGACCTGAGCCCCAGTTTTTTTGCGCACTTTCATTCTCACAAGATGACAATGTCCAACAAGTTTATGGCTTTGATCACTGTCAGTATAACTACAATGTCCAAATTTATCTCTGAAATAGTCAACTCAGACTTCTCTAAAATGCATACCTACTACCAATTGGATAATGAACCTCCACTTAGAAATTTTAAATTTACCTTAAATTCAACATGATCAAAACTGATTGCACAGACTTGTGCTTCTAGCCAAAATGAAATAACTGGAACCAGATGTAGCCCCTACCCTTTAACAAAATATTAGGAAATCAACCTTAGGAGTATATAAAAATAACAAACGATGACAAGGAATGTAATCAATTCACCATATTAACGGTATAAACACAAAACCATAATTGGTGTAGAAAAAGCATTTGAAAAAATTCAACATCCATTCACAAAATAGATAAATAAATAAGTAAAGTCTGAGCTTATTAAGACTCTACAGAAATATCCTCAACATGATAATGGACATCTGTTGAAAAAATACATCTAAAATCATACCTAGTGGTGAAAGGCTCAATGCTTTTCCCCTGAGTCTGCAAGATGCAAGACTGTCCATTTCACTGGAAATTAGCAAGCTGATTCTAAAATTTGTATGGAAATGCAAAGAATTTACAATAGCTACAATAATTTTGAAGAATAAGAGCAAATCTGAATAATTCATTAAATGTTTTCTAAACAAACTATCAAACTACAGTAATCAACAAAGCAAAGGATTGGCATAAAGCTAGATATAGAGATTAATCAAAAAAAGTGAAGAGTTTAGAAATGGTAGGTTGAATTTCTATAAAGATGCCAAGAAAATTCAAAGGGGAAAGGATAACTTCTCAACAAATGGTGCTAGAACTGAATATCCATATGAAGAAAAAAGACACTTGATTCTCACACCATGCATAAGAATTAGTCAAAGTGGACAACTGACCCAAACATAAATAATAAAACTATACAGCAGTACATGCAAGGATACAAAAATACTAGAAGAAAACCTAGGGAAAACTCTTCAGGACAAAACTCTTCTAGACAATGAATTCATGACTAAGACCTCAAAAGCACAAGAAACCGAAACAAAACTAGATAAATTAGTACTTAATTAAACTAAAAAACCTTAACACAGCAAAAGAAATAACAGAGTGAACAAACAGATAACCTGCATAATTAGAGAAAATATTGGAAAACTATGCATCCATCAGGGGACCAATATCCAGAATTTATAAGGAACTAAAAAAAAAAAAAAAACCACACACACAAATAACTATTAAAAAGTGAGCAAAAGACGGTTTTCAAAAGAAGATATACAAAGGGCCAACAGACATTTGAAAAAATACTTTACATCACTAATCATCAGAGAAATGCACATTAAAACCTCAATAAGATATCATCTTACACCAGTCAGAACCATTACTATTAAAAAGTCAAAAAATAACAGATGTTGATAAGGATGCGGAGAAAAGGAATGCTTATACACTGTTGGTAGAAATGTAAATTTTTACAATCTCTATGGAAAACAGTAAAGAGATTTCTCAAAGAATTAAAAGTAGAACTATCATTGACCATCCAACAATCCCAATACTGGGTATCTACCCAAAGGAAAAGAAATCACTATATCAAAAAGATACCTGTACTCATATGTTTATCATAGCACTATTCACAATCTTTGCTAAAGATATGGATTCAACCTAAGTGTCTATCAGTGGATGACTGGATAAAAGAAATGAGGTATATATGGACAACAAATACCATTCAGCCATAAAAATAATGAAGCATGTCTTTTGTAGCAACATGAATGAAGCTGGAGGCCATTATCTTAAGTGAAATTACTCAGAAACAGAAAGTCAAGTATCCTATGCTCCCACTTATAAGTGGGACTTAAATAATCTGTACACACGGAATATAGAATGGTAGGTCCTAGTACACTCAGAAGGGTTGGGAAGAGAAACGGGGTGGGTGATGAAAAATTACTTAATGGGTACAATGAACATTATTCAGGTGATGGATACACTAAAAGCCAAGACTTCACCACTATACAATATGTCCATGCAACAAAATTGCACTTGTACTCCTTAAATGTATTTAAATACTACTACTAATAAAACTATTAGAAAAACTAAAGTGAAAATTTTCACAAAATTGAGGTAAACAAAGATGTTTAGAAAAGACACAAAAAGCACAGTTCATAAAGTGAATTAACAAATTGGAATTCACCAAAATAAGAAACCTCTTCACATATCATTATTAATAAAATATAAGTCAAGTCACAGATTGAGGAGAAAATATTTGGAAGATATATCTGATTAAAGACTTTTACCTAGAATTTTTAAAGAACGCTTGCAACTCATAACAATACAAACAGTCCAAATTTTAAAATGGGTAAAAAACTTGAACAGAAATTCAGAAGAGAAGATATACAAATGGATAAATAAAAAGATGCTAAATCATATTACTCTTCAGGGAAATTAAAATTAAAATCAATGAGATATAACTACGTACTTACTAGAATTCCTAAAGGTAGAAACACAATACCAAGTAGGGCAATGATGTGAAGCAACTTAAACTCTCCTACATTGCTGTTGAGAATGCAAATTGCTACAACCACTTTTGAAATAATTTGGCAGATATATATATCCCTTATGTGCGGGGGGGTATACACACACATACGTACATATGTATGTACACTTATAAAATATAAATATGTGCATCTACCACATAATCCAGCAATTCTATTACTAGGTATACTTACCCAAGAGATATAAAAACACATGTTCATACAAAGACTTGTACTCAAATATTCACCGCAATTTTATTCATAGTAGCCCAAAATTGAAAACAACCTAAATATCCATCAATAGGTGACTGAATAAACAAACTGTGGTGTAGCAATACAATAAAATACAACTTGGCAATAAAAATAAACTACCGATGAACACAGTGATATGAATGAATCTCAAAACTATTATACTGAGCAATAAAAGCCAATCCCAAAAGATTACATACAACGTGATTCCATTTATTGAAATTCCAGAAAACACAAATCTAACCTATAGTGAGAAAATAGATCAGTGATTTCCTGGAGCCAGAGCAGGGTAAGAGGACTGTAAATGGCACAAGGAAACTTTTTAGGTGATGGAAAAATGCTGTATCTTGATTGTGACTGTGATATACAGGTTTATATATTTGTCAAAACTCATCAAATACTCATTTACGCTAGGTACATATTATTATAAGTTATTCTTTAATAAAGATTTTTTTAAACAATCAATGCCTGGTCTCTCCTTCCACCCCAGCACACACCCTTCAAAACCAAGTCCTCCTTAAGTTATTTGAAATCTTGGTATAATGTTTTCCTACTTCCATATCCTTCAACACTCATGTTCATGCAATCACTATATTCTGTTTACCTTCAAAATATCTCGGTGTCTTCACATATCTTATCTCCACTGGCACCTTTAGGCCTATGCCCTATTAGCTCTTACTCACATCTCTTGTGACATCTCAGCAGACACTCTCATGTCCTTCCAATCTATTTTCCACCATCAGCCAAGTGCAGAACCCATTACGACAACCCTCTAAAAACTGTGCAATCCATACCGTGATCAAAGAAAGCCTCACGTGGCCTGGCCCCTGCATGCCTCTCCAATCTATTTCAGTTATCCTCTAGGCCTCCACACTCCAGCACAGTGGCCTTTTTTCAGTCCTTGAAGAGACTGTGTTTCTTCTCTCTTTAAGACCTTCTCACTTGCTGTGCTCCCTACTCATATATCCACCCACCCAAACTCTTGCTCATCCTTCTGATTTCTTCTTAAACATCACTTCCCCAGGAAAGCCTTCCCTGCTCCACTCCCCCAGCAAGTCAAAGCCTTGTGACACAGGCTTTCATAATACTCCGAATCTCTCCTTCACAGTGTCTGCTTTCATTGGAATTGTATAGTTATTTTTGTAACTTATTGTTTAATGTCTGTAGCTCCTGTTGGATTTAAACTTCGCAAGACAGTGGCCCTGTCCATCTTACTACATTTCGAGTAACTAGTATTAAAAGGTTCAACAAACATGAATGAATGAACGAACGAATACAGCCTATGACAAAGAACCTAGTGAGCCCATAGTGACAATAAAATAGTCAACAACGACCTTCTCTGAGAATAAGTAGCTTCTTTAATCACTAACATTTTGCTTCTAAAATGAGTCCAGAGAGACCCAGGACTCTGCCTTGAATAAACAAGCCTATAAAATATGAGTGTCATTTTATCTTTAAGGACTTATTCATTGTAATCTCTGTTTTAACATCTGAAAAAGACAGACTCATTACCTAGGATGGGACAACGTGCATCTAGAATAACTTAAATGAATACAAATATATAAAATATATAATGATTCATGAAGTCATAATAATACTAAAAAAAACACTGGTCACCACTAGAACTTGCTTGGGCATCAATTTCTTACCCTGAAAACTGATAATAAATGTGGAAAAAATCAAATATTTAATATGCCTTTTCAGGAGTTTGGAGTAATCAAAATAATTCTAATAAATGCACAAGGAATCATTTCTATGATGGTGACAAACAAATTTGCTTACTATCTTTAAGCCTCATTTGACTTGGTCTCTCCACAAAACATTTCAAACAACACATCCTCCATGGCAAAGTCAGAGATGCCTTCCCTATTTCCAAGGATTTTGCATGTCATTAGATAAATAGACTAAAGTATGTATGAAGAGAGTCTCAACATAGAGGTAGCTTTGGGGATATTTTGTGGAGAATGTTGAAGGCCAGCACAAATTTTGTGCTTAATTTGGTAGGTGGTGGAGAGCCACAGATTTTCTCTCTAATGGTGCAACATTATCAGATCTGTACTTTATAAAAATAAATCTGACAACAAATTTTAAAATAGACTGTAGAATAGAGGGACTAGAGGTGGGGAAAGAGTTATGAAGTTATTACAATATTTAAGGAGGCTGTCATAATGGTCTGAAGTGGGGTGATAGTCGGAATGGCAAATTCAGAAGCCAGAGGGGAAGTACAACTAGACAAAATCTAACAGCTGAAATTAAAAAGGAAAAGCATAAATGTATGAAATGGTATCACAGTGTGATGACTGATGATTGATAAATGACATGATAATAATGACTGTCAGGATTCAGTTTACAAGTTCTAAACAGCTAAAGATTCACAACATTCTGTTGATAAAATGAAATGTGAAATGACTAAGCAATACCACTGCATCAGTCTAATCAAGTAATAGAAATCACTAGAATATAATAAGACAGAAAGACTCATAATGTAAAGAATTAGTTACATGGGTGGCAAAAGAACTAAAATTCAAAGGACAGTGAGGCAACCTAGACACTAGCACCAAAAGGAAGCAACTACCATGCCTAAACCAGAGAGAAAGAGAGAAAGTGGAACAACTAGAGCCAGGGAGGCCAGGGTCACTCATTGAAAGATGAAAGCATGACAAGCCAGTACAATGGGAGCTGAGGCTTCAGGGGAGACACAGCTGCTGACGGAGATGATTCATAGGCAGAGATGGAAGGGAAGAAATTATTTGAAGTATCTCTCCTTCCCACCTGCTAATCTCCTACTAGAACAAAGACCAATTATAAGCCAGCTGACAGGAGAATCAGAGAAATGAAAACTTCAGGGGTCATCCCTGCTACATTACAGAGGATGGAGAGTTGATATAAGAGCAAATAGACTGAGGGCCAGCACAACTGTACAGGTTAGGATGAACGGCTTCACATTTTCAACATAAGACTAAAGAGATACTAGTATAAAATAAAGCAAATTAAGTAAAAATTCTGTAATCTTAAATTTGAGTTGTAAACGTCAGTCTAAACTCATGATTTATTTTATTTTCAAGTGTGCATTTCCCAACTGTATCTTCTGAAAAGGCTAAATGCAATGACAATGCAGTAGCCAGGAGCTCACCTGGCACTCAGATTATGGTCTCTAAATACCATTCCCCTACTGAAATGGAGCGAAGTTCTTTTAAGAATCACTCCTCTAGATATACAGCAAAATGAACCTGGGACATCTTATTGTGCCAGAGAGCAAGGACATTATCAAGGAAACTATGTTGTGTCAAAAAACACCAGAGCCAATATGAAGGAGTTCCCACTGACCTAAAATGGGACAATGTGCATTAAAAAAAAAATAACTACTGCAATGAACTGGAACACATTAAAATATTATAATCCCAAAATAAGTTGAACCTGAATCTAATCAAGCCTCAATGTCAAATTATATAAATTTATATAAAATACAAGAATAGAGCTGCAAGTTAAATGACCATGAGAAGACAGTCAAATCCAAAATATGGAACATTCTACAGTGTAAATGACACAGTGTTTCCAACAAATCAATGATATTAAAAAAGAAGAAAGACTTAAGGAATATATCAGCCAAATGTGATGTGTGGACGTTTTTTAATAATGATTCAAACAAACCAACTATAAAAAGACATTTTTGAGGTAATTTATACAAAGTGAATATAGACTGGGTTTTTGATGATATTAAGGAATTATATTAATTTTGTTCACAGTGGAAAACAATGATAGTTATCAAAAAATATAAAAGATAAAGGGTCTTAAAAATAATGTGTAGCTACTCACCCAATGATGCTCACAGTTGGTTTGAAAAATCTGGGTCTGAATCTTAAGAAGTGGTTTCCAAAGCTGAGTGTCAGAATTACCTGGGTGGCTTTTTAAAAATCAGATTTATTAACCTCATATGGAGATTCTAATTCAGTTTAAGGATGACACCAAGCACTTTCTCCAACTATCCTGATAATCATCTAGTTTTGAGGATCATACTACTCTGATGTCAGTGGAGTTACTGGAAGGTTAAGTCTCATGCCAAGACCATCAAGCTGAGTCATTTTGTTTATACCACTGTTTCCATACAGCCTGGCAGCTATCCATTAGGAAACCTGCCCACCAAGTACCAGGTTTACCACTCACTCTTACCAAAGTGATCTGTCTTTATCTGAAAGATCCCTTCAATGGTAGTAATTATTGTAATACTAATTATTGTAAACTTTCCAAGTACTTTTATGTATACTATAACTTTTGCAACTATCTTATAAAGCAGATATCATTATCTCTACTTTATAGGTAAGAAAACAGACTTGAAAGTTAGGATCCTTTGCTTACATACAGCTAATGAATAAGGGGGGTAAGGTTTAAGCCAGAATCTTTCAGATTCCAAAGACCACATTCTTTCTATGATACTATATAGTTTCCCTAGGAATAAGCAGGGAAAAAAATGTTCCCTGTCATATGCACTGCTTCCTTTATATCTACCTTCTGAATTTGTTCTTCTCCAGTCAGCTTTTGGATGGAAGCTGCCACAGGAGAAGGCCCAGCAAAGGACTGGACAATAGCTAATATTTAATTACAACAAGGAAGAAAACTGACAGGACAAAAAATAAAACCACATGAATTAAGGTCCTATGGCAACTGCATTATCAATATTAATCATATGACTTCAGAATGACTCCTTATTCACCATATCCAACCTGATAAATTGGAATTATTTCTTCCTATGAATAAATGATATGTAGGAATGTCTATGTCAAAATTTCATGCATCATGAATTTCACAGCAGAAACCCAGCTAAAGTCAACATTTTCATATCCTAACACTTTTAATAAATCTATAGAATCAAAGGTATAAACCCAAAAATTATTAGCCTTTCAGTTGAGGTATAAACAAGACTGAATACTTTTATTTACCATTCCTTGCTGAAGCTATTAGCTAATAGCCTTACTTTATGAACAGATATTTATTTCCTTTGAACTGCTTTCCCCACATCAAGGCAAAAGTACTCAATATCTTTGAGAAACTAAACTGTTGGGCATAAAACCAAACTTTTGTTAGTATAATTTTAATCGTCACTTTATTATATACTGAAAATATACATGTACTCATGTAAGTTAAATATTCAGAACAGTCAAAAATCAAATTCCCAAACACTTGTGCCAAACTGCTAAAAAATTTTATTTTTCATCCTTATCTAGACATGACACAGAACAGCTTGCCATGATACTGCCCTTCTCAGTAAGTGTAAATTGCACACAGTAGGGGATTTAATTCCCAGACCATGGAAAGCTAAACCAATGAGAAAAATCAATCCAAAAGACTGCCGTTGGCAGCCCAATCATGAATGTAGTTATTTTCCCTTAAGCCAAAGTCATGATAGAGATTCTTTATTCTTTCTAATTTGTCCTAGAAAACTAATACATGGGTCAAACAATAATTTTCTGAATTTGGACCACTGTTGCAGCCAATTAAGATAATTGTGAAGCTACTCAATCTCTGAGTCATTTCTCAGTAATAGAATTTGTGGCAAGTCAGGAGGAATGATATGGTTTGGCTCTATGTCCCCACCCAAATCTCATCTGAGATTGTAATCCCCATGTGTAAGGGAGGGACCTGGTGGGAGATGATTGAATCATGGGGGCAGTTTCCCACATGCTGTTCTCATGATAGAGAGTTCTCATGAGATCTAATGGTTTAAATGTGGCAGTTTCACCTCCTCTGTCTCCTGCTGCCATGTATGATATGTCTTCCTTCCCCTCCCAATCATAGAAGCATCATGACTGTAAGTTTCCTGAGGTCTCCCCAGCCATGTGGAACTGTGAGTCAATTAAACCTCTTTTCTTTATAAATTACCCAGTCTCAGGTAGTATCTTTATAGCAGCATGAGAACAGACTAATACAGATAATTGGTACAGGGAATGGGGTACTGCTGTAAAGATAACCTGAAAATGTGGAAGTGACTTTGGATATGGGTAACAGGCAGAGGTTGGAACAGTTTGGAGGGCTCAAGAGACAGAAAAATGTTTAGAACTTCCTATAGACTTGTTCAATGGTTTTGACAAAAATGCTGATAGTGATATGGACAATGAAGTCCAGGCTGAGGTGGTCTCTGATGGAAATAAGGAACTTATTGAGAAGTGGAGTACAGGTCACTCATGTTATGCTTTTGAAAAGAGACTGGCAGCATTTTGCCCCTGCCCTAGAGATATGTGGAACTTTGAACTTGAGAAAGATGATATAGTGTATCTGGCAGAAGAAATTTCTGGCATGATTGGTTTTGAAATGTGAAAAAGACATGAGATTTGGGAGGAGCCAGGGGTGGAATTACATGGTTTAGCTCTGTGTGCCCACCCAAATTTCATTTGGCATTATAATCCCCAAGAGTGAGGGAGGGACCTGGTGGAAGGTGATGGGATCATGGGGGCAGTTTCCCACATGCTGTTTTTATGATAGTGAAGGAGTTCTCATGAGATCTGATGGCTTTCTCCTGCTGCCATGTAAGACATGCCTTGCTTTCCCTTCACCTTCTACCATGATTGTAAGTTTCCTGAGGCCTTTCCAGCCATGCAGAACTGTGAGTCAATTGAACCTCCTTTCTTTATAGATGACCCAGTCTCAGGTAATAATTTTGTAGCAGTATGATAATAGACTAATACAAAAAGGTTTTTGTTTGGGAGCAGAATTACAAGAGTTCTTAATTGTCTGAGCATGTGTTGCCCAAGAAACCTTACTGCAGGAGTTGCATGGAGAAGCAAGTTGTCATAACTGAAAATATTCACTAAGCCACTGACCTCTGAAACAGGCTCCTCCTCCCAATCTCCATTTTGTTCCAGGCAAAATTTTTTAATCAACTTCTTGTTGATTGCTTACAATAGCCAAAAGTAAAATGCAAAACAACTGCAAAATGAAATTGGAAATCTTATAAAAGATCCAGGGTTATAGAAAGTCACTGGAAGCAGCATTGAAAACTTGCCAGAATCATGTGCAAAACCATGGACATATGACCTCTGGGATGATTAGACCAAGGGACAGACAACAAAGTTTTCAGAGGAAAGTGGTTTCATAATTTTGTTTTGATTTTTAATATAAAGCCTCAATCAATTTTTTAAACTAGTTATCTGGAAAAGTTTATTCCCATTCTAAGTAGAATCAAATGTAAGTGTCATATTCCAGCTCCAGGGACTGTCAGATAATGAGGGCTTCTTTATATCACCTTCTCAATTCTTCTCTACCTGAGGGGACACTGGTTTAAGGTATCTCACAGTTCCGAGTTCCTAATTTCCTTATTTTATTAAAATGATAATATGACTTACATATTTTTAGGAAATCAATTTTCAATAATTCTCATTTCTGTGTTTTTTTCAACCAGGCTTTAAAGACAGAATTGACTGAACCCATCTACCATAATTTTGTGGTGGGAGACTTGCTGCATGTCTATTATTTCTTGCTATATTACTCTTATAATTTAACATTTCCTCTTTTTATCCTTTGTTTCCTGGAATCTGTTATTTATGCTTAATTATGTTTTCTTCCCTAAACCTATGCAGCTCTGAACTCTTAAATGCAAGAGTAATCTGAACAGCATGAACTTAATTTTTAACTCTAATAACATTTTTCAAAATAAAGAGTAGCCATTTAAAACATGTCATTTACTTTGAATTTTGCAGTCTTAAGGAAAAAAAAATAAATAGGGACAAACTAGAATCCATTATGCACCACAGACCAGTCTTCATTATCCATGGCAAGCCACAATCAGCCTTCTCTGAAATACAGCAAATCTGAGGCCTGGATTTGGAATCAGGGTCTTGCTTTGTTAGGAAAAAAAAAAAAAGTTAACAGGGACACAGCTGTTTCTCAGAAGATGAAGTTGGGACACCCTTGTTCACTTTCAAAGTGGTCGGGCAAATCTGAGATTCACATGCTAACAGAAAATGCTTTCCCCTCTCGCTTGTTGCTACTCATCTCAATTCCTTTGCTTAGGCTATAATGAGAAAGTTACTTTTACTGTATTTTGTTCCTTTTAATTATTTCTTCTCCTTTTCCAAGCTTTCCAAGTCATCTGGTCTTTCATTCACTCATTTCTCAAATATTAGTACTGGGTATCTATCACATGCCATTCTGCTCAGTGCTAGAGACACAATAAGACAGACAGACATGGTTCAAGAAGCTTAGGATCTAGTAGGTGAAACAGACAACAAATTGACAGAAGCTAATGAAAGCAGTACACTGGAAATAGTGTGTGGGAGAGATGAAAGTGAGGAGGAATCTCACTTTATTTGGAGGGTCAGATAGGGACTTTCTGAGAACATGGCATTTAAGCTGAGATTTGAAGGACAGGAGGGAGCCATGCCTTCCTGGCCTTGCAAGTACCTGAGGAAGAGGTTGCCAAGCAGAAGAGCTGATGTGATTATGCCAAGAAATGAAAAGATCTGGGCACTCTACGACATGCTTCTGTGGCTGGAGTGGATGAACGGACAAGAGGAGTCCCAGACGTTCACTGGCAAAAGCAGGGCACATAGCATGATCAGTCCCCAGACCCACATTCCCCAAGTAAGGCCCTTGGTAGAGTAATAGCTGGAATCTTTCAAGAATTGAATCAGTCCCATAAATCTCTACCAATGTTTTAAAAAGCAGATAACAAGCTGGGCATAGTGGCACATGCCTATAGTCCCAGCTACTCAGGAAGCAGAAGGATTGCTGGTACCCAAAAGTTCAAAGCCAGTAGTGCAAACTATAATTGTGCCTGTTCACAGGCACTGCAGACCAGCCTGGGCAGCATAAGAAGACCCTGTCTAGGGCCGAGCGCAGTGGCTCACGCCTGTAATCCCAGCACTTTGGGAAGCGGAGGTGGGCAGATCATGGGGTCAGGAGTTTGAGACCAGTCTGACCAACTGGTGAAACCCCATATCTACTAAAAATACAAAAATTAGCCAGGCATGGTGGCATATGCCTGTAACCCCAGCTACTCAGGAGGCTGAGGCAGGAGAATCGCTTGAACCTGGGAGGCAGAGGTTGCAGTGAGCCAAGGTCACACCATTGCACTCCAGTCTGGGCAACACAGTGAGAGTCTGTCTCAAAAAAAAAAAAAAAAAAAAAAAACACAACCCTGTCTCTAAAAAAGCAAACAAAATCCCAGCACTTTGGGATGCCGAGGCGGGCGAATCACGAGGTCAGGAGATTGAGACCATCCTGGCTAACGCGGTGAAACCCCATCTCTACTAAACATACAAAAAATTAGTCGGGCATGGTGGCGGGTGCCTGTAATCTCAGCTACTAGGGAGGCTGAGGCAGGGGAATGGCATGAACCCAGGAGGCGGAGCTTGCAGTGAGCTAAGATCACGCCACTGCACTCCAGCCTGGGCGACAGAGCAAGGCTCCCTCTCAAAAAAAAAAAAAAAATTAATAAATACAAACAAGATAAACTGGCATTTTTTCACCCTTCTTGGGTTTTTTTTTTCTTAATTCTCTATAATGTATATGCTACTGAATGACAAAGTGGTCAAAAAGTGTTATCTTCCTGAAAGTTCTAGCTGAGTAAATGAGGTGGGCTGCCAAGAAAAGTATCTTTGAGACAGATGCACTCATTAAGCACATGAACTTCGGCATCCAGGCAAATTGTGGGTGTGTACACTACTTCCACCTCATTTTATCTCTGTGAGTTAGATATTATCTCCATTCATCCTCGTAGGTTTATCCCTTAGCTTCCTCTTTCCAAAAAGTAGGCCTAACTATGAGACTAAATGATACATGTAAACCGTTTAATACAGAGCCTAGTACATAAAAGTACTGACTAGGCATTAGCTGCTATCATTATAATTTCATGTTATTATCATATACTCTATCAGGCACTCTATTAAGATTTAACTTCTGGGTAAATCAAGAACTTGTTGCTAAGTACATTTGTGCCCAGAAAGTTTCCTTCATTAAGAAAAAATGGGAAAAATTACTAAAGAAGAGAAAATATCTACTATGCTGCAATAAAGTTGTTCAACACTTCAAAGATCAATTTAAACAGTCACATCTTGTTACAGATCTCACCTCCATGAAATATCACCTTGACTTGTTAAATCACTGTTACATGAATTCCAGTGTGCCCGATTTACCTTAAAATCTGCAATGATTCAACGAAGAAAGTGTGAGAACCAAATGGGATTATTTCAAGCATGAACTAAAACATTTTGATATCAATGGTAAAGATGGTCAAAATATTAATAGAATTTGAATTGTAGGAAAGGCAAAACAAATTTTAAAGAGAAAAAAATTAAAATCAAAATGTAACATTGTTCATCTTGCTACCATAATATTTTAAAACATCATAAATATCAGAGCAGTGCCCACATATTTCCTGGTCTGTTAACTGATAGGCATTTTCTTATATACAAAAAAAATTAAGGTCTTAACATAAAATATAGGCAAGACATACATCTTCTGGACATAAAAAACATTTTAGCTAAGTGAAAAGTCTATCAAAATTTCACCTAGCTTCCTCCTGAGCTCTGAACATAAGTCTGCAACTTTCACAAAGACCTTTAAAACAGCTAACATTTCTGCAAACTTCATAAATAATTTTTTAAAATGTATTAAACATATGAATAACAGAAATTTAACATGATGAAAATATAACAGGCAAAAAGATTTTTATGTTTAACACATCATTGCTAAAAAATGATGTGTTAAATAATTCTAATCATAAAAATATGACTACCTGTCATTTTTTTTAGATCAATGATTTAGACTTTACTAATTTGGAATTAGAGAAGATTTAGGTTGAGTCAGGGTTTATGTTTTTATCATCCATTCAAAAAGGAAGTTTACTCAGTAAATTCATATGATGAAAACACTTTCAGGAAAAAAAATAACCCATTCAAAAGAAACTATTTTGTGAAATCTAAGAATGCCCATTTCCATATAAATAAATCTAAGCTTTGTGTAAAACTAGTTGTAAATCTTTTTTTCACTGTTCACTAAAGCAAGTGTATAGAAATCTAACTAAAAATGTTCCAAATTTTAGGTAGTGTTTGAGCTATTATAGATATTTGAAAATAATACAACTACAATTTAAAATATTTATAATAAAGACATTTTACTAATTCCAACTGATCTTTCCCCAACTTCCCTCCAGATTTAACATTGCTCTGTAGTTTGGGATGGGAATAGGTGAGAAGAGGCTAGTTAGAAAGTCAGAGTTGACAGATTAAGAATTAATGAGTAATTTTTTTCATAAACCGGGCATGAAACTGTTACATGCAATTGGGCAGAGAGATTATATTTACATTCATCTACAATTGTTCTTCTTATTCTTAAGAAAAATTTAAATATGATAAGATAGGTCATTTTCTCCATTTGGTTTGCTCCAAGGAGGTTGTTGATTTCTGGCAAATAGATCTTAACTATTATTATTTCATTAGATAGTAATTTCTAAAAATTGAGAATTATTTTTCTTCTTCAAACCAACTACATCTTGCACAATGCTCTGGATATTGTAGGAGTCCCACAAAAGTTCATCAAATTCAATTGAAAGACTAAAATTATTCAGTAATCTTAGATTCTTCAATACCAAAGCATTAAGATAAAAGCAGACAAGAGCACTGAATTCTGAACTAATTCAATAAAAGTCATAAATTATGAAGTACTTTCACTAACACATGGCTACATATGGGCACCTAATTTAAAAATGGCTTAGTTATTAAAGGACAAAAATAACATGAATATCATAGAATTTTCAAAGGAGCTTTATAATATGTGTAACTTGCTAGAATTGGGGTTATCAAATTTAATATGAGCAGCTCTCATCAAATTTGAATTTAATGAATGCAGTTGTGAAACAGGCAAATCCAATACACTGCGAATAGTCTAAACTCTTAATTCATTCCACAGATATGATTTACCCCTAATAGCCAGAAGCATCACTTCTAATAGCTCATGTTATGGCAGAATGGATTATGTTGTATTCATTCTACCTCCTGGAAGGAAGCTAGCATCCATAATAGTACCATTCAACTGTGTGTTATAAAGCACAAGCCAGCAGAAGTTTTATAACACAAAATGTGAAGATATTTAAAACATAAATTTAGTAGGTTGTGACAGATCAGAGACTTCTCTCTTTCCACTGAAGGGATATATTTTTTGATTCAGATCTTTCAAATCCTAGTACCGAAGCTCAGCTACAAACTTACCCAGGACTGGAAAAACATGTCAGCATCTGTGCTGTACTTTGAGACTCAACTCACTATTTCTATAAACATGTATGTACACAGGCAATAGACGTCTCTACAAAGAGTAAATTTATTGTTCAATTAACAAGGAGGATGTGTCAGCATTTGAGGATGTTCTGGACACTTACACTTCTTTTTCCGAGGGGAATGTGTACCAAGCAGAAGGGCTCCAGATTGCTAAGAGCTCAAGCTCTCTTTTTAAATATTCCACTCCTGAGAAAATTCCCCATCAGATACAGGCAATTTCTAAAAGACTTTCAATCTAAGGACATTTACATATATTTCTGAAAAAAAGAATAATTGCATACTAGCTTTAAAGAATGTATACAAGAATTAGATCATAGGGTAAAAGTCACATTATCCTGCAAAGAGCATAGGTTTTAAGGTCATTCAGACCTCCAAGTTCAAATATGAATTCTGTTAAAAACTAGCTATGTGATCTTGGATGACTTAACCTATGTAAGCCTTAATTATCTCATCTATAAAATGAAGATAAAAGCAGGACTGTTCTAGGAGTTGGAGTTTACACACATACACATGAATAAACATACACATACACACACACACACACACACACACACATTCCACATAGTCAGGTCATTAGCACAGTACCAGAGAGTAGGCACTTTGCAAACTGGAGCTATAAATGCCTAGTAATGTGGATACCTCTAAGTTGTATAGGCACTATCTGCTCATGTTCTCACCACCTCACTACATTACGGGCCATTACAGACAGGAACTATGTCATATCCAATTCTGTAATCCCAAGATCTAACACAACACATAGCATATAATAGAAACTAATAAACTGCTACTTATATTTGGTAATCGCAGTTGGCTCCTCCTGTATGTGAATAGATTTTATCAAGTAAATTAAACATAAAATGAAGAATGTTCATTCTTAACCTAATAAATTTTCTCCTTTTTTAAACTTAGGTTACTTGGCTATGATAATGAGCTGTTGTTTTTCTACTTAAAGTTAAAATTTAAAATTCTTCCATTGTTTTGCCATCTTTGAGTTAGTCTGGGTCCCTTTCCAAAATTTAATTTGCTTTGCTATTAAAAAAAATAAAAACAGAACTATGAATCCTGAATACCAGGTGAATTTCTTCTTTGATTCAAAATGCAATAAAATTTCTGGGTAAAAAGTTAAATAACTGAGTTTTGCCTAGAGGCAATCTTCTTCATTTACTGTCCTTTGTGAAAAAGTAAAGAAATTAAAATATTTTTTACCTGACTCTAAACCCATAGGAAAGTTTCAATTTAGAGTTTGTACTAATTGCTTAAGCTCCTTTCCTTTTAAAAATGAGATCCTAATTTTTTAACAACTTGCCAAGATTACAGCAGCCTGTTTGCCACAAATCAAATATTTACTTTCTCCCTCTCTCTCTTCTCCAAACTGGTTATCCAATCCCAATCAAAAGTATACAAGCAGCACCGCCAATTCCCTCTTCACAAAGAATGTTGAAAACAGATAGCACGGGGGGAGCCAAGATGGCCGAATAGGAACAGCTCCGGTCTCCAGCTCCCAGCCCGAGCGACACAGAAGACTGGTGATTTCTGAATTTCTGCTTGAGGTACCGGTTTCATCTCACTAGGGAGTGCCAAACAGTGGGTGCAGGACAGACGGTGAAGCGCACTGTGCGCGAGCCGAAGCAGGGCGAGGCATTGCCTCACTCGGGAAGCACAAGGGGTCAGGGAGTTCCCTTTCCTAGTCAAAGAAAGGGGTAACAGACGGCACCTGGAATATCGGGTCAGTCCCACCCTCATACTGCGCTTTCCCAACGGGCCTGGAAAACGGAACACTAGGAGATTGTATCCCACACCTGGCTCGGAGGGTCCTATGCCCACGGAGTCTCGCTGATTGCTAGCACAGCAGTCTGAGATCAAGCTGCAAGGCGGCAGCGAGGCTGGGGGAGGGGCGCCCGCCATTACCCAGGCTTGCTTAGGTAAACAAAGCAGCCAGGAAGTTCGAACTGGGTGGAGCCCACCACACCTCAAGGAGGCCTGTCTGCCTCTGTAGGCTCCACCTCTGGGGGCAGGGCACAGACAAACAAAAAGTCAGCAGGAATCTCCAGAGACTTAAACCTCCCTGTCTGACTGACAGCTTTGAAGAGAGTAGTGGTTCTCCCAGCACGCAGCTGGAGATCTGAGAACGGACAGACTGCCTCCTAAAGTGGGTCCCTCACCCCTGAGCAGCCTAACTGGGAGGCACCCCCCCAGAAGGGAAAGACTGACACCTCACTGGGCCAGGTACTCCTCTGAGACAAAACTTCCAGAGGAACTATCAGACAGCTGAATTGGTGGTCTCACGAAAATCTGCTGTTCTGCAGCCACCGCTGCTGACACCCAGCCAAACAGGGTCTGGAGTGGACCTCTAGTAAACTCCAACAGACCTGCAGCTGAGGGTCCTGTCTGGTAGAAGGAAAACTAACAAACAGAAAGGACATCCACACCAAAAACCCATCTGTACATCACCATCATCAAAGCCCAAAAGTAGATAAAACCACAAAGATGGGGAAAAAACAGAGCAGAAAAACTGGAAACTCTAAAAAGCAGAGCACCTCTCCTCCTCCAAAGGAACGCAGTTCCTCACCAGCAATGGAACAAAGCTGGATGGAGGATGACTTTGACGAGTTGAGAGAAGAAGGCTTCACACGATCAAACTACTCTGAGCTACGAGAGGAAATTCAAAACAATAGCAAAGAAGTTAAAAACTTTGAAAAAAAATTAGAAGAATGGATAACTAGAATAACCAATGGAGAGAAGGGCTTAAAGGAGATGGAGGAGCTGAAAGCCAAGTTTCGAGAACTACGAGAAGATTGCAGAAGCCTCAGTAGCAGATGCGATCAACTGGAAGAAAGGATATCGCAGATGGAAGATGAAATGAATGAAATGAAGCGAGAAGGGAAGTCTAGAGAAAAAAGAATAAAAAGAAATGAACAAAGCCTCCAAGAAATTTGGGACTATGTGAAACGACCAAACCTACGTCTGATTGGTGTACCTGAAAATGACGGGGAGAATGGAACCAAGTTGGAAAACACTCTGCAAGATATTATCCAGGAGAACTTCCCCAATCTAGCAAGGCAGGCCAACATTCAGATTCAGGAAATACAGAGAACGCCACAAAGATACTCCTCGAGAAGAGCAACTCCAAGACACATAATTGTCAGATTCACCAAAGTTGAAATGAAGGAAAAAATGTTAAGGGCAGCCAGAGAGAAAGGTCGGGTTACCCACAAAGGGAAGCCCATCAGGCTAACAGCTGATCTCTCGGCAGAAACTCTACAAGCCAGAAGAGAGTGGGGGCCGATATTCAACATTCTTAAAGAAAAGAATTTTCAACCCAGAATTTCCTATCCCGCCAAACTAAGCTTCATAAGTGAAGGAGAAATAAAATACTTTACAGACAAGCAAACGCTGAGTGATTTTGTCATCACCAGGCCTGCCCTAAAAGAGCTCCTGAAGGAAGCACTAAACATGGAAAGGAACAACCGGTACCAGCCACTGCAAAAACATGCCAAATTGTAAAGACCATCGAGGCTAGGAAGAAACTGCATCAACTAATGAGCAAAATAACCAACTAACATCATAATGACAGGATCAGATTCACACATAACAATATTAACGTTAAATGTAAATGGGCTAAATGCTCCAATTAAAAGACACAGACTGGCAAACTGGATAAGGAGTCAGGACCCATCAGTGTGCTGTATTCAGGAAACCCATCTCACGTGCAGAGACACACATAGACTCAAAATAAAGGGATGGAGGAAGATCTATCAAGCAAATGGAAAACAAAAAAAGGCAGGGGTTGCAATCCTAGTCTCTGACAAAATAGACTTTAAACCAACAAAGATCAAAAGAGACAAAGAAGGCCATTACATAATGGTAAAGGGATCAATACAACAAGAAGAGCTAACTATCCTAAATATATATGCACCCAACACAGGAGCACCCAGATTCATAAAGCAAGTCCTGAGTGACCTACAAAGGGACTTAAACTCCCACACAATAATAATGGGAGATTTTAACACCCCACTGTCAACATTAGACAGATCATCTAGACAGAAAGTTAACAAGGATATCCAGGAATTGAACTCAGCTCTAAACAAAGTGGACCTAATAGACATCTACAGAACTCTCCACCCCAAATCAACAGAATATACATTTTTTTCAGCACCACACCACACCTATTCCAAAATTGACCACATAGTTGGAAGTAAAGCTCTCCTCAGCAAATGTAAAAGAACAGAAATTATAACAAACTGTCTCTCAGACCACAGTGCAATCAAACTAGAACTCAGGATTAAGAAACTCACTCAAAACCGCTCAACTACATGGAAACTGAACAACCTGCTCCTGAATGACTATTGGGTACATAATGAAATGAAGGCAGAAATAAAGATGTTCTTTGAAACCAATGAGAACAAAGACACAACCTACCAGAATCTCTGGGACACATTCAAAGCAGTGTGTAGAGGGAAATTTATAGCACTAAATGCCCACAAGAGAAAACAGGAAAGATCCAAAATTGACACCCTAACATCACAATTAAAAGAACTAGAAAAGCAAGAGCAAACACATTCAAAAGCTAGCAGAAGGCTAGAAATAACTAAAATCAGAGCAGAACTGAAGGAAATAGAGACACAAAAAACCCTTCAAAAAATTAATGAATCCAGGAGCTGGTTTTTTGAGAAGATCAACAAAATTGATAGACCGCTAGCAAGACTAATAAAGAAGAAAAGAGAGAAGAATCAAAGAGATGCAATAAAAAATGAAAAAGGGGATATCACCACCAATCCCACAGAAATACAATCTGCCATCAGAGAATACTACAAACACCTCTATGCAAATAAACTAGAAAATCTAGAAGAAATGGATAAATTCCTCGACAAATACACCCTCCCAAGACTAAATCAGGAAGAAGTCAAATCTCTGAATAGACCAATAACAGGTTCTGAAATTGTGGCAATAATCAATAGCTTACCAACCAAAAAGAGTCCAGGACCGGATGGATTCACAGCCGAATTCTACCAGAGGTACAAGGAGGAACTGGTACCATTCCTTCTGAAACTATTCCAATCCATAGAAAAAGAGGGAATCCTCCCTAACACATTTTATGAAGCCAGCATCATCCTGATACCAAAGCCAGGCAGAGACACAACCAAAAAAGAGAATTTTAGACCAATATCCTTGATGAACATTGACGCAAAAATCCTCAATAAAATACTGGCAAACCGAATCCAGCAGCACATCAAAAAGCTTATACACCATGATCAAGTGGGCTTCATCCCTGGGATGCAAGGCTGGTTCAACATACGCAAATCAATAAATGTAATCCAGCATATAAACAGAACCAAAGACAAAAACCACATGATTATCTCAATAGATGCAGAAAAGGCTTTTGACAAAATTCAACAACCCTTCATGCTAAAAACTCTCAATAAATTAGGTATTGATGGGACGTATCTCAAAATAATAAGAGCTATCTACGACAAACCCACAGCCAATATCATACTGAATGGGCAAAAACTGGAAGCATTCCCTCTGAAAACTGGCACAAGACAGGGATGCCCTCTCTCACCACTCCTATTCAACATAGTGCTGGAAGTTCTGGCCAGAGCAATCAGGCAGGAGAAGGAAATAAAGGGTATTCAATTAGGAAAAGAGGAAGTCAAACTGTCCCTGTTTGCAGATGACATGATTGTATATCTAGAAAATCCCATTGTCTCAGCCCAAAATCTCCTTAAGCTGATTAGCAACTTCAGCAAAGTCTCAGGATACAAAATCAATGTACAAAAATCACAAGCATTCTTGTACACCAATCACAGACAAACAGAGAGCCAAATCATGAGTGAACTCCCATTCACAATTGCTTCAAAGAGAATAAAATACCTAGGAATCCAACTTACAAGGGATGTGAAGGACCTCTTCAAGGAGAACTACAAACCACTGCTCAATGAAATCAAAGAGGATACAAACAAATGGAAGAACATTCCATGCTCATGGGTTGGAAGAATCAATATCGTGAAAATGGCCATACTGCCCAAAGTAATTTATAGATTCAACGCCATCCCCATCAAGCTACCAATGACTTTCTTCACAGAATTGGAAAAAACTACTTTAAAGTTCATATGGAACCAAAAAAGAGCCCGCATCGCCAAGTCAATCCTAAGCCAAAAGAACAAAGCTGGAGGCATCACGCTACCTGACTTCAAACTACACTACAAGGCTACAGTAACCAAAACAGCATGGTACTGGTACCACAACAGAGATATAGATCAATGGAACAGAACAGAGCCCTCAGAAATGATGCCGCATATCTACAACTATTTGATCTTTGACAAACCTGACAAAAACAAGAAATGGGGAAAGGATTCCCTATTTAATAAATGGTGCTGGGAAAACTGGCTAGCCATATGGAGAAAGCTGAAACTGGATCCCTTCCTTACACCTTATACAAAAATTAATTCAAGATGGATTAAAGACTTAAATGTTAGACCTAAAACCATTAAAATCCTACAAGAAAACCTAGGCAATACCATTCAGGACATAGGCGTGGGCAAGGACTTCATGTCTAAAACACCAAAAGCAATGGCAACAAAAGCCAAAATTGACAAATGGGATCTCATTAAACTAAAGAGCTTCTGCACAGCAAAAGAAACTACCATCAGAGTCAACAGGCAACCTACAGAATGGGAGAAAATTTTTGCAACCTACTCATCTGACAAAGGGCTAATATCCAGAATCTACAATGAACTCAAACAAATTTACAAGAAAAAAACAAACAACCCCATCAAAAAGTGGGCAGAGGACATGAACAGACACTTCTCAAAAGAAGACATTTATGCAGCCAAAAAACACATGAAAAAATGCTCATCATCACTGGCCATCAGAGAAATGCAAATCAAAACCACAGTGAGATACCATCTCACACCAGTTAGAATGGCCATCATTAAAAAATCAGGAAACAACAGGTGCTGGAGAGGATGTGGAGAAATAGGAACACTTTTACACTGTTGGTGGGACTGTAAACTAGTTCAACCATTGTGGAAGTCAGTGTGGCGATTCCTCAGGGATCTAGAACTAGAAATACCATTTGACCCAGCCATCCCATTACTGGGTATATACCCAAAGGAGTATAAATCATGCTGCTATAAAGACACATGCACACGTATGTTTATTGCGGCACTATTCACAATAGCAAAGACTTGGAACCAACCCAAATGTCCAACAACGATAGACTGGATTAAGAAAATGTGGCACATATACACCATGGAATACTATGCAGCCATAAAAAATGATGAGTTCGTGTCCTTTGTAGGGACATGGATGAAACTGGAAAACATCATTCTCAGTAAACTATCGCAAGGACAAAAAACCAAACACCGCATGTTCTCACTCATAGGTGGGAATAAAAAAAAAAAGTCACATGGACACAGGAAGGGGAACATCACATTCCGGGTACTGTTGTGGGGTGGGGGGGGGGGGGGGGGGGCGGGGACAGCATTAGGAGATATACCTAATGCTAAATGACGAGCTAATGGGTGCAGGAAATCAACATGGCACATGGATACATATGTAACAAACCTGCACATTGTGCACATGTACCCTAAAACCTAAAGTATAATAAAAAAAATAAATAAATAAAATAAAATAAAATAAAATGAAAAAATAAAAAAATAAAATAAATAAAAATAAAAAAGAAAACAGATAGCACAAGAGAGTTTCCACAGCCCTTAACGGTTCAGTGCAGAGCTGCAAAGCCGTTGCTTCAATCTACCTCTTCCAAACAAGAAACTCATGTAATCGAATCCTCCTCCCCACCCATTGCATTCTTTTGAAATATTATTTTTTTGTTAATTTTATATAACTGGGCCAGTATACCCAGAGGCTCGAATATTCCCTACACACATCATCTCTTAGATAATCAAATCAGTTAGAATCTGCAGAACCTTTCCATTCCCCACACGGGGTCCAGAAACCTGTATTTTCACAAGCATTCCAAATGATCCTCACACAAGAAATACTGCTCCAGCCCTTCACTTGGAGAATATGCAGCCCAGGCAGGCAGATTTTCTTCATGGCTTCTCATTTGTACAAACAAGCTGAGGGTTCCTGTCATCTGACTGATCCCAGGGCCAGGATCTGAATGACTTGGTGTTTAATGGGATCACAACATTTCCATTTCATTATAACTAGTATTTGGGTTAATAAAGCATTTGTCTCCTGGAATTTGACCTGCATCACTATAAATTTTAAAAATTGTAACACACACATACACACATATGCCAAGGCAACTTAAGGAAAAGCCCAAAGAAAAGAGATAAAACAACTCTCTTTAGTGATGGAAAGCACTGAAGAATACCCAAAAGCACAACCTACCTGAAACCCAACTTTCAGCTCACCCTCTCTATCTTAAGAAGAAAATCAGAACAAAGAAAACAGAGTCCAATGCAATTAACAACAGTGATAATAACAAAAACATTTTTTCTGTCCTTACTAACACTGGCACTCTGTCAAATGAGCCACATATATTATTTAATCCTCACAACAATATTCCCCATTTCACAGATAAGAAACCGTAAACAGACAGATATATGCGACATGCCCAAGGTCTTCTATAATAAGTGGCAGAGGTGGAACTCCAACTTAAGTGTGTCTGACCTCTGAGTCCACAAATTCTAACTACTTTGTTGTGCTGACTTCCAGCCCATCAGCTTAGATTTGGTGGACAGTGGAAAGAACAATGTGTTCTCATAGTTTCACGATTGTAAGTTATCCAGAAACTTCTCCCATGAACCAAGACACCGCACTTTGTACATTAAGTTTGACAGTATGTGGAACACCTCACATACCTATTGAGGGCCTCATGTTCTTCCTACCACAGAAAAGAGATAACAAAATATAACCTGAATACATCCAACTTTGAGGCTAACTATGACAGTCACAGTACCTCATAGTAGTCACATTAGTGTGGTACCATCTTGAAAAATGGAGCCATGAAAGCAAAAATCTCAGAAAGAAAAGAGCAGTGAGCAAACTGCCTCGTAATCAAGTCTAAGTAGACCTATTTTTTAAAAAGTAATCTTGGCATATATTCTTCAAGCAATATTCACTTACCCCAAAGCAAACATTTTAAGTTTCAGCTTTGGAATCAGTTGCTTTTTTTAAAGTCATCAAACCTCCTCAAGATAATCATCAATCTCTCATCAGCACCCTCCACTGCAAGTACATCATTACAATTGTTTTCCTTTATCTGCACTAAATCTCTGTAGCTCATGGAAAGCCTGTGTTAGAGTAGACCAAGACTGGGCAGTAGGCAGAAATTCATGGAAAAAAAGAAATACACAAGTCCTTAACTTTAAGCTCTTTCTATTGGAAGTTATATAGAGTGAAAAAGTCAGAATAGCTGGAAAGACCAAGTGATCCCTAGTAAACATAGTAAACATTACACAGAATCCCATGGAAGCCATGTCACAGCTGGGGACAATGTACCACTCATGCTAGAAGCACAGGTTTCCTCACAGGCCCATGGATCAATGTTTTCCAGGGCAGCCCCACTCTGCTTGCTGGCTGGGTTGCTCTGCATCTCCAGGGAAGCATATGCCTAGGCTATTTACTCTCTAGTCGAGTCATGTTTTGCCAACAACAAAGTCAGAACTAATTTATGTGCACCCAGAAATATATTGCATTGCTCATATAAATTCAATATTCAATCAAGACTATGCAGAGTAATCTTACTCTATTTCAGCTTTTCTCAATCTCAGCACTATTGACATCTTAGACTGGTTAATTCTTTGATATGAAGGGCCATCCTGTGCATTGTAAGAGGTTTAGTGGCATCCCTAGTCTCTATTCATTAGACAGTAGCAAACCCTGTCCCCAACCCCACAGTCGTGACAACCAAGAAATGTCTCCAGACATTGCCAAATGTCCCTGAGACAGTAAATCTCTTCCAGTTGAGAAACACTGTTCTATTTTCCCAATTGTCCCTTATCAATGGTGTTGAAAGGCAAATATAATATTTCTACATTACAATGTAACTACTTAAAAGATATTTCACACCCCAGGTTACTATGAGCCTCAGTGATTCTGACTTATTCTAACTTCAAGTGCTCTGCCCTTCTTATTCTAGTGCTGTTACCTGTATTTAAAATGCCCTTGGGTGGAGTATGAGGGGCCCACTGCCAGGGCCCTGACTGATTTCCATCTCTCCATTTCCTTTTCTGAACACCTGGGGCCCTTGAATGCCATCCAGCTTTAGGGTCACCTCCAATTTTGTCTCTCAAGAACTGATCTTGATTTGGCAAGGAGGAACACGATCCTCATGTTCTGGTAGTCAGTGTCAAGTTACTCCTGCTGTTTGTCATTAAACCCATCCTTGTAACTCACTTGTGAAAGCCAGGCATGTGCCCTGAACTGGAGACAAAGTCTCCATTTATCACTCCATGTTGATAATATAAGTTGTGTTTTTTTTCCTACACTTTCATCATTGGTCTCATGATGTATGACCCTCTAGGATTATGACCCTGAATTATTCTTACCAGTCCCAACTCAGAATTTGTGATTGTCTGCATGCTGACAGCAATGTTAACTCAATGTTATTTTGTCTGCTCCTTGGAATTCCAAATATTACCTGCTTTGGAGGTGACCATCACTGAGCTTCCACAATTTGTCAACCCTTGCTCATTAGACCTTGCTCCACCTATATGGTGCCAATGGCTATATTAGGCCACTACCAGCTGCCTTCTCACCAACCCTGCAGCTCTCATCTTTAGCCTGCCTGTCTCTTTCTGTAAACCTAACCTCTCCCCAGTGCCCAACCCACCCACACAACTGAGGGGTTTACAGGTCCAGATCTTGGCTCATGACATTCTAGATGCCCTGGCAAAGCTATGGCACTCAGACCTGAGTAGATGCTAGAATTCATATTCAATTAATTCTTCTAGATAGTTTGCCTTAATTTTACTCAAGACTTAAGCCAAAATGTTGCTTTCTCTAGTCAGATAATCCAAAAAATTGTTGAAGATCAGAAAACGTACAGAAACAGGATCCCCAGTCCTACTTCACAATGAACCTAACATTTGAATACATTATCCTTTTTAGTCTCACATATTTTCTCAGGAAATGAAAGACTTTCATAGTTCTCACACCTATCACAACACTTAATTGCATCAATTTCTCTACCTCATCTCCTTCCTTCTTCATAGCTACAGTGAGCATAAAATTTAAGTACAGATACCTCAAAAAGAAATAAAAAGACTTTAAAAGTGTTAAAATCCATTAATAATTTAATTTCAGGATCTGTATGGAGAAGTATGCTCATTGTGGAGAGAACTTTATAACAGGCTACTGTTTGCAATCCTCTGCCTTTATGGAGAGCTACATCCAAACCAGCTCAGGCACAGACCAAGACTAGACTATGGCACTACCCAATAATGAACCATTAGCCTGGGGCTTCACAAAAATAGAACCCACTGGAGTGCAACAAATGCTTTCAGAACTTCCCAGAAGCTGGTCAAGAACTAATACTAGTTGACGTGTGTGTGTGTGTGTGTGTGTGTGTGTGTGTGTGTGTGTGTGTGTGTGTGTGTGTGTGTGTTTATTTTTTTTTTTATTTTTATTTTTTTTAAGAGACCAGGTCTTGGTCTGTCACTCAGCCTGGAGTACAGTGGTGTGATCATAGCTTACTACAGCCTGGACTTCCTGGGCTCAAGCAATCCTCCTGCCTCAGCCTCCCAAGTTGCAGATATGCACCACCATGTGCACCTAATATTTTTTTTAAAATTTTGTAGAGACGGGGTCTCACTTTGTCATCCAGCCTGGTCTCAAACTCCTGGCTTCAAGTGATCCTCTTACCTCAGCCTCCCAAAGTCCTGGGATTACAAGCATGAGCCACCATACCCAGCTTATACTAACTGACTTATTTTACTAGCACGCAGTTGGTTAGGGTAATATGAGTGCACAAGCTAGCGCATGGACTGGGGAAATACACAAGCTAAATGAGGCATTGTGACAGCAAGAAAGAGAAGTCCCAATGACACAAGCCAATTTACACACAAAGCCAATTGCTCCCAATGACAATTAGTGTTTTTCAAATTGCAGATCATAACCCTGAGTATTGCAAAGAATGACCTATTAAGGTTCTCTCCATCAATAAATGTACTCAAATTAATTCCGTTTTTTTCTTTTTATGAATATTTGAGAATGCACTGTAAGCAAATAGTAAGCATAAGAATGTTTGATGAAATATTTTTCCAGAAAAATTGATATACAAAAGATGATTAATAGAATTGATAGATGCATGGATAGATGGATGGATGGATGGGATGGATGGATGGAGAGACAGATTGATTCAACAACTATTTATTGAGCATTTACCATGTGCCAAGTACTTCTTTAGACACTTGGATACATTAGTGCCAACAGATAAAAATCTCTGCATTTATGATGTTTAGTAGAACAGACAGCAATGTAAAATATATTTATTAGTGTAAGTCATGATTTAAAAAAAAATAACCGTTTGAAAGTCACTGTTGAGAGTAAGGAGATGCCCATGCATCTTTCCACCACTCCAAGGAGTCAACCAACCAATAATCATCCTTCCAGAGTGGAAAATCCTAGAGGGGTGAAGTGAAAGGGACAGTCCAAGTCATTCCCCTTCTCCCCTTTCAAGCTGGCCTTTAAGATTAAGCATGGCTTCCTGAAGCCAAGCTCTCTAGGCTCTGTTTTGCATGTTCCCCTTTAATTTTGGCTTTTTCCTACAGTTCTAAGAGGTAAGCCTGTTGGAAGGGAAGGAAAACAGCAAAACGAACCAGCTCTTGGTGGATATTTCCTAGTGGTGTAACAGATGGAGAGGATTCATTTTATCCTTAATAGATAGTCACTTCTAATAATGGGCAAACCATTGAAATTGTGATAGCCTATTGTCTTAAGCCAGTTAAACTACACATCTACCTCTGTTGTTACTAAATCTCTTCAGAGATATCCTAATAGGTATTAACTAATATCCAGTGTGATACCTCTCAACATAATTTGCTTATTTAATTTGTAACAGCTGTAGCTCACATTTAGTGGGTGTCTAGTATAAGCATAAGCCCATCATTGCACGCTATGTGCTTTACCTTTAATCTTCATGACGACCCTGTGAGGGAGAAATCATTATCTGCATTTTGTAAAAGAAGATACTAAAGCTTACAGAGGTTAAAAAATTTGCCCATGATCACTTGGCTAAGTGGCAGAGCTAAAATTTTAACAAAGGCCATGTAGCCCCACAAAATTACTGATGGTATCCCCATTAAGGGCAAAGGCTTATTATGTATGGAAAAAAATTAAAAATTATTCTCGGAAAACTTATTTTACAGGCCTATGCTTCCCCTTGTTTGCTTTTAATCATTCTTTAATATTTAATGGTCATTAAAAAACTATAAACAAATCACTAAGTTTAGAACCAAAGAGTTAACACAAGCACTTTTTCTTCTCTTTGCTGCAATAGGTATAAATGTGTGGGTGCTAAAAATATTTTGATATCTCTTGCACAAAACCTTTTCAGTACCCACAAGTTTAGTAGGAGAATAAGAGGATAGATTCTATCCAGAATATCTGGCCTCAACTCCCAGCCTCACTACTTATTTGCTGTGTGACCTTGAGAAGGCTGTGCCTCATTTCCTCATCTGCAAAATGGGAATAATGATAGCACATACAGGATTGTTTTGAGGATTAAAAGACAGGTACTTGGAACAGTGTGGGGACTAAATAAAACTACTTATTTGTTATTCTCATTATTACTTCTTAAGCAGCACTGGCTCATCTCCTTCCACTAGACATTAAAGTCATAAAGTTATCAAGAAGAAAAAAGAGTAAGTTCTTTAAACTTGAAGCTCGGTAGGAGCAAAGAGCTATGTCTATTCCATCATCTGTCTTTTCAATCCCCAGTGACTTGAGTTGCTGGTAGGGCACAGTGGATGCTATTGCTAACCAGTGCTGTTTTGGGAAAGCACTACCCTTCATAAATTATTTGAAAAGGAACCATTTTGCTTTTATACTGATCTATGAGATATTTTGCTTTTCAAAACACAATCAGCATATGTTTATTTACTAAAAAGAGGTCAATACCACAGGTTTGTGTGAAAAAGAAAAATCATGACCATTGTTAAAAGAAAATCCAAACTAATTATTCAGCATAGTTCTATATGTTGTTTTAAACAACTATTTCAAATGTTGCTCAAATGAAAAGGTCAAGTATACATCAATATAAAAGAATATAAAGGTTTTCATTATCCTTTAGCCTGTTCTGTCAGTGAGGCAAGAACATGTTTAAAGTGCATCTCCCCATAATCAATCTCTTTACTTAGAAATGTCATTCTGGATGGACATTTTACAGCTGATTAATTTCTGTCCTTCTTTCTCATATGCAAATATAAGACTAAAATGCACACTTCTGGTAGATTTCCTTTCTGCTGATTAAAGTGCTAATTTCCTACAGATCGGTTATCTACAGTTCTAGCAGAAAAAAAATGATCTTTCAAACTATGCTCTTATGTTTCTTTAATATATGCATCTTTTCCCCAAAATATTTGCATTAAGTCGACAAACATTTGAATGTAAAAGGTAGAAGACATTGTCATGGCTTTTGTCAAAAAGTCAACATATTAAGTATGTTGCACACACAAATGTACTCAATTAACATTTTAATTAAGGATAACAAATAGTAATTAAACAGATGACATTTTAATTAATTTCTCAACTGTAAACAGCCTGATGAAAATTGTTAAATCTGATTCTAGTTAAATATCTCTTCTTGCAAACATGGTAACCCCAAACTAATCATGATCAGAAACATTTCCCTTTTATGTACTTACATAGTCATAATGTCATTCGCAAATACGTTTTTCAAGTTTCTCAGTGTTATGAACCATATTCTCTTTATTATGTAGGATGCAAGTGATAGCATAATTGTATAATAATTGTTTCAAGGCACTTCTATATGTCTTGTGAAAAAGCACAGTATACTAAAGTATTTAATGTCTTTCTACAATTAAAGATTCATGCCTGGCTGTTAAATCCAAATTAACAATTTTGTCAAGCTTAGCAATCCAGTTCCATAATATCAAGTTTTCGTATTACTGAACATCTGTAATACCTGTCTCTGATTTGGTAATACACTAGGGGTAGCTAATTGTGTCAAATGGCATTATTAATTTCTCAAAGCAAAATTAGATATAATTCATTTATTTTTGAAAATAAATATGGGCCATTCAACACTTCGAAGCAGAGTGGCATAATAATGCTGAAAATGATGCCTAGGATACATAGTCAGTGAATTAACAAGAAAATAGAACAAACCCTGCTCTGAGGATTACTGGATTTAGCAAAACAAACAGAACAAAAACATAAATAAGTTTGTGTTTTTGTTTTCTATATTGCATGTAACATACTTACAATAAACGATTCTTCATTGTTTATCTGAAATTCAAGTTTAATTGGCATCATTTTATCTGGCAACCCTACTTTTAAAAAAGCAGTATCTGTAAGATAAATTCACCTTGAGAAACACTTTTTTTGGTCTCTGGTGCAAAGTGGGCTATGGCAAAATGGGAGCAATCTGGTGGTAGAGGATGCTCTGGGCCTCTCTGGGGCCCTGAGAGGGTACTAAGATGAGCCGCAGCCAGTATTCAGACAGCACGTCCAGGAGACAAATACTCTGTATTTAGTAAGTCAGATTTGAAGTTTAAAAAGTTATTGATCTATTTTTTAATCTACTCTGCTTTAATTTTTTTTTATTATTATACTTTAGGTTTTAGGGTACATGTGCACAATGTGCAGGTTTGTTACATATGTATCCATGTGCCATGTTGTTTTGCTGCACCCATTAACTCGTCATTTAGCATTAGGTATATCTCCTAATGCTGTCCCTCCCCCCTCCCCCCACCCCACAACAGTCCCCGGAGTGTGATGTTCCCCTTCCTGTGTCCATGAGTTCTCATTGTTCAGTTCCCACCTATGAGTGAGAACATGCGGTGTTTGGTTGTTTCTTAAGTGTAATATAGATAGGTCTCATAGGGTAGCCAGCCTCTCTGCTATATTTTCCCCTTCAGAATCATTCAGAAAAGGCATGCAGACCCTAAGGAAATACAACCTACATCAGGGGCACTCTGTCGCTGAAGAGAGTGTAGGAGATACTTGTGGCATTTTAGGGTCCCTTGCATGGCAATTCCTGAAAACTCTGGTTCCCAGAGCTATGGCTTGAAGAGACTCACAACTGCTCTCCATGGCAAAAGTGAGCCTCAGAAAAAAACAGTGCGGGGGTCTCATGGCTCCAGGAGATAGAGGAACAGGGAAACAAGGGAAACCCAGGGACAAACCCAGGAAAACTCAGAGACAACAAATTCCAAGTTTTGGACATGTAGGTGTTTTTTCCCAACTGAGAATTCTGAAGAATATGAGAACCGGGACATGTGGTCTTCTTGAAATTCCTGTTTTAATCTGCAAGATCAAAACTGAATATTTTAGTTCAGTTATCCAGATATTTCACAAAAGATGAGTATCAGCTCTAGTAGGACACAGCTAAGGCTACTAATCCCCTCCACTTCACAAACATCCCTCTGTTCACCTCCACTTACTCAAAAATCTCATTAAAATTTGGCATTCATCTGACAGTAACTCTGTATACCACCTCACCTCTGCAGTCCCATACCTCTTGAGAGGATCTTCCATGACCTAAAAGATGGCCCCTGCCAGCTCTTCAACTCAAAGAAAGGGTCTCCAACTTAAAAAGGGGGTTGCTTAGGGAAACAAAAGGGGAACAGAAACCAATCACCTAAAACCATTGTCTACTCGCAGTGTAGGAAGCTCTTTGGTAGGCATTAGGAAAGCATCTCTCCCTAAGTTAGACGGTATTTTTCTGTGTGCTATTATTGCTGTTGCTATTTAACTGCAAATATGCAATTATCACACCTTTAGCATGAGGTTCAGTAGACATAGAGGCACTAGATTCAACAATATTGAATTTACAAATGAATGGTCCAATGAATGAAAGTTGGGCAGCCACAGAAAGCCTCAGAGAGCTAATCAGTGTTTCCCAAGAAGTCTGAACCCCACCACCAAACCAAGCAAAGCCGAAAGTAAACATGTTCCAGCCAAAGTACAGAAAGTAAAAATGCTACCTTCCTACTGCTGAGGATGAGGGTCCTCTGACAGGCCTCACTGATAGAGAGTTGGAAGCTCAAGTTTACCTTAAAGGACCTTGTTTCCTAATACATATTGTTAAACCCTTTCGTAACGCTCTCTGCAAGCTTGGCTGGCTACTTCTCTGCTAACTACTAATAAGCTGCAGTTTTCTCTTGGTCTCTGCTTTGGGCAAATTCCCTCCTACCCCCCCACTCACCTTGCTTCAGCTGTCCCTAAGGCTTAAGTCCACCTTCTGCCCTATACAAGTATACTAACTTAGTATATTTCTAATATCCTCTAATCCACATTTGTCATATCTTTCAAGTTGGGTTCAAAACACCTCTTTTTAGAAGCTTTTCAGAATTAACTAACGCAACCCAATTTTGCTGTTTTCTCCTTTTATCTATAATGCCTGAATCCTTTTACACTTATATGTCAAGACTTTACCATATATTTTATGTTGTTTACCCAAAGAATATTAGAGCTTTGTAAAATTATTGGTGCCTCAAATGCAGCTTTAAAATGAGTTAAATAAATAAAAACTAGTATAGAAGAGCATGGTAAGCTTTGTTGTTTGTAATGTATCTACTATTGCCCATCTTGGAACTCAACTCTTCAACACATTAATGTGGCCCACCCCCTTGCCCATGAACCAGCATCATCTGGAAACTTGTTGAAGATACAGAGTCTCAGGTCCCACTCCAGACCCACTGAATCAGATTCTGTATTTTAACAAGATGCCCCCAGTGATTTGTAGACCTGATAAAGTTTGACCTTCCCCATACTAGGCATGAAATATTCTACAAGGAATATCTCTTAAATGGGTGCAACAGAGTCAATTCAGGTATCTCTACTTCTGCCCAATCCAATCCACCAATTAGAAAGCAACTTTTCCACTAAAGAAGTTTAAGGGATCAATTCATCAAGAGGACATGGCTATTGTAAATATATATGCACCCCACACCAGAGCACCTAAATACATAAAGCAAATAATGGACATGGGGAAATAGATAGCAATACAATGATCGTAGGGGACTTCAATACCCCACTTTCAACAATAGATAGATCAAGCAAAAAAAATAATAAGGAAATACTGGACTTGAATAGCACTTTTGACCAAATGGGCCTAGGAGACATAGACAAAAATTTCTATCCAACAGCAGTATAATACATGCACATTTTTCTCCAACACACATAGAACATTCTCCAGGATAGACCATATGTTAGGCCACAAAACAATCTTAACAAATTTAAGAATACCGTACTCATATACAGTATTGTTTCAGGCCACAACGGTATGAAACTAGAAATCAGTAACAGGAAGAATCTTGGAAAATTCACAAATATGTGGAAATAACATGCTCCTAAACAACCAATGGGTCAAAGAAGAATGCAAAAGGAAAACTTAAAAATAACTTAGGACAAATGACAATGCAAACACAGCATAGTAATTTTTGTCAAGGGCACCAAGGGAAAACAATGGAGAAAGATGAGTCTTCAACAAATGGTGCAGGGAAAACTGGATTTCTACATGTAAAAGAATGAAATTAGACCTTTATCTTACACCACACACAAAAATCAACTCTAAATAAAAGGCCTAAACATAAGACCAGAAACTATAAAATTTCTAGAAGAGAAAGAGCAACAGCTCATGGACATTGGCCTTGATGACTTTTTGGATATCACATGAAAAGGTTAGGCCACAAAAACAAAAATAAATGAGACTACATCAAACTAAAAACTTATGCACAGCAAAGAAAACAACAAAATGAAATGACAACCTACAGATTGGGAAAAAAATATTTGCAAACTATATATCTGATAAGGAGTTAATATCTAAAATGTATAAAGAATTCATATATTAATAGTAGAAAACAAATAACTCAATTTTAAAAAGACCCGAATAGACATTCTCCAAAGAAGACATAAAAATGGCCAATAGGTAGATGAAAAGATACTCAATACCATTAGTCATCAGAGAAATGCAAATCAAAACCACCATGATATACCACTTCACACCGATTAGAATGGTTATTATCAAAAAGTCAGAAGACAACCAATGTTGGCAAAGGTATGGAAAAAGGGAACTCATACACTATTGGTGGGAATGCAGACTGGTATAGCCATTATGGAAAAGAATATGGAGGTTTCTAAAGAAATTAAAAATAGAGCTACCATATGACCTAACAATCCCTCTTCTGGGCATATACCCAAAGGAAATAAAATCACCACTTTGTAAAGACATGTGCACTCCCATGTTCATTGCAGCATTATTCCCAACAGCCAAGACAGGGAAACAACCTAAGTGTCACCTAATGGACAGATGGCTTAAGAAACTGTGGTACAAATATACAATGGAATATTGTTCAGTCTTGAACAAGATTCTACTTGCCACAATATGGATGGGCCTAGAGGACTAAGTGAAATAAGGCAGACACGGGGGGAAAAAAATCACATGACCTCACACGTGGAATCTAAAAAATCAGAGATAGAGAACAAAACAGTGGTTATGGGGTCAGGGTGGGGGAATGAAGAAATGTATGTCAGAGGATACAAAATAGCAGGTATGTAGAATGAAGAAGTCTAGAGATCTAATGTACAACACGAAGGTCATAGGTAATAAAATTGTACTCTATATGAGATTCATGCTAAATGAGTGCTCTCACCACAAAAACAAAGGGTAACTATGCGAGATAATGGATGTGTTAATTTGCTTCACTATAGTAACCTTTTTACTATCTACATGTATCCCTTAACATGTTTTATACCTTGAATATATACAATACAATTTATTTTATAAATAAATAAAATTCTATTTCCCTTGCCTCAATGAAACAGGAAAGAAGACAGGCATAGAATGGAGGGCTCATATGAAAGAAAAATTCTGCCTCCTGGAAAACAATTGCTAATGAATTGGTATTTGACAGCAGAGGCATTGCAACGGCAGGGACTTCAAAAGGAGGGTGGTCACTGAAACCAGTGGCTGTTCTCAAAACAGTGGAACAGGGGCACATGGACATGCAGGAGGGCTCTGTAGAAGCCAGGAGCCACCAGAACCTGACCAGAAAAGAAGACAAAGGCATCAGGCTGTCCAAAGTCTTAATGGGGAAAAACTGGAAATTTAAATCAGAGCCCCACTGGCTCTCTTTTGCACTCAGTGTTGGTGGTGCCCAGTGCTACACTAAGCACTCTACCTACCTCATTGACAACGACTATAATAGACCATAAGTATTATTATTCCCATTTTACAGATGGGACAATTGAAAAAAACAAAGACTGTAAAAGTCACATCCCAAACACACCACTTAAAGTGATGGCATGGGATTCAAAATGAATCCCACTCCCGGTCCTGTCCTCAACCTCTATGCTCTACTGCTTCCTTCTGTTGAAGGACAGTAGAGTCTGTATGGGTCTCATTACACAGTGTGGGCCCACCATTCTCAGCTGACCCTTGGGTTGGCTTCATAAAGCCCAGAATTAGAGAAACCCTCCAGACGTTACTACATACCTGTATCTGAAGTAGGTAAGCCCTGCCTCAAAAACAAGATTGCCATCATGGCGAGTCTATGAAATGCTGGCTTAAGAAGGTAGTTGCTTTTTGTTTTTTCCAGTTTGTACCCATCAGGTTTTAGCAGAACATCAGGTTTTAGCTATATACATCAGGTTTTAGCAGAACAACAGGTTTTAGCTATACACATCGGGTTTTAGCAGAAATGAAGCACTTTCTTTCCTTGGGGGAACAACATATGCTGTCATCACTAAGTGTGTGGCTGCCCGGCTCCTTGGTACACAAGAACTCTGTGGGAGGTCAGGCCTCCTTAGGATAGCACTGGAGACTCTATACTCCAAAAGTCTCTCCACCTGGCCTAGAGGGTATGTTTTTAGCCCTCACAGGTTATGCTATTCAAGATCCTTCTCCAGCCTTGACCTCCATAGAGAAAATCACATGACACTTCAATAAACTCAACCACCTAAGGGTTCTTGTGGTTCTTCACCATACAGAGCGACCACCTCCAGCACATCTCCCACTAGCAAAAAGCAACTTATCTCTTCCATGGATCTTCCTCGGATTTCTACTATTTCTTATCTAAGGACCTCTTATTTCTTCCGAAGATCTGTTTGTGTCATAAAAGAAAAAACACCCCAACACCCAATTATGGATGGTTGTGAAAAGCCACATCAAATTAAGGGGATCATCAACAACATTTTCAACAGTTCACATAGGAGGTGATCAGGATGCTGTCCAGTCACGCTGCAACTTCTGCATTTCATCATCATTATCGTCCTCATGGTGTTCTTGAGCCCCTGAGTTTATGGCTTTCTACTGGGATTTTAAGAAATACACAGAGATGTATCAAAAGTTGAACCTGTGTATTTACAGAGAATCTCAGAGAAAAATCTCTTCAGTATGATACAAGACCCAGGGACTTGTACTTTACAGAATACAAATCTAAAGAAGAGATATTATGTGCCTTGAAAGCTTGTTAGAAAGCTAGATGTTACACTTTTCTTCTCTTGGAACTACTGAATGTAGATTATATTCTATATTCTGAGGTTTCGTAGGTTTCTCTTTTGCATTCCAAAGCCTTTAATTCTGTAGATTAAAAAAAAAACAGTTAGTATTAGGTGTTCCCAGTACCCTTTAAAGTTACTTACGATTTCTCACTTGTCAATTGTTGAATTTTCATGTTTATTTTTAGTGTTGAAAATAGGGAAACTGCTATCTCTCCTTCACTTCCTGTCACCTTAGGGAAAAGTGAACAAAGAGTACAGAAACTATAGGAACAGGGAAGACAGCAAGACAGACAGAGTGGTAGGGGCCAGAGCGTATGTTTTAAGTCATTCAGGCCTAGTTGCCATGTGAGTTTTATCACTTAGTGAGTAAACTTGAGCAAGTTCATTAACCTCTTTGAAACTCATTTTCCTCATTGCAATCACCTTGCAGGAGCTGGTCTAAGGGTATATAGCAATGCAGGTAAAGCACTTGGCACAATACAGAAATCCAAACTATGACATACAGGATGATGGTGGTGGTGGTAACAGGCAAAAGTGGCAAGACAGGGCAGAAAAGGTAAAGGTAGCAAAGTTAGAAAGAAATACTAGATATGGTTTTCCCTAAAATCCAAATATAAGCATGATTAAGAGTATCTATGGCATAGGAAATATTCTACCAACCGGATTAACAACTTCATTCTGCTTTGAAAGACACTCAACCTGGATTGCAAATTCCATGAGGATCAGCAGACTAGCTAATCTCATTTCAGTTTATCTCCACAGTAATCAATAATTGATCCCAGGGGAAGGTCAGCCTAGTGTCCTTAGGTGACTTTTCCTTTGCCAATTTGTTTTGAGCTCTCTTTATACAAGAGTGTAGGTATTATGATACAGAGATTATTTCTTTAAATTGGAGATGCATCTGATGACACTTGGAGAAAACCATCTAAAGATCACCAAAGGAATTTACCAAAAAGTAAAACCATGAATAAAAATAATTTTCAGACATGTTTCATAGGACTACAGTTCAACTGTTATATACTACTTATGTTCTTAATAGTTTGTAACCACTTGTCAATCAAAATTAAATCACAGGCATTCCATTTGTAGAACAAATCAGTCAGTCTTATTTGCATGAATCACAAAATTCTTACAGCTCTTCATCTTCTTAAGGTATTTAACACCCTCCCCATTTTCTCAATGTGAATATCAGGGTACATTAATCACAAGACCATAACCCAATTACTTAAAGGGTATATTACATAACTGATCACACAACCTGCTGTGAAATACTGTATCTTTAGCATTTGGACCACTTGGGACATTGAGAGGAAGGATTCATTAATGAAGTGTGAAGCTCATTTTTATTTATAGTCCATGGGAAAGGCATATTTCACAGCCATCAGAAGCACTTCTGCAGTCAAGAAGTTACAGCTAATCCAAGTGCTATACCAAGCTAGTACAAATCCAATCCTGGTGTCTCTGGCAGTCAGAAATGTTGTAAAGGGGAAAGAAATTTTATTAAAAAATTGATAGCACAAGGAGTATGAGAATGTGGAAGATCAAATCCAGACCACAGCCGAAACCTTGATAGGAGGGACACATGATGAATTAGGCTGTAGGCTGAAAGGTCTGGAGAAGTTGTGATGGTATGGGTCAGATATCTTCCACTTCCTCTGTGAAGTAGCAGAAAGTCATTTCTTGAGAAAGTGGAAGTGGGGAGAGTGGTGACTTGAAAGAGTCACTATGGGATATGGTAGAGCAAGTTAATTGGGAAACAGCGGATAGTTAGGCAATTTGAAATTGGTGACTATGAACTTTGAGAAGCATCAAATCTCTCAATCCATTTCTGTCAATTTACCCTACTACTGAATGATTTAATTCATTTTGTGTCACCAGCACCTAGCACAGCTCCTGGCGTAAGGTAGATGCTCATATTTGACTCAATTAGAAATGGCAAATATCTGAATTGTCTGAACATAAACAATAAATGGTAAATAAATACTGGTCTTCTTTTAGGTTTGCAAAACACAATTGATTTGATAATGAGGGCCAACATATACATAAAGAAAAACCAGAGGCCTCGATTTTACATTCAAGGTAGGTCACTGGTACACAGGAAGCCAGTTGAGGAGAGGTACAAGTGAGGGGACGTGAGGAGCACGGGTGGTGAGTATGAGATGGCTGCCCAGTTATCTCTGCGGAAAACCACCTTTGAGAGTAGCAGGCTTCTAGAAACAGGATCAAAAGAATCAGTGTAGCACCATATATCACTGCCTCTGTAAGAAAACTGTGCTTGTCAGCCTGGAGTTTGGGGAAAAGCTTTAAAGGAAACCTGTCATTCTGATACTCCAGCTTTCCAACTTTGCAAAAGGCACTTTTCCTTGGAACTCAGGCAGAAAAATAATAAATCACGCCTAGCTCTCTTGCTGAGGATCCAGTCCCAGTTCCCCACCTGCAGTTCCCTCCGGCTGCTTCCTGCTACTTCCATTCCTGCACCTTATGCTCCAGCTATTCCAAAGCACTTCCTGGCTTAAAACACCAAGTGATGTTGTAAGTCCCAAGCTTTGTAAGTGATGTTCTCTCTCACTGGAGTCCTTTCTCTCCCCAAACTCTTCCATTATAAATTCCCACTCCTCCTTCTCAGATGTCTCTTCTTCTACAAAGCCTGTCCCGCCCCTTTCACAGAGTAAAGAAGCCCACCCCTACTGTGTCCCTGAACGTGGCTTTAGGCATGGAAGAAACTACGCTTAACCTTTGTTCCCCATTACTTGAAAAGCAACTGGCACATCATAGATTCTCAATGCATGTCTGTTGAATTAAGTTTTACTGTTCATCTACCTTGCAGACAAATGACATTTCTTAGATATCAATTCTTTTTGATTATTTCCTTTTTCCAACCCATGGACTATAACTTTTTTTTTTTTAACTAATTTCAGGAACACATACGATGTATGCACTACTGGAGTCTGAATAAAATTTCTAAAAAGTAGAAATAATTTAAATGAACACTGATTTCTTTATTCTATCAGTTTTTGAACTCAAACTGTCTAGAAACAAGAAGGTTCATATTGATTTAAAGATGTATAAAATATAACAAAAGACATGGGGGTTATGGAAATAAGACTGTTCATTCTCCAAATTCACAAATATTAGAATTAAAGGCACCCCTGAAAGCCTGAAGAAGGTGGCTGTAGAATAAATAAAAGGAGTGCCACTTTACACAGCAGGTGGCAAACATGAAACGTTTTATTCTAAGAATTGGTACAGACTCGAAAGTACAAGTACGTTCCAAGGAGGACTTAGCTATAATCTAGGATGATGGTTCCAGCATGTCACTGGGTGGAAATTAGAGCTATTTACTTTGTCAGCAGGGCGTGCCCACCCCACACTTACTCACAAAGTGCCACCTGTAACTTTGCCACCATAGCTGGAGCACTGAGCGATACATCCAGTTGGTCTGATCTAACTCAGCACAGCATTTCCGGTGTTTTTATACTTTCTAGGATCATAGCTCTGTTGTTTGGAGAAATTTATTTTCTTGAAATAGGATGCAGTTCTTTCTTTGATTCATCCTACGTAACTCTCATCAATCTTTTAAAATAAAATATCTTCCAAAATATTTACTTCATTGAACAAATACATGAGGGAGGTCAAAGAGGTATATTGCATACCCCACCCATCTGCATGCTGAATGTCTTTCTAAACCATCGAGCCTTGAGAAGGGAAAGGCTAAGTTACCAAGTGGACTGAGGTGGATATGTGGCAATTGGAACCATATTGAACCACGCAGGAAACAAAAAGAACTTATCTGGAACCAAATGGCAAGTTCGGTTCACGAAAGTTTTATTCACAAGTTTTTCCATGTGAAGACCTTAAAATTCCACTCAATAAACATGTTTATAAAATAAGCACACAAACAGCCTGGAAGCACATGTCAGCACTATATAAGAAGTAGAGAAAGAATGAAATCAGTCCTGTCCTCCTTATGCTGATTTTGATTTAATGTCTCTAGGGATCTGTGCTCATGGAAGAAAATCAAGGAACATCTTAACATGGGAAACAATAGGAGGCTAAACTTGTGGCTCAGCACAGGAGAGCGTAGTAGAAAACCTGGAATTGAGGCCCTCTTGATGGCTGCCAATGTTTAATAACCCCCAGAGCCCATTGTTGTAAGATGTGGCTAATTCTAGCAGTGGTTACTTATAAAAGACAAGGGTATAAATCTGGAAACCTAAGATAAAGACTATGAAGAAACTCTGAGGAGAAAGAGATTGGTCGTAAACAAGTGTGGAAGAAAAGTGGCAGCCAGTGTGGAGGAAGGAGGGGCAGTATGTGAGTGGATAGGCTGGGGCTATGCATGTGAGTTGGGCTCTCTTTGCTCTGTACAACTTCACTTGCTCTCTTACCACCACTGGGGTGGAAGAATAGCAGCACCAGCCCACCTTCGTGGCAGTTATGGGGTATATTTGGGGCAGAGCTGGAATCTGGGCTGTGTTGGGAGAAGATCAGCCTATCCCTAAATGGTTCCTCTACCTCACTGTCCCTCTCTACAGCCCAAAGCTTAGGACTTGACAACCAATTAGCAAACTAAGGTGTAAAAAGAGAGCAGGCTCAGAGCAGAGGCACAGACAGTTTTACGTAAGAGCAGAGTTTCTTAGAAAGAGGCAGCAAATGCTAACCTCAAGTACAGGCTTTGGTGATATGAACTCTGTGTCCTGGGGCACTCCATCACCCTCCTCTTCTTAAACTCACCAGGAATGACAAAGACTAGGATCTGGCTTTGGCTCTTCCTCTACATGACTGATACCTGAAGCAGACAAAGTGGGATAGGGTTCAAGGCAGCAGTCATGATGAGAGGCAATACACTGAACAACTTACACCCAATAAATCAGAACTAATGAAAATGATAAATTGAGAAGTTAAAATAAGCAAAATAAATGTCATCAAAGAGGGAAGAGAGATTATTGATAACATGAAGCAGGAACAAGAAGTTATAAAAATATGAAAAGAAAAACAATATATGAAGAATATAAAGTTGAAACAACTTCCTAGATGGAATAAATAGCAGAATGGATACAACCAAACAATGATTGAGAGCAGATGCAGAAATTATCTCATAAGGTATTGGGAAAGAAAAAAGATATAAAGTGTAATAGTTAAGATCTGTGAAATATACAAGTGTCCACATCTTTTTAACAAGAGTCTCAGAGGAGAGGATAATAAAGTAGTTGAGGAAATAACTCCTGAAAATTTCTATGAATTAAAGAAAGGTGAAAAACTATAGATTAAAAGTCTAACAAGGAAAAGAAGGAAGAGAGGAAGGGAGAGAGGGAGGGAAGGAGGGGAAAGAACAAGGAAATGAGAAAACATAAGGAAAGAGGAGAAAGAAAAAGAAAGAAAAGAGGATAGGGGAGGAGAAAGGAGGAGAGAAGAGGACAAAAGAGGACAGGAGAGAAGAGAGGGAAAAAAGAAGTCAAATGTATAGAAAAGAATCAAGGACTAACAGACTACACTGAAGGTTCTTAACTTGTTTTGGTGTCATGAATCACTTTGGTGAATTCTATGGACTCATTCTAAAATGAAAAAATTTTTAAAATTGTTATTCAATGCATAACAAAAATACATAAGATTATAAATAAAACCATTTATGTTGAAAAATAGTTACCAAAATATTTTTTAAAAACAAATTTATGATATAGTAATAGGTGTTCTCCTTTATTAATGAGAACACAACAAGACTTAGTGGATGGTCTAATACTGTAATTTTGAAGAACCACAGCCAACCCATTTTATCATGGATGAAAAAAATGTACGTTATTGCTGACACAGAAATGCAAGTTGGTTGTGACTGCAGCCTAACCAAGCATTAATGATAAGCATAGCTACATGGATAAAAGTAGAAAACAAAGCAAGATTTATAGTACAATACCACTGATATAAAGGTTAAAAACACATTCACATGCAAAACAATATCACAGACTTAAGAAGGATACACACATAATGTAAAACAATTACATCAAAGACACCAAAGTGAATGCTAAGGGAGAGAAGGGAATTGGAGCAGTGATCAGGGAAGATGAAAGAGAAAGAAAATAAGACAAGAAGAAGGCTTTGCACCAATCAGTGATGGCAATGGGCTTTAAACTAAGGATAATGATTAACTTAACTCTCAGTACCTAAGATGTAATTAAAACAAACAACCCCGTCAAAGATGGGTGGAGGCTGAAAGTCAGACATTATTGGCATTTGAGAGAATAAATAGAAAAAAAATTACAAGATAGCAACTAAAGATTTTATACAAGTAAACCCAGACTTTGTCAGCTCTAATAGCCCTAAAAATTGCTTTTTTCAGAGATGTCCTTACCCCATCTCAAAGGAGTACACCATTGAGACCAGGTCAGGCATAAAAGCCTGTCAGCCTACAGAGGACATGGAATAGCTCTCAGAACTGTCCTATTCTGAAAGGCCAGCCACAAATTGTCTTTTCCAGTTCAGACAAAGGACATCGTCACCATCCACTCTCATCAGCGGAGACAGAAAAAAACTCAGGAATCCAATGGTTGACCAGACATTTGGGTGAAGACATGACATTCCATTTGTCTTCGATCATTACTGCTGCTATAATAAAAATATCTTAGTCTGGGTAATTTATAAACAACAGAAACTTATTTCTCACAGTTTCAAAGGCAGGGACGTCCAAGATCAAGGCACCAGTACATTCAGTGTCTGGTGAGGGCTTGATTGTGCTTCAAAGATGGCACCTTGCTAATGTGTCACCACATGGTGGAAAAGGAGCAAGGAAGCCTCTTTTATAAGGGCACTAATCTTATTCATGACAGTGGAGCCCTCATGACTTAATCACTTCCCAAAGACCCCACCTCTTAATACTATTACGTCGGGTATTAGGTTCTAACATGTGAATTCGTGGGGGGACACAAACATTCAGACCATCACACCATCTATACCAAAAAAAAAAAAAAAAAAAAAGGTTGAATATGCTCTCCTGGTCTTTTTACTGCCCCCTAGCTGTAGGTGGTAGCAATAAACAACTAGTTGTTTTCATTCTGTTTCTCTGCCTCACGACCTCTAGAAGGGCCCTAACTTAAGTTGGAGTGACAGCATAGAAAACTCTCCAAGCAAGTCCTCTTGGTCCCCCAACATGCCATGAAGCATGCTCCCCAGGAGAAAGCCTGTATGGAAATTACGCTGATGCATTCCTCCTCACATTCAGGTTTGGTAAGAGCAGGCTGTGTGCAAGTGGTTACAGCTGCTCAGTGGACCAGGCCATGGAGAAGGAAAACGAAGGCTTTGATTTCATCTCTCCAGGGTATTCTCCACATCACTTTTGTTGTGTGCAAACTAATAACAGATCTGATCTACATACAGTTCTTGTCTAAAATTACTCATCTAAATTAAGCATTTTAGTCACTGTTTGATAATAAGATGCAAGGTAAAGTACTTGTGAGCACAGAAAATTAATAGGAAACACTGAGCGTATGTTGAGTTTAGCCACCAGCGTCTATTTTTAAAGATGACCTAATTAATTGTTACATAGAATGTCAGGAGAAAAGAAACACTGGCAAAGCTTTTAGACAAGGCAACTACTAACTTTAAAAGTATGGCACTGCTGAAACAGCTCTATAAAAGCTTGCAGCATTGATTTCAACACAGGTTGTCAAACATGCTGGAATGAATACATGGCAATAAAAAGCCATTTAAATTTCTGGGAGAAAAAAAAATGACAGGACTGAAAATTGAACTTTAAAAAAAATTGTAATGTTTAAATTGTGTGTATCTCCTTAAGATAATCCTCATTTAGTAAATCATATTTACAGTCATTTTGCCACAGGCTTTTCTTCCCTAGCTGTACATGTGTACAGCGCCACTAAGCTTTACACTGTTTTTCATAAGAGTTGTGGTTATTTAAATGGCAAATAAACCAAAGACAAAGACTTGGTTTTTATTAAATTACAGCATTCTAAAATTTAAACAAAATAATCCAAATGCTGAACTCCTCCCTGAAAAACTGACATAAATTGCAATAAAACATGCTCGCAAAACTGAAGCATCCTACTTTGTTTTCACAAATAAAAGGTGATTCTGAAAATTGACTTTACTTCTATAGTAGGAAAGCAAAACTAAAGAATACTCTAATGGAATGTAAAAGAATATGTTTAATAGAGAGGTTTTATAAAAGCATTGCCTAAGCATAAGAAAACTGGAAAATGGTATTTCAAAGACTATTAACATACATCTCTTTCAAGAAAACACTAATCTAATACCATATAAAAGGAGAGGTAGCATATATACACCTACTTAGATTAAACCCTAGCCACCAATATACACTCTGAGGTCCTTATAACCCCTCCTTGCAAAAAAGGAGGGTGTTTGATTAGTGAGTTTACCAAATTCACATTAACTGGGAGTGGAAACCTGCCAACAGGACTTGCAGGGTTGGAGGATAGAAGAAACTCACTCATGTCATGTCCCTCTATCCAAATTTAATAAAATAAACAAAAACTAGCAAACAAAAATTAAAACAAAAACCCGCCAACACATAGCAAACAAAGAAAAAGCCACAAGCTAAGGCCATTACCTCAGAAAATAATGGGTGAGGAAAAAAAAAAGAAGATTCCAGAGCAGAGCAGGGTGGCCCGTGTAAGGGTGTAAGGAGGTTCCAACTCACGCGCGCACGCGCGCACACACCCACACACACACACACCCCTCACAAGTTATACAGCAGAGCTGCAAAATCCTGCACCCTCACATCAATAATGGATCTGGAAAGAGGCCAACTTAGTAGGGCGGGCCTTTTTTCCCTTTTCTGGGGAGCTGTGGAAGGGATGCTAGGGAGGAAAAAGCAGTTTTCCGGTAAAAGAGAAGCCTCTAGGCTAAGGATGAATTGAGGGAGGATCAGAAGTGGGGACACCTGCAGGGATAGAGGTCACCCCCCTCCCCCGCCCTTAGGTGAACATTTAGCATTACCTCTCTCAGAGGCGAGAATCCAGACTAACTCCTGCAGCCACCTTGACTGAGCTCTCTGGCTCCCAGCCTATTCCCAGGAAATAGAAAAGTGGATCAAACACCAAAAAGGAGAGCCTGAGTGGCCTCTTCTTAGTAGAAACAAGAGCTCTCAGATTAGAGGAGAAACAGTCAAGGACAATGATTATTTCTGGATGACGGGGATTAGAGGTCATTCTTTTTACTTTCTTCTCTGTACTGTTCTGAGTTGCTTAAACATTCTTTACCATACACTTAAAATTTTTACTTACAACAAAAACAATTTTAATTGAAAGAAGAAACACGACCATACAAATTTTTGAGAACCACGAACCTGAGGTAGGAAAACAACAAACCACATAATGTTCCTGTCTTCATAAGATAAATCCCACCTGTGTGGCCCTTTGATCTTTGAGAGAAGAGCAAAGAAGGAAAAGAGGAGGGAAACATCAAGATTTAGAAAAAGGGGGAGCCAAGATGGCCGAATAGGAACAGCTCCGGTCTCCAGCTCCCAGCCCGAGCGACACAGAAGACTGGTGATTTCTGCATTTCTGCTTGAGGTACCGGTTTCATCTCACTAGGGAGTGCCAAACAGTGGGTGCAGGACAGACGGTGAAGCACACTGTGGGCGAGCAGAAGCAGGGCGAGGCACTGCCTCACTCGGGAAGCACAAGGGGTCAGGGAGTTCCCTTTCCTAGTCAAAGAAAGGGGTAACAGACAGCACCTGGAAAATCGGGTCAGTCCCACCCTCATACTGCGCTTTCCCAATGGGCCTGGAAAACGGCACACTAGGAGATTGTATCCCACACCTGGCTCGGAGGGTCCTATGCCCACGGAGTCTCGCTGATTGCTAGCACAGCAGTCTGAGATCAAGCTGCAAGGCGGCAGCGAGGCTGGGGGAGGGGTGCCCGCCATTACCCAGGCTTGCTTAGGTAAACAAAGCAGCCAGGAAGCTCGAACTGGGTGGAGCCCACCACAGCTCAAGGAGGCCTGTCTGCCTCTGTAGGCTCCACCTCTGGGGGCAGGGCACAGACAAACAAAAAGTCAGCAGGAATCTCCAGAGACTTAAACCTCCCTGTCTGACTGACAGCTTTGAAGAGAGTAGTGGTTCTCCCAGCACGCAGCTGGAGATCTGAGAACGGACAGACTGCCTCCTAAAGTGGGTCCCTCACCCCTGAGCAGCCTAACTGGGAGGCACCCCCCCAGAAGGGAAAGACTGACACCTCACTGGGCCAGGTACTCCTCTGAGACAAAACTTCCAGAGGAACTATCAGACAGCTGAATTGGTGGTCTCACGAAAATCTGCTGTTCTGCAGCCACCGCTGCTGACACCCAGCCAAACAGGGTCTGGAGTGGACCTCTAGTAAACTCCAACAGACCTGCAGCTGAGGGTCCTGTCTGGTAGAAGGAAAACTAACAAACAGAAAGGACATCCACACCAAAAACCCATCTGTACATCACCATCATCAAAGCCCAAAAGTAGATAAAACCACAAAGATGGGGAAAAAACAGAGCAGAAAAACTGGAAACTCTAAAAAGCAGAGCACCTCTCCTCCTCCAAAGGAATGCAGTTCCTCACCAGCAATGGAACAAAGCTGGATGGAGGATGACTTTGACGAGTTGAGAGAAGAAGGCTTCACACGATCAAACTACTCTGAGCTACGAGAGGAAATTCAAAACAATAGCAAAGAAGTTAAAAACTTTGAAAAAAAATTAGAAGAATGGATAACTAGAATAACCAATGGAGAGAAGGGCTTAAAGGAGATGGAAGAGCTGAAAGCCAAGTTTCGAGAACTACGAGAAGATTGCAGAAGCCTCAGTAGCAGATGCGATCAACTGGAAGAAAGGATATCGCAGATGGAAGATGAAATGAATGAAATGAAGCGAGAAGGGAAGTCTAGAGAAAAAAGAATAAAAAGAAATGAACAAAGCCTCCAAGAAATTTGGGACTACGTGAAACGACCAAACCTACGTCTGATTGGTGTACCTGAAAATGACGGGGAGAATGGAACCAAGTTGGAAAACACTCTGCAAGATATTATCCAGGAGAACTTCCCCAATCTAGCAAGGCAGGCCAACATTCAGATTCAGGAAATACAGAGAACGCCACAAAGATACTCCTCGAGAAGAGCAACTCCAAGACACATAATTGTCAGATTCACCAAAGTTGAAATGAAGGAAAAAATGTTAAGGGCAGCCAGAGAGAAAGGTCGGGTTACCCACAAAGGGAAGCCCATCAGACTAACAGCTGATCTCTCGGCAGAAACTCTACAAGCCACAAGAGAGTGGGGGCCGATATTCAACATTCTTAAAGAAAAGAATTTTCAACCCAGAATTTCCTATCCAGCCAAACTAAGCTTCATAAGTGAAGGAGAAATAAAATACTTTACAGACAAGCAAACGCTGAGTGATTTTGTCACCACCAGGCCTGCCCTAAAAGAGCTCCTGAAGGAAGCACTAAACATGGAAAGGAACAACCGGTACCAGCCACTGCAAAAACATGCCAAATTGTAAAGACCATCGAGGCTAGGAAGAAACTGCATCAACTAATGAGCAAAATAACCAACTAACATCATAATGACAGGATCAGATTCACACATAACAATATTAACGTTAAATGTAAATGGGCTAAATGCTCCAATTAAAAGACACAGACTGGCAAACTGGATAAGGAGTCAGGACCCATCAGTGTGCTGTATTCAGGAAACCCATCTCACGTGCAGAGACACACATAGACTCAAACTAAAGGGATGGAGGAAGATCTATCAAGCAAATGGAAAACAAAAAAAGGCAGGGGTTGCAATCCTAGTCTCTGACAAAATAGACTTTAAACCAACAAAGATCAAAAGAGACAAAGAAGGCCATTACATAATGGTAAAGGGATCAATTCAACAAGAAGAGCTAACTATCCTAAATATATATGCACCCAACACAGGAGCACCCAGATTCATAAAGCAAGTCCTCAGTGACCTACAAAGGGACTTAAACTCCCACACAATAATAATGGGAGATTTTAACACCCCACTGTCAACATTAGACAGATCATCTAGACAGAAAGTTAACAAGGATATCCAGGAATTGAACTCAGCTCTAAACAAAGTGGACCTAATAGACATCTACAGAACTCTCCACCACAAATCAACAGAATATACATTTTTTTCAGCACCACACCACACCTATTCCAAAATTGACCACATAGTTGGAAGTAAAGCTCTCCTCAGCAAATGTAAAAGAACAGAAATTATAACAAACTGTCTCTCAGACCACAGTGCAATCAAACTAGAACTCAGGATTAAGAAACTCACTCAAAACCGCTCAACTACATGGAAACTGAACAACCTGCTCCTGAATGACTATTGGGTACATAATGAAATGAAGGCAGAAATAAAGATGTTCTTTGAAACCAATGAGAACAAAGACACAACATACCAGAATCTCTGGGACACATTCAAAGCAGTGTGTAGAGGGAAATTTATAGCACTAAATGCCCACAAGAGAAAGCAGGAAAGATCCAAAATTGACACCCTAACATCACAATTAAAAGAACTAGAAAAGCAAGAGCAAACACATTCAAAAGCTAGCAGAAGGCTAGAAATAACTAAAATCAGAGCAGAACTGAAGGAAATAGAGACACAAAAAACCCTTCAAAAAATTAATGAATCCAGGAGCTGGTTTTTTGAGAAGATCAACAAAATTGATAGACCACTAGCAAGACTAATAAAGAAGAAAAGAGAGAAGAATCAAATAGATGCAATAAAAAATGAAAAAGGGGATATCACCACCGATCCCACAGAAATACAATCTACCATCAGAGAATACTACAAACACCTCTATGCAAATAAACTAGAAAATCTAGAAGAAATGGATAAATTCTTCGACACATACACCCTCCCAAGACTAAATCAGGAAGAAGTCGAATCTCTGAATAGACCAATAACAGGTTCTGAAATTGTGGCAATAATCAATAGCTTACCAACCAAAAAGAGTCCAGGACCTGATGGATTCACAGCTGAATTCTACCAGAGGTACAAGGAGGAACTGGTACCATTCCTTCTGAAACTATTCCAATCCACCATGATCAAGTGGGCTTCATCCCTGGGATGCAAGGCTGGTTCAACATACGCAAATCAATAAATGTAATCCAGCATATAAACAGAACCAAAGACAAAAACCACATGATTATCTCAATAGATGCAGAAAAGGCTTTTGACAAAATTCAACAACCCTTCATGCTAAAAACTCTCAATAAATTAGGTATTGATGGGACGTATCTCAAAATAATAAGAGCTATCTACGACAAACCCACAGCCAATATCATACTGAATGGGCAAAAACTGGAAGCATTCCCTCTGAAAACTGGCACAAGACAGGGATGCCCTCTCTCACCACTCCTATTCAACATAGTGCTGGAAGTTCTGGCCAGAGCAATCAGGCAGGAGAAGGAAATAAAGGGTATTCAATTAGGAAAAGAGGAAGTCAAACTGTCCCTGTTTGCAGATGACATGATTGTATATCTAGAAAATCCCATTGTCTCAGCCCAAAATCCCCTTAAGCTGATAAGCAACTTCAGCAAAGTCTCAGGATACAAAATCAATGTACAAAAATCACAAGCATTCTTGTACACCAATCACAGACAAACAGAGAGCCAAATCATGAGTGAACTCCCATTCACAATTGCTTCAAAGAGAATAAAATACCTAGGAATCCAATTTACAAGGGACGTGAAAGACCTCTTCAAGGAGAACTACAAACCACTGCTCCATGAAATAAAAGAGGATACAAACAAATGGAAGAATATTCCATGCTCATGGGTTGGAAGAATCAATATCGTGAAAATGGCCATACTGCCCAAAGTAATTTATAGATTCAGTGCCATCCCCATCAAGCTACCAATGACTTTCTTCACAGAATTGGAAAAAACTACTTTAAAGTTCATATGGAACCAAAAAAGAGCCCACATCGCCAAGTCAATCCTAAGCCAAAAGAACAAAGCTGGAGGCATCACGCTACCTGACTTTAAACTATACTACAAGGCTACAGTAACCAAAACAGCATGGTACTGGTACCACAACAGAGATATAGATCAATGGAACAGAACAGAGCCCTCAGAAATGATGCCGCATATCTACAACTATTTGATCTTTGACAAACCTGACAAAAACAAGAAATGGGGAAAGGATTCCCTATTTAATAAATGGTGCTGGGAAAACTGGCTAGCCATATGTAGAAAGCTGAAACTGGATCCCTTCCTTACACCTTATACAAAAATTAATTCAAGATGGATTAAAGACTTAAATGTTAGACCTAAAACCATTAAAATCCTACAAGAAAACCTAGGCAATACCATTCAGGCCATAGGCGTGGGCAAGGACTTCATGTCTAAAACACCAAAAGCAATGGCAACAAAAGCCAAAATTGACAAATGGGATCTCATTAAACTAAAGAGCTTCTGCACAGCAAAAGAAACTACCATCAGAGTCAACAGGCAACCTACAGAATGGGAGAAAATTTTTGCAACCTACTCATCTGACAAAGGGCTAATATCCAGAATCTACAATGAACTCAAACAAATTTACAAGAAAAAAACAAACAACCCCATCAAAAAGTGGGCAAAGGACATGAACAGACACTTCTCAAAAGAAGACATTTATGCAGCCAGAAAACACATGAAGAAATGCTTATCATCACTGGCCATCAGAGAAATGCAAATCAAAACCACAGTGAGATACCATCTCACACCAGTTAGAATGGCCATCATTAAAAAATCATGAAACAACAGGTGCTGGAGAGGATGTGGAGAAATAGGAACACTTTTACACTGTTGGTGGGACTGTAAACTAGTTCAACCATTGTGGAAGTCAGTGTGGCGATTCCTCAGGGATCTCAAACTAGAAATACCATTTGACCCAGCCATCCCATTACTGGGTATATACCCAAAGGACTATAAATCATGCTGCTATAAAGACACATGCACACGTATGTTTATTGCGGCACTATTCACAATAGCAAAGAGTTGGAACCAACCCAAATGTCCAACAACGATAGACTGGATTAAGAAAATGTGGCACATATACACCATGGAATACTATGCAGCCATAAAAAATGATGAGTTCATGTCCTTTGTAGGGACATGGATGAAACTGGAAAACATTATTCTCAGTAAACTATCGCAAGGACAAAAAACCAAACACCGCATGTTCTCACTCATAGGTGGGAATTGAACAATGAGAACTCATGGACACAGGAAGGGGAACATCACATTCCGGGTACTGTTGTGGGGTGGGGGGTGGGGGGGGCGGGGACAGCATTAGGAGATATACCTAATGCTAAATGACGAGCTAATGGGTGCAGGAAATCAACATGGCACATGGATACATATGTAACAAACCTGCACATTGTGCACATGTACCCTAAAACCTAAAGTATAATTAAAAAAAATAATAATAAATAAATAAAATAAAATAAAATAAAATTTTACTAGTTTACCCTAAGTATTTGAGAGGTGTATATATCTCTCTCTAATTTTCACTTAGGGTAAACTAGTAAAATAATTTATAAAGAAAATGTTTTAACTTATATTTCCAAATTTATCAACTTTAGAAATAAAATAATATTGATAACTTCCAAAAAAAAAAAAAAAAGATTTAGAAAAAACAAGATGCACAAAGGAGGAAGCTGATCTGTGAGACAGGGAGGTCCAGGCTCTACTGAAACAGCTGGAGAGATAGAATCTTTCTTCTAGTCCTAGATTTTCCCTCCCATTTCCAGCCTATACTCCTACAAATTGATTCTTCCATCATCCAATCACCACCAAACCCTGACACTCAGTCTCAGTCAGCTCTAGCTAGGGAAGCAATTGCAGGGGGCTGATGTGAGAATTGCATTACTTTAGTGCATGTGTGTCCATGCATACACTTATGTGTGTGCATGCATGTGTACAGTAGAGCTGCGGAAGCAAAAGACTTATTCCAAACATGAACAGATGATATCGGAAAGAAAAGATACCATTCTTTATTTGAATGCACTTTTTCTACCAAAAAAATCTATTAAATAACTAATTTCTATAAGACATGAATAAACACAACTATAATGACAAACAAGATTTAAAGGGTACCCTAGAACTTAAAGTATAATAAAATATATATATATATATATATAAAGATTTAAAGGGTGCATCAGCAGAAAGACACACTATTCTGTCACTGTTTACCCTATTTCAGTGGATTTAAGGATCACTGATTATACGATGTACCCTTATTTTATGTGCCACTATGAGAGAAAAAAATTATCAAGTAAATTATAACTCAGTACTTCCTCATCACATCAACCGCACGACACATGCTGATCACAGGGATGTTAGAGTAAACACAATGCAATATTACTCATTGCTCACACACCTGTCAAGATGTGTGATTCTTGATGGGTCCTTTAACTCTTCTGGTATACAATGTTGAACTATATAGCATTTGTAAGATCCTCTTATGTTCTGAAAATTCTGTGCTTCCAGGTCTCTCGTTTTCTCCCAGAACTAAGTTATTTTGGAGCCCTGGGGCCTTCCAGGCCACAAAGAACAGGAGCTGCAGGCGGGTTCTGTGGTTTGGAAAGACTAAGTGGCTCCAAGCCTTTGGGGCAGCCCCTTCCTCAGCTCTAACAAGAAGGCACCAGTGAAAAGATAGCCTTCCTCCCTCAACCACCACCTCTCTCTCACCAACACCTCCATTCAGGGCTTTTTCCCACTTATTCCTATTTCTTGGTTCCTCTTTTCCCAGGCCAGAAGAGAAAGCAGCAGAAAGGACGATCCCAGGCCTTTTTCTTCCATCTAATCAAGACTTCAGGATGGCTTTCTTGCAGTCAGGGAGTGGTTGCCTGGGTAACCAAGTATTAACTATAAGGATCTCCCCTTCTCTCTTTTTGCTAGACTAACCATTCTGGTTTCTCCCTCCTGTCTGAGTAGGGAGTTAATAGTAAAAGGATTTATTTAACTAGGCTCTGGATTTTATAACCCCTGCTGGCTTCTAACAGCAAACTCCAAACTGCCTTTTACTGGAGGCTTGTCTTAAATGAACCAAAACTACTTTTTCTCATCTATTATTTTAAACCTAATTGGAACACAGCAAAGCAAAACAAGTTTGAAAGGCAGTTGGAGTAGTTTCCCTATGCCATGATTTATCAATGTCTGAGGCTAGCATATTAAAATATAGCTCTTGTTTTGTACCATCAAGATTGGCTGAAAATAGGAATGCCTTTGGAAGGGAAAGGGCTTTCTTAACCAAAATATCTAACTCTACTCCTTATCACTGTTCACAGAGTAGATTATTGTATTTAGTTATGTAGATGATGGGTGGGGCCCAAAGAAATAGATCCGGGGTCTGGGGTACAGTGTGGTAAATGCAAGCCTGAAAAGACATCTTCAGAAGAAGGTGTGTAACAGAGGGATAGGGGTTGTAGTAGGCTGTTCTTGTATTGCTATAAAGAGATATCTGAGACTGGGTAATTTACAAAGAAAAGAGGTTTAATTGGCTCTCAGTTATGCAGGCTGTACAGGGAGCATAGACCTGGCATCTGTTTCTGGTGAGGCCTCAGGAAGCTTATCAGGCAGGGGCCATAACAGCCTGCCCTTCTCTCTGGCTTCTTGTTGAGTTTAATCAATGCAAAGGACTTGCCAGGGATGAGAAGGTAGGAGGAGAGACAAGTTGAGTTACGTATAACACCCTCTTTCCCTGCTGGGTTGGCAGTGACTCTTTCTCTGCTGAAGGCCACAGCTCCTGCCTGGCAGAACTCTCCTACAAATACAACCTCCATGGGTTTCAGCAGCTTATTCAAGCCTAGGTGGTAGGGGGTTCCCCCTGTAACTAGGGTGTGGGTGCTTCACCATCCCATGTTGAATTCCCTTAATTCCTTTTCTAAATAAATGCTTCCATGAACACTTTCTTCAGAATTATTTCTCCATGTGTAACAATGATACTGTGATTATTTTTTCAAGTGGGCTTTACCTTTTAGAGATACATCCTGAAATATTTATGGACAAAGTGATATTTAAATGAAGCATGTTTGGTCATGATTTGATAATTGTCAAAGCTAAGAGATCATGATTTGGTAATCATCAAAGTAAAAGCGTTCAGGGTCTTTATAATTTTCTCTCTACTTTTGCACATGTTTAAAATTTTCCATCATAAAGAAATATTTTAACAATAAAAAAATTGTTTAAGCACCCCTTTGGGAGATGCTGTTTCCCATAGGGACCTGGACTAACCCAGGAGCAGAGGAGGAATGAGCAGAGAATATCAGCAAGACAAATGATATAGTTTGGATAATTGTCCCCACCCAAATCTCATGTTGAATTGTAATCCCCAAAGTTGGAAGTGAAGCCTGGCAGGAGGTGATTAGATGTGGGGATGAATTTCTCATGATTGGTTTAGCACCATCCCCTTGGCACTGTCCTCAGGATAGTGAGTTCTTGTGAGATCTGATCATTTAAAAGGTGTAGTAACTCCCGCCTCACTCTCTTGCTCCTGCTCTGGCCATGTGATGTGCCTGCTCCCCCTTTGCCTTCCACAATGTTTGTAAGTTTCCTGAAGCCTCCCCAGAAGCTGAGCAGATGCCAGCATCATGCTTCTTGTACAGCCTGTAGGACAATGAGCCAATTAAACCTCTTTTCTTTATAAATTACTCAGAATCAGGTATTTCTTTATAGCAGTGCAAGAACGACTAATGCAATGACAATGGCCTACTTTATTTTGCCTGGAGCTAGCCCTAAAAGTAAAGGCTACAAATGATGTGTTTGTGGTTCTTTCTGAACTGGGACTAGACAGTAAAATCTCAATAGTTCACTGTAATTAGGAGAACAATTCAATCTGACTCAGAAAAGATCTGTATTATAAACTATTTCTTAAATTCTTTTGAAAATTGAACAATGTATTCACCCAGTTTGGACTGGCCTTCACACACACAGACTTTGGAGAGTTCCAATCTTATCTCTCAGCACACCGTATTGGAAATCTTTATAAAAACCTCTTTCATAGCCATCGTAGGCAGCTTTTCCTCACACTATCATAGAGTACCTGGCTCTCTCTCCACTTCAAAACACTCATCTCAAAATTTAGCTTGTTTCACCTCTCCTTTAAAGTCTGTCTTAACCATATTGGCCCAAAAGGAACTCTTCTTAGAAATTATTATCTCACCTCCATCAATCCCTAGGTGACCTTGGGCAAGTTACTTAACCTCTCAGACCTCAGTTTTATCATCTGCAAAATGGGATTAATAACAGTACTTATTTATTAGGATTTATATCAGTATTGAGTGAGTCTGAGATTGGCTAATACTAGGCATTCAATCAATATTAGGTACTATTATTACCATTTATTCAGCAAATATTCCACTATATATCTGGTTTTTTCTAAGTCCTGAGGATGTAACAGTGAAAAACATAAAGCCCCTGCCCTCATGGAGCTTCCTTTCTAGCAGGAGAGGCAGATAATAAACACGTAAACAGATATATATTCAGGTTTCAACTAGTGCTAAATGCTATGGCAAAACCAAAACGAGTAAAAATGATGGAAAATATGATTTTTGGTAAAGTGGACTGGGATGCCCTTTCTAAAAAGGTGACATTTTGATGATAAAACACATATTGAAATTAGTTTTTAAACTCATTTTACAGCCTAAAGAACCCTCTTAAATATATATATATATGTATATATACACATATATATATACACATATATATGTGTGTATATATATGTATATATATATGTGTATATATACATATATATATATATATATATACACATATATATATATATATATGTATCTCAAAAGCTTTCAAATATTTGGGAATGATATATTTTCCAACCCAGTAGCTGTGATAATCCAGAATCCCAACCTGGGTTGGCAGACTTATCAGTGGACAAGTTCACATCATAAACCTTCAGCATGCATTCCAAACCTGCATTCTCCTTTCATTTTAAATGTTATCTTCCTTATGTTTTCTAATACTGACCTAATTTTTCAAACACAGTGCTTTGTCATCACAACTTCTTCACACTGTTGACAGAGTCTTCTCTTGCTGCCATTTCACAAACGTGGCCTTTTACTTTCTTCACCTTTGTTTCCTAAGAAATTGCCCACAGCCTGCCTTACACCTTTAAACTGGTTTCATGCCACTGTTCAGCTGTTTTCCCTTTATATCAGAGTCACTGTCACTGAATTATTCCACTTCTTTACTCCCTCTTCTTTATTCTCTTTGCTGCCATATATAGCCAAAGTGAAAGGAGATCCCAAAAGAAGCTGCTAACTTCAGGGAGGTGTGTTTTTGGTACTGGTAGGAGTGGGAGAATCAGAGAAATCTGGGCATGGGAGAGTAGAAGCAACATGATCCAAGAGCTCTGACATCAGTTTTCTGACAATTTCAAAATCTGAGAATAAAATAAGGATTTGTGTTGGAAAGTATCAGGAGAATCAGGAAGATAAATAGGATGCTTTTTCCCAAGGGAAAAAAATTTCTACTAATGAAAATCATCACCAATGAGTCCTTTGTAAGTGGGTTAATGGAATGATTTTAAAACACACATTCACCTCTAGATATATAAAATAATACAGGATACTTTAATCCTGAGATCCTGGACTTTTCTCACTGTGAAGCAATAAATATAAACAAATATCTTGGCTTAACATTCCTCTTTACCTCCTGCTTCTTTTCTCTGGTGATTTTTTTTCCTTCTTTATGCACAAGGCCCCAAATCACTCAAGATTAGAAAACATAAAAGGCTCAGAAATTAAATTCTTAAGATTAAGGAATTCACTGAAGCCACATAAATTTAGAGCCTTTCTTTGCCAGCCAGGAACTCAGCAACTCAGATTAATAAACCTGGTTTCTGAAGTTGTGATAAATGAGGGCCATATAAAATCAGCCCGGTTTTCAGCTTGTTGCAGGGTCCACATGAGTGCTGGGACGGAGCCATCAGCCAAAGATTGGCTCATGAACAAAACATTCCAGGAGCCAGGAAAGGCGGCAATGGGACTGAACACAAAGATCTTTAGTATGTGCAACAATTAATGTTCTAAATATTAAAACAAATTAATATGAGAATGTTGCTTTCTTATAACAAAAACTCAATCTCATCTCACAAGTTAAAATATTACAGAGAAGAAAAGATACCTGAAAATGCTAGCTTTTTCCACTCTCACATCCTTATGGAGTCCTCTTATGAAAATATCCTGGATTGTTCTAGTTTAAATTTTTTTAAAGGATCTGAATATTTGTTCTTAAATAACCTGTTTAAACTAGTATTGGTTCACCTTCAAGTGCCCTCTGGTATAACTTATTTTAATCTTCCAAACAATACTTTACCCTGATCAAAGGAAAGGATCCTTTTTTTGCTCCTTTTGTGTTTGGATTAAAAATTATGATCTGCAAGCATGAGTTGAATTAAATTGAAAGTTTCTTCACTAAGATTAGGAAATCACTAACTCTAAAACATCCTTTTAAAATCTGGGCATAAAATGTTCAGAGTCTGGTTTCCCAGTGTGGCCGAAGGTGGAAAGTGGGGGCAATCTGCAGGCAAAAAGGAGGCACCCTGTCTGTAGAGAATTTACAAACATAACGAACACTTTATACAAGTAATAATGTTTTAATAACGAAACTGACCAAAAACCAGTCTGCTTCTTATCATCGTGTACATGCCAACAACTAATATAAGTAATAAAATACTGCTCTCTCCCCACCAAAACTTTGTTGTATAAGTTCTAACAATTGCTGTGGTTACTGTTGGGTTTCAATAATATATATGCAAACTTTAAAATAGCACATTTTTACTACTCATCCTTTTATACAGGCATATGTTTTATTGCACTTTACAGATATTCCATTTTTCACAAATTTAAGGTCTGTGGCAACCTTTCATCAAACAAGTCTATCGCTGTCATTTTTCCAGCAGCATGTACTCACTTGTGTCTCTGTGTCACATTTTGGTCATCCTTGCAAATGCTTCAAACTTTTTCATTATTATTATATCCTTTATGGTGATCTGTGGTCAGTGACCTTTGATCTAATTATTGTAATTGTTTTGGGGTACCACAAAATGTGCCCATATAAAATGGCAAATTCAGTCAATAAGTTTTGTGTGTGTCATCACTGTTCCACTGATCAGCCATTCCTCCATCTCCCTCCTTCTTCTCAGACCTTCCTATTCCCTCAGACACAAGATTAAAACTAGGCCAATTAGTAACCATACAATGGCTTCTAAGTGTTAAAGTGAAAGGAAGCCTCTCACTATAAATTATAAGCTAGACTTAATGAAAGACCTAAAACCATGAAAACCCTAGAAGAAAACCTAGGCAATACCATTTAGGACATAGGCATGGGCAAAGACTTCATGACTAAAACACCTAAAGCAATGGCAACAAAAGCCAAAATTGACAAATGGGATCTAATTAAACTAAAGAGCTTCTGCACAGCAAAAGAAACTATCATCAGAGTGAACAGGCAACCTACAGAATGGGAGAAAATTTTTGCAATCTATCCATCTGACAAAGGGCTAATATCCAGAATCTACAAAGAACTTAAATTTACAAGAAAGAAACAACCCCATCAAAAAGTGGGCAAAGGATATGAACAGACACTTCTCGAAAGAAGACATTTATGTAGACAACAACATATTTTAAAAAGTTCTTCATCATTGGTCATTAGAGAAATGCAAATCAAAATCACAATGAGATACCATCTCACACCAGGTAGAATGGTGATCACTAAAAAGTCAGGAAACAACAGATGCTGGAGAGGATGTGGAGAAATACGAATGCTTTTACACTGTTGGTGGGAGTGTAAATTAGTTCAACATTGTGGAAGTCAGTGTGGTGATTCCTTAAGGATCTAGAAGTAGAAATACCATTTGACCCAGCAATCCCGTTACTGGGTATATACCCAAAGGCTTATAAAACATACTACTATAAAGACACATGCACATGCACACATATGTTTATTGCAGCACTGTTCACAATAGCAAAGACTTGGAATCAACCCAAATGCCCATCAGTGATAGACTGGATAAAGAAAATGTGGCACATATACACCATGGAATACTATGGAGCCATAAAAAGGTACGAGTTCATGTCCTTTGCAGGGACATGGATGGAGCTGGAAACCATCATTCTCAGCAAACTAACACAAGAACAGAAAACCAAATGCTGCATGTTCTCACTCATAAGTGGGAGTTGAACCATGAGAACACATGGACACAGGAAGGGGAACATCACACACGGGGGCCTGTCGGGGGTGGGGGGGCTAGGGGAGGGATAGCATTAGGAGAAATACCTAATGTAGATGACAGGTTGATGGGTGCAGCAAACTACCGTGGCACGTGTATACCTATGTAACAAACCTGCACGTTCTGCACATGTACCATGGAAAGTATTAAAAAAAAAAAACCTCTAATTTTTAATGTTTTTTATTTCTATGTGGAATAAAAATCAGAAATAAGCAAGGGAAAAAAGAGCTAGAAATGAGGAAGCTTAATGAGGAAGGCAAATAAAAACCTGAGACTGGCCAAAAGCTAGGCCTCTTGCACTAAACAGCCAAGTCGTGAATATAAAGAAAAAATTCTTAAGAAAATAAAAGTGTTACCCAGTGAATACATGACTGATAAGAAAGTGAAACAGCATTATTGCTGATATGGAGAAAGTTAGAGTGGTCTGGACAGATCAAACCAGCCACAACATTCCCTTAAGCCAAAGCCTAATCTAGTGCAAGATCTTAACTCTCTTCAATTCTATGATGGCTGAGAAAGGTGAGGAGCCGGCAGAACTAAAGTCTGAAGCAGAGGCTGGTTGATGAGGTTTAAGGAAAGAAACTATCTCCAAAGCATAAAAGTGCAAGGGGAAGCAGCAACGGCTGATGTAGAAGCTGCAGCAAGTTATCCAGAAGATCCAACTAAGATCATTGATGAAGGCAGCTACGCTAGACAACAGATTTTCAGTGTAGCTAAAACAGCCTTCTATTGGAAGAAGATTCCAATCCAGGATTAACTAGAGGAAAGCTCAATGCTTAGCTTCAAAGTTTCAAAAGACAAGCTGATTCTCTTATTAAGGGCTAATGTGGCTCGTAACTAAGTTGAAGCCAATGCTCATTGACCATTTTGAAAATCCTAGAGCCCTTAAGAATGATGCTAAATCTACATTGCCTATGCTTTATAAATGGAATAACAAAGTCTGAACAACAGAACATCTGTTTACAGCATGATTTACTGAATATTTTAAGCCTACTGTTGAGACCTACTGCTCAGGAAAACAGATTCCTTTCAAAATATTATTGTTTGTAGACAATGTAACTGGTCACCCAGGAGCTCTGAAGGAGATGTACAAGGAGATAACTGTGATTTTCATGCCTGCTAACACAGTATCCATTCTGTAGCCCATGGATCAAGGAATAATTTCAATTTTCAAGTCTTATTGTTAAGAAATATATTTTGTAAGGCTATACCTGCCATAGATAGTGACTTCTCTAATGAATCTGGGCAAAATATGTAGAAAACCTTCTGGAAAAGATTTACCATTCTAGATGACATTAAAAACATTTGTGATTCATGGAACAGACAGTTCTCAAGAGAAGATATACAAATGGCCAACAAACATGAAAAAATGCCCCACATCACTAATGATCAGGGAAATGCAAATCAAAACCACAATGTGATACCAACTTACTCCTGCAAGAATCTCCATACTCAAAAAATGAAAAAATAATAGATGTTGGCATGGATGTGGTGAAAATGGAACACTTCTACACTGCTGGTGGAAATGTAAACTACTAAAACGACTATGGAAAATAGTGCGGAAATTCCTTAAAGAACTAAATGTGGAACTACCATTTGATCCAGCGATCCCACTACTGGGTACCTACCCACAGGAAAACAAGTCATTACATAAAAAAGATGCTTTCACATGCATGTTTACAGCAGCACAATTTGCAGTTGCAAAAATCCGGAGCCAGCCCAAATCCCCATCAATCCATGAGTGGATAAATTGTGATACACACACATACACCATGGAATACTACTCAGCCATAAAAATGAAGAAAATAATGGCATTTGCACCAACCTGAATGGAACTGGAGACCAGTAGTCTAAGTGAAGTTAAGTCAGGAATGGAAAACCAAACATTGTATGTTCTCACTTATAAGTGGGAGCTAAGCTATGAGGACGCAAAGGCATAAGAATGATACAATGGATTTGGGGACTCAGGGGAAAGGGTGGGAAATGGGTGAGGGATAAAAAACCACCCACTGGGTACAGCGTACACTGCTCGGGTGATGGGTGCACCAAAATTTCAGAAATCACCACTAAAGAACTTATTCATGTAACCAAACACCATCTATTCCCCAAAAACCTATTGGAATAAAAAAAATGAATTAAAAAAACCATTTGTGACTCGGGAGATCAAAATATCAACATTAACAGGAGTTTGGAAGAAGTTGATTCCAACCTTCATGGACAACTTGGAGAGATTCAAAACTTTGGTGGAGTACTGCAGATGTGATACAAATAGCAAGAGAACTAGAATTAGAAGTAGAGCCTTAAGTGTGACTGAATTGCTGCTATCTCATGATAAAACTTGAACAGATGAGAAGTTGCTTCTTATGGATGAGCAAAGAAAGTGGTTTCTTGAGATAGAATCTATTCCTGGTGAAAATACTGTGACCATTATTGAAATGACAACAAAGGATTTAGAAAATGACATAAACTTAACTTGTAAAGCAGCAGCAGGGTTTGAGAGGATGGACTCTAATTTTTGAAGGAAGTTCTAATGTGGATAAAATGTTGTCAAACAGCAATGCATGCTACAGAGAAATATTTTTTGAAAGAGTTAACTGATGGGGCAAACGTCATTGTTGCCTTATTTTAAGAAATTGCCATAGCCATCCCAACCTTAAGCAACCATGACCCTGATTAGTCAGTAGCCATCAACATCAAGTCAAGACTCACTGAAGGCTTACATGATCATTAGCATTTTTTAGCAATAAATTTTTAATTAAGGCATGTATATTACTTTTTAGACATAATGCCATTGCACATTTAATAGACTAATATAGTGTAAATATAACTTTTATATGAACTGGGAAACAAAGAATTTTGTTTAATTCACTTTATTGCAATATTCACTGCATTGTGATGATCTGGAACCAAACCCACAACATCCCCAAGGTATACCTCTATATATTATAGTCTACAAGTAAGCTAATTCAGAGAACTCCCAGTTACACAGCTGACTCCAGACACATGCAGTCTTGGACACACACATATCTGTTCCATAAGCAAGTTTGTGAAGGTTTGGGAATCATTCCAGCTCACTTCGAAAAAATCTTATGATACTCCATGTTCTGACATTTAAACAGAAGATTCAAAATAAATAATTATAGGATATTGTAAAAAAAAAAAAAAAAGAAACAAGTTAATTCATCATTCCACATGATTAATGAAATTTTTGTTTTTAAAAATGTAAAGTGATGAAATGAAGTACGGAATGTGAGATGTAGTATTTTTATTGGTAAGTGTAAACTTTATATATGATTTTACTAAACTTTAATAATATCTTTAAAATTGATATTTCTTTTGTTATTCCTGTATGATTATTTAATAAACTATAATATTTATTACTGTCATAAACCAATAAATAAATGGTTCTTTCCCTTTGTGCAAAAATTTATACTAATGTAATTAAAAATTACCAATCCATTACATTTTTCCTTCTATGTACATAACATTTTATATGTTTCTTTACTTTTTACTAGCATAATTATATATATGAAGTCCAATAAAAAATTTCTACAACTTGGCTGGGCGTGGTGGTTCACACCTGTAATCCCAGCCCTTTGGGAGGCTGAGGCAGGTGGATCATTTGAGGTCAGAAGTTCAAGACCAACCTGACCAACATGATGAAACCCCATCTGTACTAAAAATACAAAAAAAAATTAGCCAGGTGTGGTGGCATATGCCTGTATTCCCAGCTACTCAGGAGGATGAGGCAGGAGAATCACCTGAGCCCAGGAGGTGGAGGTTGCAGTGAGCCGAGATCATGCCATTGGCACTCCAGGCTGGGCGACAGTGCAAGACTGTCTCAAAAAAAAAAAAAAAAATCCACAATTTGTATTTCCTTTATGGCCATTATCATGCATATATTATTCATATAAAATAAATTTTAAGATAATTTTGTCACCTAAAGGAAGGAGGATTAAAATGTTACGTGCTCTGAGTGCAAACATGCGTTGTACCAACATGCCTTCTGGAGTTTTCTCAGATTCTTTGACTTTCTTACTTTTTTGTCTCATACAAGCTTGCATCAAAATTGTGAGCTGGCTTAAGATAGTGGGTTATAGGAAAACTAGAAGAAAACACTTCCTAGAAAGGAGTAGAAGACAAGTAACTAACATGCATTTATTCACCCCTTTATTCATTCAACAAATAACCATTAACCATCTACCACTGTACCAAGCACTGGTCTAGGCACCAGGAATATTATTTCATGCCCTCTGGAAGGTTGCCTTTTAATAGAAAAACACAGACAAATAACACACATAATGAAGAAGTAAATTATGTAATATGTTAGAAGGCAGTAAGGGCTATAGAAAAAAAATAATAAATTCAGCATGATAAAAGAGTGCCAGGAAGTTGAAGTTTTAATAGCGTAGCTATTGGTTATTGGGAAGGTGTCTTTTGATCAAAAACTTGAATAAGTTGAGAATTAGCCATGTGGACATCTAGGGAAAGTGTATTCTGGGCAGAGAAAACCAACCAGTGCAAAGGTCATGGGGAAGGGGCAGGCCTGGATTGTTCCAGGAAGACAAGAAGGACATGAAGCAGAGAGTGAAAGGGAAAGAAAGGAGTAGTAGATGAAATCAGAGAGGTCAGGAGGATCAGATTGTACAAAGCTTTCTTAAACCTTTAAAAGGACTTTGTCTTTTACTCTGGGTGAAACACGGAACCACCGCAGGGCTTTAAGCAGAGGAATGACATGATACAACTCATGATTTTTAAAACAGTGGCCTTAGTATAAGTGGGTTGACTACCTTAAAAGCCCTCCAATCTTCCTGGAGCGATATGGGGTGACCCACCTAATACATCTGTCCCCATTCATCACCAAGATTGATCCGTCTGATCTGACTGACTAGGAGTACCATTCTTCCCTGGCTTCTTGCCTTGCATCTTCCCCAAGGTGCACACCTGGTCAACCCTTTCAGATTTAGGAGAGGCATTCTTCAGGTAAGGGTCTAGAGGTGCTACCTGATGCTAAAACTTTGACCATTTGAGATTATTTTTCACCTACTATCTTCAAGAGTCTTCTGTAAAACTATAAATTGCTCTTGAATTCTTAACCTATGAAAACTGACTTTTGATATAAATTAAATTAGCCCTTAACTGACAATTAAGCAGATAACTGGCAGGTGGGAATGAACACCAGAAACATTCACAGCAACACACACACACACACACACACACACACACATACACACACACACCTAGACCTCAATATTTAGATATTCATCATACATACATTTTCTATCTACAATTGACTACAATGCTAACAGTTCTCAAACATACACAAGATGTACATAATGTCCTGTCCATTTGTGTTTCCCTCTTTCACTGTTATAACTGAACAGGGATTATTGGAGGATATAGTGAAAAGAAAGGCAAACTCAGAAGTTGTGCATGGCAGCCATGCTAGGAAGTAGGAAAAGTAGAGGCAAGAAGACCCCTGGAGAAAGATTTGACTGCCTGAAGTTTGAACCAAAGCCAGCTTCTACCTCAGGCCAACCCATTCTCTGAGCAGAAAGAAAGGATGTTTCCTGAGGTACTGACCTGGCCTATGAACTTTACTCCCAGGAAAGCTGACCAAAGGATGTCTCCTGGTAGCCTAATTGGTCCTCAAATTCTCTTTTTTAAAAACTACTATTACATTCATTCTACCTATGCGTTTTTTCAGTAAAATGTATTAATATTTCTTAGTCACAATAGAAGGTTTTTAACTTCTCAATTATTTTTCAGTCTCTTCCAAGGTTGGTACTATCAGAAGCAAGATGAAAAGCATCAAGGTTGTTACCAATTTTTACCCACACTTTCCACCAAAAGTTGAATTTGAAGCTAGGATTGGGCAAATATAAGAATGACTATTTCCTAACCATGTATAAAAAGCTGTTTTAAAGTTTTCTCTGATGTTCATAAACATCAAGTATCTTACCAGTACTCAATTCTAAGCTGGTAATTTTCCAGTATGTAGGCTTCCATACTTCTGAAGCCTACATGTGAATGCTTAAATTACAGATGCCTGTTTCCCTTAAGGTAGTCACGTATGGGAACAGCTTATGGACAAACAGGGAGCTTTTGTGTTGAGTGTAATAGATCAGCCTCTCTTTCATAAATGACAGCTTCTACCCAGATTAGTCTTATAAGGAGATGGCAACTCCCTATTTGATATAATTTTACATGCTCTAGAAAGTTTTCCTTGACTCCATCACTCATGAAGCTTACCCACCTAATGAAAAAAAAATGTCTAATGATAAAATTAGACAACATGCAAGAACAGATGGGTAATGTAACCAAAACTAAGAAAAGTCTTAGAATCAAAAGGAAATGATAGAGATCAAACACTAACAGAACTGAATATGCCTTTTAATGACTCATCAGTAGACTGCACATGGCTATAAAAAGAATCAGTGAGTTTGAAGATATGTCAATAGAAACTTTGAAAACTAAAATGCAAAAAAAAAAAAAAACTACAGTGGAAAAAACAGAAGAAAATATTAAAGAACTGTGGGACAATTTCAAAAAGTGTAACATACATAATTTGAATACCAGAAAGAGAAGAAAAAGTGGAGCAGAAGAAATACTTGAAAGAATACCAGCTGAGAATTTTCCAAAATTAATGACAAACACAAAACCACAAATCCATGAGGTTCAGAGAAAAGAAGGATAAACACTTAAACTACTTGTAGGCATAGCATATTCAAACTGCAGAAAACCAACTACAAAGAGAAAACCTTAAAAGAAGCCAGAAAGAACAAATGCTTTACCTATAGAAAAACGAGTTTAAGAATTACAGCAGACTTCTCATCAGTACTATGCAAGCAAGAAGAGAATGAAATGAAATATTTAAAGTGTTGAAAGTCAAAAATCACCAACCTGGAAATTCTATATCTAGCAAAATTGTTCTTCAAAAGTAAAAGAGAAGGACTTCCTTCATGCAAAAAATAATAATAACTACCCTGAGGGAATTCATTACCAGAAGACCTGTACTGCAGAAATTTAAAAAAAAAAAAAGTTATTTAAGGAGAATGAAAATGATATAGGTCAGAAATTCAAATCTATATAAAGGAAAATTAATAGAGAAGGAATAAATGGAGATACAATCATCTGATAACTACTTAAAATAATAATACTAACAATGTATTGGGTGATTATAGAATATGAATAAATGAAATGAATGACAGCAATGTCATAAGAGATAGGAGGGAGAAATGAGGGATACTGTTATGATTAAGAACCTGAAGTGCAGATGCAATTGTAGAGTGTTATTAGAAGCTGGATATAGATAAGTTAAAAATTTATATTGCAAACTCTAGACCACTATTAAAAAAATTTTTAAGAAATGTAATTGCTAGGAAAGGAGATAAAATAAAATCACATGAAGTGCTCAATTAAAAACAGACAAGGCAGGAAAACGCTGGAACAAAAAAAGAAACAAATGCAATTATTATAAAACAGATACGAACATGGTAGATATTTATACAACTATACCAATAATCACTTTAAATGTTAATTGTTTAAAAACACAAGGTAAACAAAAAGGTAGTCAGAGTAGATTGAAAAAACAAGGTCCAAATATATGTTGCCTACCAGAAACTAAATATTAAAAATTCAAGTGGGATCATCATGGCAGACAGGAGGCAGAACTAGATTACAGCTCCAGAGACAGCAACGTACAGAGGCTCACACTGTGAATTTTAGCTCCAGAATGACTGCAAGAACAAACCAGAAATCCCAAGAGGACCCACAGACCCTCTGAAGGAAGTGGACTGCTCCTGCAGGACCTGGGAGACACCCCAAATACTGTGAGTGCCCTAACTGCAGAAATGGGAAAAGGAGAATCTCCTCTCACAGGGCTCTGTGCAGACAACCCCCAGTACCAGTCCAGACCCTCACTGGAGAAGCTGAAGGTCTGTTTGTGGGAGAAGTTTCCAACTTTACCTGGAGCTGAGTCAATTTAGAGAGCCAAGTGAAATACAGGGGAGAGGAAGCAGCAGAAAGGCCCTGGGAGCTTGCTGTGTCCCCTAGCAGCCCACTCCTGCCTGGCACCACAGGGATCCATTGGGAGGGTGACCAGAGGAGCAGGGGGTAAAACTCCACAGGAGGAAGAAAATCTCTAGCTGAACTTTGTAATAATTTGAAGGGTGGGAAGCCTCCTGCTCAGAACTCAGGGGAGGGTGCAAATCCAGTGTGCAGACTCCACAGGCAGGCGAAGAATCAAGCCCTTTTCTTTCGCAGCTGGGAGGTGGGTAGCCCAGGGCAAGTTTTCAAGCCTGTCACACCCTCCGCCAGGAAACAGACTCCGGGCTATTGGGAGTGGGGGCACAGTGCGAGTGAGACCTTCAGTTTATGTGAGATCTGGATGAGGTCTGTGACTGCTGGCTTTCCCCCACTTCCCTGACAACCTGCATGACTCAGGAGAGGCAGCCATAATCCTCCTAGGTACACAACTCCAGTAACCTGGAAATCTCAACCCTGTCCTCCACATCAGCTGCAGCAAGACCTGCCCAAGATGAGTCTGAGCTCAGACATGCCTAGCCCTGCCTGCACTTGATGGTCCTTCCCTATCCACCCTGGAAGCAGAAGACAAAGGGCATATAATCTTGGGAGTTCTAGGGCACTGCCCACTGCCAGTCCCTCTCCATACTCCTACAGCTGATGCTTTCTGGAAAGTGCCACCTCCTGGCAGGAGGCCAACCAGCACAAAAATAGAGCATGAAACCACCAAAGCTAAGAACACTCACAGAATCCATTGAACACCCCTGCCACCTCCACCTGAACAATCGCCGGTATCCATGGCTGAGAGACCCATACATGGTTCACATCACAGGGCTCTGTGCAGACAACCCCCAGTACCAGTCCAGAGCTGGGCAGTCTCACTGGGTGGCTAGACTCAGAAGAGAGACAACAATCACTGCAGTTTGGCTCTCAGGAAGCCACATCCATAGGAAAATAGGGAGGGTACTACATCAAGGGAACACCTGAGGGACAAAAGAATCTGAACAACAGCCTTCAGCCCTAGATCTTCCCTCTGACAGAGGCCACCCAAATGACAAGGAACCGGAAATCCAACCCTGGTAATATGACAATACAAGGCTCTTCAACACCCACAAAAAAAATCACACTAGTTCACCAGCAATGGATCCAAACCAAGAATAAATCCCTGATTTACCTGAAAAAGAACTCAGGAGGTTAGTTATTAAGCTATTCAGGGAAGGACCAGAGAAAGGCGAAGCCCAGTGCCAGGAAATCCAAAAAATCATGCAAGAACTGAAGGGAAAATTATTCAAGGAAGTAGATAGCTTAAAGAAAAAGCAATCAAAAATTCAGGAAACTTTAGACACACTTTTAAAAATGTGAAATGCTCTGGAAAGTCTCAGCAATATAATTGAGCAAGTAGAAGAAAGAAACTCAGAGCTCAAAGACAAGGTCTTCAAATTAACCCAATCCAACAAAGACAAAGAAAAAGATTAAGAACCTCCAAGAAGTCTTGGATTATGTTAAACAACCAAACCTAAGAATAATTGGTGTTCCTGAGGAAGAATAGAATTCTAAAAGCTTGGAAAACATATTTGGGGGAATAATCGAGGAAAATTTCCTTGGCCTTGCTAGAGACCTAGACATCCAAATACAAGAAGTACAAAGAACACCTGGAAAATTCATTACAAAATGATCTTTGCCTAGGCACATTGTCATGAGGTTATCCAAAGTTAAGATGAAGGAAACGTAAGAGCTGTAAGACAGAAGCACCAGGTAACCTGTAAAGAAAAACCTATCAAATTAACAGCAGATTTCTCTAGAGAAACCCTGCAAGCTAGAAGGGATTCAGTCTCCTCAAACAAAACAATTATCAGCCAAGAATTTTGTATCCAGCAAAACTAAGCATCATCTACGAAGGAAAGATACTGTTGTTTTCAGACAAACAAATGCTGAGAGAATTCACCTATTACCAAGCCACTACTACTAGAACTGCTAAAGGGAGTTCTAAACCTTGAAACAAATCCTGGAAACACATCAAAACAAACTCTTTAAAGCATAAATCACACGGGACCTATAAAACAAAAATACATGTTAAGAAGCAAAACAAAAAGCAAAAAAATCAAAGCATACAGGCAACAAAGAGCAAGATGAATGCAACAGTACCTCACATCTCAATAATACATTGAATGTAAATGGCCTAAACGTTCCACTTAAAAGATACAGAACCACAGCATGGATAAGAACTCACCAACCATCTACTGCCTTCAGGAGACTCACCTACCACATACAGACTCACATAAACTTAAAGTGGTAGAAAAAGGCATTTCATGCAAATGGACACCAAAAGCCAGCAGGGTAGCTATTCTTATATCAGACAAAACAAACTTTAAAGCAACAGCAGCTAAAAGAGACAAAGAGGGACATCATATAATGGTAAAAGGCTTTGTCCAACAGAAAAATATCACAATCCTAAACATATGCACCTAACACTGGAGCTCCCAAATTTATAAAACAATTACTAAGAGACCTAAGAAATGAGATAGACAGCAACACAATAATAGTGGAAACTTCAATACTCCACTGACAGCACTAGACAGGTTATCAAGACAGAAAGTCAACAAAGAAACAATGGATTTAAACTATACCCTGGAACAAATGCACCTAACAGATATATAGAGAACATTTCATCCAATAACCGCAAAATACACATTCTATTTAACAGCACATGGAACTTTCTCCAAGATAAACCATATGACAGGCCATGAAATGAGCCTCAATAAACTTAAGAAAGTTGAAATTATATCAAGCACTCTCTCAGAACACAGTGGAATAAAACTGGAAATCAACTTCAAAAGGAACCTTCAGAACCATGCAAATGCATGGAAATTAAATAACCTGTTCCTGAATGAGTATTGGGTCAAAAACAAAATCAAGATGGAAACTAAAAAATTATTCAAACTGAATGACAATAATGATACAACCTATGAAAACCTCTGGAATAAAGCAAAGGTGGTGCTAAGAGGAAAGTTCATAACCCTAAGCGCCTATATCAAAAAGATTGAAAGAGCACAAACTGACATTCTAAGGTCACACCTCAAGGAGCAAGAGAAACAAGAGCAAACCAAACCCAAACCCAGCAGAAGAAAGGAAGTTACCATGAAAGATCAGAGCAGAACTAAATGAAATTGAAACAAACAAAAAAGATAAATGAAACAAAAAGCTGGTTATTTAAAAAGATAAATAAAATTGATAGACCATTAGCAAGATTAACCAAGAAAAGAAGAGAGAAAATCCAAATAACCTCACTAAGAAACAAAACAGGAGATATTACAACTGACACCACTGAAATACAAAAGATCATTCAAGGCTACTATGATACATTTACGCACATAGCTAGAAAACCAAGAAGAGATGGATAAATTATTGTAAAGATACAAACCTTCTAGCTTAAATCAGTAAGAATTAGATACCCTGAACAGACCAATAACAAGCAGTGAGATTGCAATGGTAATTTAAAAATTACCAACAAAAAAAGTCCAGGACCAGACGAATTCACAGCAAAATTCTACCAGACATCCAAAAAAGAATTGTTACCAATCCTTTTGACACTATTACACAAGATAAAGAAGGACTCCTCCTTAATTCATCTTCTGAAGCCAGCATCACCCTAATACCAAAATCAGAAAAGGACATAACCAAAAAAGAAAACTACAGACCGATATCCTTGAAGAACACTGATGCTAAAATCCTTAACAAAATACTAGCTAACCGAATCCAACAACATACCAAAAAGATAACCCACCATGATCAAATGAGTTTCATACCAGGGATGCAGGGATGGTTTAACATATGCAAGTCAATAAATACACCACATAAACAGAATTAAAAACAAAAATCACATGTTCATCTCAATAGATGCAGAAAAAGCATTCGACAAAATCCAGCATTGCTTTGTGATTAAAACTCTCAGCAAAATCAGCATACAAGGGACATACCTTAATGTAATAAAAGCCATCTATGGCCGGGCGCGGTGGCTCACGCTTGTAATCCCAGCACTTTGGGAGGCCGAGGCGGGCGGATCACGAGGTCAGGAGATCGAGACCACGGTGAAACCCCGTCTCTACTAAAAAAATACAAAAAATTAGCTGGGCGTGGTGGTGGGCGCCTGTAGTCCCAGCTACTCGGAGAGGCTGAGGCAGGAGAATGGCGTGAACCCGGGAGGCGGAGCTTGCAGTGAGCCGAGATTGCGCCACTGCACTCCAGCCTGGGCGACAGAGCGAGACTCCGTCTCAAAAAAAAAAAAAAAAAAAAAGCCATCTATGACAAAACCATAGCCAACATAATACTGAATGGGGAAAAGTTGAAAGCATTCACTCTAAGAACTGGAACAAGACAAGGATGCCCACTCTTACCACTCCTCTTCAACATAGTAGTGGAAGTCCTAGTCAGAGCAATTAGACAAGAAAAAGAAATAAATGGCATCCAAATCAGTAAAGAGAAAGTCAAACTGTCGCTGTTTACTGATGATGTGATGATTTACCTTGAAAACCCTACGAACTCCTTCAGAAATCTCCTAGAACAAAAGAATTCAGCAAAGTTTCCACATACAAGATTAATGTATGAAAATCAGTAGCTCTTCTATACACCAACAGCAAGCAAGCAGAGAATCAAATCAAGAACTCAACCCCTTTTACAATAGCTACAAAAAAAGAAATAAAATACTTAGGAATACACCTAACCAAGGGGTCAAAAGACCTCTACAAGGAAAACTACAAAACACTGTTGAAAGAAATCATAGATGACATAAACAAATGGAAACACATCCCATGCTCATGGGATGGGTAGAATCAATATTCTGAAAATGACCATACTGCCAAAAGCAATCTACACATTCAACACAATCCCCATCAAAATACCACCATCATTCTTCACAGAATTAGAAAAACAATTCTAAAATTCATATGGAACCAAAAAAGAACCCACATAGCCAAAGCAAGACTAAGCAAAAAGAACAAATCTGGTGGCATCACACTACCTGATTTCAAACTATACTATAAGGCCGTAGTCACCCAAACAGCATGGTACTGGTATAAAAATAGGCACATAGACCATTGAAACAGGATAGCGAACCCAGAAAGAAACCCAAATACTTACAGCCAACTGATCTTCAACAAAGCAAACAAAAGCATCAAGTGGGAAAGGACACCCTTTTCAACAAATGATGCTGGATAATTGGCTAGCCACATGGAGGAGAATAAAACTGGATCCTCATCTCTCACCTTATACAAAAATCAGCTCAAGATGGATTAAGGGCTGAAACCTAAAACCTGAAACTATAAAAATTCTAGATGATAACATTGGAAAAACCCTTCTAGACATTGGCTTAGGCAAGGATTTCATGACCAAGAACCCAAAAGCAAATGCAACAAAAACAAACATAAATAGCTGGGACCTAACTAAACTAAAGAGCTTTTGCATGGCAAAAGGAACTGTCAGCAGAGTAAACAGACAACCCACAGATGGGGAGAAAATCTTCACAATCTACACACCTGACAAAGGACTAATATCCAAAATCTACAATGAACTCAAACAAACCAGTAAGAAAAAAACAAACAATCCCATCAAGAAGTGGGCTAAGGACATAAATAAACAATTCTCAAAAGATATACAAATGGCCAACAAACACATTAAAAAATGCAAGACTAAACCAGGAAGAAGTTGAATCTCTGAATAGACCAGTAACAGGCTCTGAAATTGTGGCAATAATCAATAGCTTACCAACCAAAAAGAGTCCAGAACCTGATGGATTCACAGCTGAATTCTACCAGAGGTACAAGGAGGAACTGGTACCATTCCTTCTGAAACTATTCCAATCCATAGAAAAAGAGGGAATCCTCCCTAACACATTTTATGAAGCCAGGATCGTCCTGATACCAAAGCCTGGCAGAGACACAAACAAACAAGAGAATTTCAGACCAATATCCTTGATGAACATTGATGCAAAAATCCTCAATAAAATACTGGCAAACCGAATCCAGCAGCACATCAAAAAGTTTATCCACCATGATCAAGTGGGCTTCATCCCTGGGATGCAAGGCTGGTTCAACATACGCAAATCAATAAATGTAATCCAGCATATAAACAGAACCAAAGACAAAAACCACACGATTATCTCAATAGACACAGAAAAGGCCTTTGACAAAATTCAACAACCCTTCATGCTAAAAACTCAATAAATTAGGTATTGATGGGACATATCTGAAAATAATAAGAGCTATCTATGACAAATCCACAGCCAATATTATACTGAATGGGCAAAAACTGGAAGCATTCCCTCTGAAAACTGGCACAAGACAGGGATGCCCTCTCTCATCACTCCTATTCAACATAGTGCTGGAAGTTCTGGCCAGGGCAATCAGGCAGGAGAAGGAAATAAAGGGTATTCAATTAGGAAAAGAGGAAGTCAAATTGTCCCTGTTTGCAGATGGCATGATTGTATATCTAGAAAACCCCATTGTCTCAGCCCAAAATCTCCTTAAGCTGATTAGCAACTTCAGCAAAGTCTCAGGATACAAAATCAATGTACAAAAATCACAAGCATTCTTGTACACCAATCACAGACAAACAGAGAGCCAAATCATGAGTGAACTCCCATTCACAATTGCTTCAAAGAGAATAAAATACCTAGGAATCCAATTTACAAGGGACGTGAAAGACCTCTTCAAGGAGAACTACAAACCACTGCTCCATGAAATAAAAGAGGATACAAACAAATGGAAGAATATTCCATGCTCATGGGTTGGAAGAATCAATATCGTGAAAATGGCCATACTGCCCAAAGTAATTTATAGATTCAGTACCATCCCCATCAAGCTACCAATGACTTTCTTCACAGAATTGGAAAAAACTACTTTAAAGTTCATATGGAACCAAAAAAGAGCCCACATCGCCAAGTCAATCCTAAGCCAAAAGAACAAAGCTGGAGGCATCACACCACCTGACTTCAAACTATACTACAAGGCTACAGTAACCAAAACAGCATGGTACTGGTACCACAACAGAGACATAGATCAATGGATCAGAACAGAGCCCTCAGAAATGATGCCACATATCTACAACCATCTGATCTTTGACAAACCTGACAAAAACAAGAAATGGGGAAAGGATTCCCTATTTAATAAATGGTGCTGGGAAAACTGGCTAGCCATATGTAGAAAGATGAAACTGGATCCCTTCCTTACACCTTATACAAAAATTAATTCGAGATGGATTAAAGACTTACATGTTAGACCTAAAACCATAAAAACCCTAGAAGAAAACCTAGGCAATACCATTCAGGACATAGGCGTGGGCAAGGACTTCATGTCTAAAACACCAAAAGCAATGGCAACAAAAGCCAAAATTGACAAATGGGATCTAATTAAACTAAAGAGCTTCTGCACAGCAAAAGAAACTAACATCAGAGTGAACAGGCAACCTACAAAATGGGAGAAAATTTTTGCAACCTACTCATCTGACAAAGGGCTAATATCCAGAATCTACAATGAACTCAAAACCAATTTACAAGAAAAAAACAAACAACCCCATCAAAAAGTGGGCAAAGGACATGAACAGACACTTCTCAAAAGAAGACATTTATGCAGCCAAAAAACACATGAAAAAATGCTCATCATCACTGGCCATCAGAGAAATGCAAATCAAAGCCACCATGAGATACCATCTCACACCAGTTAGAATGGACATCATTAAAAAGTCAGGAAACAACAGGTGCTGGAGAGGATGTGGAGAAATAGGAACACTTTTACACTGTTGGTGGGACTGTAAACTAGCTCAACCATTGTGGAAGTCAGTGTGGCGATTCCTCAGGGATCTAGAACTAGAAATACCATTTGACCCAGCCATCCCATTACTGGGTATATACCCAAAGGACTATAAATCATGCTGCTATAAAGACACATGCACATGTATGTTTATTGCGGCACTATTCATAATAGCAAAGACTTGGAACCAACCCAAATGTCCAACAACAATAGACTGGATTAAGAAAATGTGGCACATATATACCATGGAATACTATGCAGCCATAAAAAATGATGAGTTAATGTCCTTTGTAGGGACATGGATGAAACTGGAAACCATCATTCTCAGTAAACTATCGCAAGGACAGAAAACCAAACACAGCATGTTCTCACTCATAGGTGGGAATTGAACAATGAGAACACATGGACACAGGAAGGGGAACATCACACTCCAGGGACTGTTGTGGGGTGGGGGGATGGGGGAGGGACAGCATTAGGAGATATACCTAATGCTGAATGACAAGTTAATGGGTGCAGCGCACCAACATGGCACATGGATACATATGTAACAAACCTGCACATTGTGCACATGTACCCTAAAACTTAAAGTATAATAATAAAAAAAAAATGCTCAACATCACTAATGATCAGGAAAATGCAAACCAAAACCACAATGCGATATCATATTACTTCTGCAAGAATAGCCATAATCAAAAAATCAAAAACAGTAGATGTTGGCATGGATGCAGTGAACAGGGAACACTTCTACACTGCAAGTGGAAATATAAATTAGTATAGCCACCATGGAAAATAGTGTGGAGATTCCTTAAAGAATTTAAAGTAGAACTACCATTTAACCCAGCAATCCCACTACTGGGTATCTAGCCAGAGGAAAGGAAGTCATTATTCGAAAAAGATACTTGCACACGCATGTTTATAGTGGCACAATCCACAATAGCAAAATTGTGGAACCAACCCAAATACCCACAAATCAATGAGTAGATAAAGAAAGTGGTGTGTGTGTGTGTGTGTGTGTGTGTGTGTGTGTGTGTATAGATAGACAGATATATGATGGAATACTATGCAGCCATAAAAAGGGATAAATTAACAGCACTTGCAGTCACTTAGATGAGATTGGACACTATTATTCTAAATGAAGTAACTCAGGAATGGAAAACCAAACACCGTATGTTCTAACTAATATGTCAGAGCTAAGCTATGAGGACGGAAAGGCATAAGAATGATACAGTGGACTTTGGGGACTTGGGGGGAAGAGTGGGAGGGGGACGAGGGATGAAAGTCTACAAATATGGTGCAGTGTATACTGCTCAGGTGATGGATGAACCAAAATCTCACAAATCACCACTGAAGAACTTACTCATGTAATCAAATACCACCTGTACTCCAGTAACTTATGGAAAAATAAAAATAAATAAAAGCTCAAATATGTTAAAAGTAAAGGGATAGATATAGAGTACATACCATTCTAATGCTGACCAAAAGGAAGCTGGAATAGCTATATTAATTTTAGACAAATGCAACTTCAGGAAAAATACTTAAAGGCATAACATAAGGTAGACAAGTATCCACAAAGACATAATAATCCTTAACATGTATGCACATCTTCTAAAGCTCACATGGAATACTAACCAAGACAGAACATTATGGATCAAAAAAACACATTTACAAATTTAAAAGAATAGAAATCATACTATGTTTTCAGATCAAAACAGAACTAAACTATAGATCAAAATCAGAAAGACAACTGGAAAATAGAAAAAAATGAAGATTAAACAACACAATTCGAAGTAACACATGGGATCAAAGTGGAAGTCTCAAGAGAAATTGAAAATATTCTGAACAAAAATGAAAACATAGCACCAAAATTTGTGGTATTCAGTAAAGTAGATCTAAAGGAAAATTATGGCACCAAATGCATATGTTAGAAAAGAAGACATAAAATCAATAGTCTAAACATTCTCCATAAAAAGCAAACTAGAGAAAAAGAACAATTTGGAAGCCTGTAATAAAAAGAAACATAATAAAAATCAGAACATTAATCAATAAAATTTTAAACAGCAAACAATAGAGAAAAATCAATGAAATCAAAAGAAGCTCTTTGAAAAGCTCAATAAAATTTATAAACCTCTAGTTAGGCTAGCCAAGAAAAATAGAAGACACAAATTACTAATATCAGAAATGAAAGAAAGATCATCACTACTGATCACATGGACATTAAAAGGATAATAAAGAAATAGTACAAACAACTCTTTGCCCACAAATTAGATAAAATGAATGAATTCTTCAAAAGACACAACTACCAAAAGTCACAAAAGGAAAAGTAGATAATCTGAAGAGGACCATATCTACCAATGAAATTGAATCAATAATTAACAACCACGAAAACAAAAGCACCAGGCTCAAATGGCTTCACTGGTGAATTCTACCAAAAATTTAAGGAAAAAATGATACAATTTCCACTATCTCTTACAGGAAATAGAAACGATTCCTAACTCATTCTATGAGTCCAGAATTACCCTAACACCAGAAGCAGATAAGAATATTCCAAGAAAGAAAAACTATAGATCAATATCTCTCACAAAGATAAATGTAAAAATCGTCAACATATTAGCAAATCAAATACAACAATATATAAAAATAATTATACATCATGATCAAGTGAGATTTATTCTAGCTAGGCAAGGCTGTTTTAGTATTTAAAAACCAATGAATGTAATTCACCACATCAACAGGCTAAGGGGAAAAAAAAGCAATATTACAATACTTGGTACAGAAAAGGCATTTGACAAAATCCAATATCCGTGTATAATAAAAATTATCAGCGAAGTAGGAATGCAGGGAAAGTTCTTCAACTTGATAAAGAACAGCTGCAAAACACCTCATTACTTAATAGTGGGAAACCAGTAACTCTCTAAGATCATGAGCAAGGCAAGGATGTCCCCTCACAACATTCCTAGTTAACATCATACTGGAAGTCCTAATTAAATAAATAAGACAAGAAAAGGAAATAAAAGGTATACAGATTGGGGAGGACAAAATTAAATTCTTTATTCACAATTTTCTCTGTGCAAAATTCCAAAGGATAGGGGAAAAAGTTCCTGGAATTAATAAGTGAGTATAGCAAGGTCACTATAGAATAGAAGGTTAATATACAAAAGTCAATTGCTCTTCTATATGCCAAAAATGACCAATTTGTATTTGAAATGAGAGAAAATACATTTGCAATAGCACCCCAAAAATGAAATACTTAGGTATAAAGTTTCAGAAAATATGTATAAGATCTGTAAGAAGAAAACTACAAAACTGATAAATCAAACAAAATCTAAATAAATGGAGCGATATTCCATTTTCAAGGATAGGAAGACTCAATATTGTTAAGATGTCAGTTCTTCCCAACTTGGTCTATAAATTCAAAGCAATCCAAATCAAAATCTCAGCAAGCTATTTTATAAATTACCTGATTCTAAAATTTATCCATTTAAGTTTTAAACCTAGAATAATCAACAGAATACAGTAAAGTAAGCTTGAATGACACATAATAGGCAATTTCAAAACTTACTATAAAGGCACAGTAATCAAGGCAATGTCATATTAGCAAAAGAATAGACATATATTACTAGATAAATGGAACGAAATACTGAGCTCAGAAATAGACCCAAACAAATATAATCAACTGCTCTTTGACACAGAAGCAATGGCAATTCAATGGAAAAAGAGCCTTTTCAACAAATGCCATGGGAATATTTGGATGTTTATACGCAAAAATAAGAAAAATAACTTAGACATAGGCCTCATACCTTTAACAAAAATTAACTCAAAACAGACCATAAACTAAAATATAAAATGCAAAATTACAAAATTTCTAGAAGAAAACGTAGGAGAAAATTTACGTGACCTTGAGTTTGACAACGAATTTTTAGATACAACACCAAAGCATAATCTATGAAAAAAAAAATTGGTAAGTTGCATTTTATGAAAAAGTTCATTCCTTACCCAAATGACTGCCCATGCACTGGGCTCAGCCAATTTCATCAGCTCGGGTGTCAATATTATTTAAGAGAACTTGTTGCATTTGGGAGATTAAGAAGGAAGAGATCCAGGATCCCTGGCAATGTAGTATTCAAGAAATAGGTGTATTTCTTGAATAATAGAAATTGTATACAATAATCTATGTATACAATTTGGTGTGAGTAATCTTTCACTTGGACACAAAACATTTTACCCACTTAATCATCTGAATAAATTTCTGTCTCTCAACCTCTTTCTCATTAAGTATGCATTACTATCTATTTCACTAGGGTTTTTTTGTTTGTTTCTTTGTTTGTTTGAGACGGAGTCTTGCTCTGTCGCCCAGGCTGGAGTGCAGTGGCGCAATCTCGGCTCACTGCAAGCTTTGCCTCCCGGGTTCACGCCATTCTCCTGCCTCAGCCTCTCCGAGTAGCTGGGACTACAGGCGCCCGCCACCACGCCCGGCTAATTTTTTGTATTTTTAGTAGAGATGGGGTTTCACCGTGGTCTCAATCTCCTGACCTCGTGATCCACCCGCCTCGGCCTCCCAAAGTGCTGGGATTACAAGCGTGAGCCACCGCGCCCGGCCTTCACTAGGGTATTTTGTGACTTAATAGCGTGCACTGATTTGAGACTTAACAGAGGAAAGAGCTAAACAAAATTCTTTATGTATATACTTGTACTATGGAGAATACAGAATGATGATAAATATGCAATAACCGTATAAAACAAAAAGAGCTTTAGGACAGACAGATGAAGGAGGTGATGTGGAGAAGAGAGACACATTGTATAAACCATGGCTAAAGAGATAACCAGGGCAGATATCTAGGCAAGAAAAACCAGTTAGATCAGTTGTAAATCAAATATATTTATTAATGTCTTGGTGGGGTAAGGGGAAAATGACCTTATATTTTGATTAGACATGGATACATACGAATGTTCAAACCAAGACTTGTAGCAGGTATTGTGCTAGATATTCTCCATTGCCTCCTCAGATAACACTTTCTACCTTGTGTCCAATCTGCCCCAGCAGTCTGGCCTTTATGGTCTACATTAAGGGATCCCTTCACTCTGGCATCCCAGGAAGGCCAAGTGGCAGGAGAGCAGAAGGCAGGAAGAGAGTGAAGCAAGAGTATTTATCTTCTAAGCTCCCTCCCTTCTGTGCTGTGGTGGAGGATGGCTGGGTTCCTTCCCCAAGTTCCTAGCAGATAGCCTCTCCCCAGCTGCCTTCTGCTCTTGCACCACCCCTCATTAGCTTTTCTTGACCTTGCCCATATCTTTGAAACTGTTCCTTAGTTTATTTCTCTTCATCTGTTACCTGCCTAAACTCTTACTGATAAAAGCATAAAACATGTACAAAGAGAATATAAAATGTATTAATTTGCTCATAAGGGCTTTTCAATTATAATTCAAGAACTCTTACTTACGGGAAAAGTAGTGTAAATAGGATGCACCTGCTCTGTGGAGCCTATTCTGAACCCCAGAAGTTGGTTATGCCTTCTTTGTTCTCCTTGCCCTTTATGCATAGCACATAATTATTGTGAGATTGTGGTGGGCATGAAAGACCTTAGTCAAGGGGACCTCATTTGGGAAGTGTTTCATGAGGTGAGGGATCTGAGAAATAAAGGACTCCCTAAAGTTCTGGCAGTTGGAGTTATATGAACTCAGTCACCTGAGGTTGGCTTCCACAGTTGTGCACAAGCAAGAGATAGCAAGTGCTGCACAATTCAGTGAGGCCCCTCTTACCTTCAATGCATCCATCTCCTCAGACAGTGAGAGCAAGATACACATCTGTAGATCTCCTACTTTAGTTGAGAACACACAATAAGAACATAGTGTTTATTAATGAGCCCAGAACTGCCTTCTTCCAAGTGGTATTCCCTGACAAAGACAAGTACAAGCTGTTTAAAAGAATGCCATTTAATATCAAAACATCTAGGTTATGATAACCCCAACACTACATACCCTGAGACGTTATATGTATATGCTTTTTTTCCCCAGTGCCAAAACAAAACTATTTTGAGAGAGGATTTACTTTTTTAAAGAATTCTCATGTCAAAGCAAGCAGGAGTGGTTTTTTAACATCTAAATTAAAATAAGAACTGCATGTCTGTCTGCATAGTTTAAGTGAGTCTCCAATCCCTGAAGTCAGAACATTAAATTCAGGGTTTTTCATACAAATAGCAAACAGGAGTTCACCCAGATAATCTGCGAAGCTACCAGCTAAGAGGCCATAACTGGCACTAACTCCTTTGTCACATATATGCATTTGGTGTTCTCAGCTCTCCTCTCAATCACTAACTCCTGGCTCTTTCTCTGCATGATTTTCGGGCATGTCCCTCCATCATGGCCTCTGCTATGTCAGGTCTACCATTATAGACCTTGGAGCCCATGGTTCCTGTTCTCACTTCCTTGACTCCTTTCATCTTTCCACTCAAGAATAATTTTTCTCCGATACAATATCTTTATATCATCATCCTGTTCACTACGTTCAAATGACTGAATGTACTCAGACCGGTTTTCTCATCTGTAGAAATGATACTAGAATGGGGCTGAAAAAAATCAAAGGTCTCTTTTATCTCTGATCTCATTATTCCTCCACTGAACTCATTTGATCTCATGTAACAATCTTTTTTGTGGTTGGCCCCTTGCCGTCAGCCACTCTTCACACATTCATCTAACAAAATTTATTGAGTGCCTGCAATGGAAGAACACAGTGCTAGGTTCTAGAAATAAAATTAAAAATTCCTACCTTTGACATGCAATAGCAGTTATCATTTCTGAGCACTTCTACATGGGGTATTTCAGGAGGGCTCATTGTATCCTCACAATAAACTTATGATAGAAGCATTATTGATAACTCCACTTTATAGAAAACTGAAACACTGCTCAATACGTGGCCCAAGTCATATAACTAGTAAGTGACTGAGCCAAATGTCATTGGTTCTAAATGATTGTGCCTCAAATAATTACAGTGAAAAGTTCTTAAAGACATTAATAAAATACTGAACAGGAAGATCTGAGCTTTGCTGCAGTTTCTAGGATGAAGGGCTACTTGAGCTCCAAGAAGCTTTCCACCACTACCCCCTGCCAATGCCATGCCCCTTCTGGAGCACTCATCACATAGTCTCAGCCAAGTCATTTCCATCTCAAGCGCTGTGCAAAAGACCAACACTCACCTTGAAAAAAACCATCTTCAATGAATGGACTGCCATCTCTGCTTTATTATTTTGTACGTAAGATTGTTACTTTGTACATATAGTACATTTGACATAATTTTTTTTAACTTGTTTTCATGCCATGCTTAATCTCCCCAACCAATCTATCAAAAGCACCTCCAGCCAAGCCTGGTACAGTGCTTATCAAATAGCAAGCAAAGCTTGTTAGTAAATCAAGCAATTCACTTTATCCAGGGAGTCAAATCCAAACCCTCCAGACAAGTTTGATGACATTCACTCACCTTGACCTGGCAGAGCCTCCCCCATCAATCCACCAGGGCTGAGTTGACAACAATTCTCCTCCAATCAGTTCTCCACACTCCTATCCCTGTGACTTTTATCTTGTATTAAACAATCATATAAACACTGAGCCTCCAAAGCAGTGAAAGGAACTTTTATTTTCTCATCGTTTCCATCTCCCAGCTTCTTCTATTGTATCGTAAATCCAAAACTGCCATAAAAGTTAGAAGTTTCAGAAGTGTCTTTTATAGGAATTTGGATTGTAGTCAAACATCTACCCTCAGTGTTCTCTTTCCAGTGTGGCATTTCCTCCCTACCACCTAATACACGTATACACAGTATGCTAGGAAGACCTGCAGACCTAAGCAGGTTTGAGATATTTTTCCATCACTCATCATTACAAATGTGTTTGTGTTTTCACTGTGGGGTATTCTTAAACCCTGCTGCTGGTGATGCTTTCTGTAAACAGTAATTCTCAAGTGCCTTATTGTGAATGCAATGAGTCATCTCCAGTGCAGAGAAGTGGCTTTATTTAGGACTGGCCAGAGGGGGATGGGCATCATTATATTCAGTTTGATAGAGGATCTGCAGAATTCTGTCTCATTGCCCTGTACAGCAGGTCCAGTTTCTTTCTCCTGATAGAAGAACTGTATGCCTAAATATTCAGCACATATCCCCAAATTGATGTTTTACCTAAATTGTTTCTTAATTGGTTCAAATTAAGTGCATTTTGCAAATTCTCCCTCAGTCTAGTCTGTGGTCTAATGACTGTCTGACATAGGAAGCACTAAATGTTTAGTTAATATTTGCTGAACAATTTAAAAAAGGAAAAAATAGAAACAAAGGAAAGGAGGTAAAACTGATAACTGTGGGTGAAAAGAAGTCAAGGTCAAAGCCTGCATCTCTGTCTGGTTCATGAACCATTGAGCCTTACAGAGTTAAAACTATTCTGTGACCCCCAGGAGCCAATCAGCCCCCTCAAATTTATACTGTTAGGAGAACCTTTTGAAAGAAAGTAACCAGCTTACAGCAACTCATCCCCACTGCTGGAAAAATACAAGTCAACATATTTTGACCTCTGATGGTAGAGCTGCAAAAGTAATGTATCAGATATCTACTTCCATAATAGTACTGCATAACAAAGAGCCACAAAAACCTCAGTAGCATTCAGCAATAAGCATGTATTGTTTATGCCTGGGTCAGCTGAGGGCTGGCTAGATGGCTCTGCTAATCTTGGCCAGACTTCTTCACGTCTGCAGTCAGCTGGCAGTTAGCTGATATCAGCTGGCCTTGGCTGGGGCAACATGGATTCCTCTGCCCTGTGCCACATATCTCTCATCCTCTAGAGCAGGCTATGCAGACATGTTGTCATGGCGATGCAAGAGAAGCTTGCCACTAGAAATACGCGAGGGCTTTTGAGGTCTAAGCTCAGAGCTGGTATACCCTCATCTCTACCTCATTCTAGTAGCCAAAGCAAGCCACACAGCGGAGCCTAGGAACAGAAAATTGTTAATATGTCCTGCCTTTGGAGTTCGAGACCAGCCTGACCAACATGGTGAAACCCCATCTCTACTAAAAATACAAAAGTTAGCCAGGTGTGGTGGTGCACACCTGTAGTCCCAGCTACTCAGGAGGCTGAGGCAGGAGAATTGCTTGAACCCTGGAGGCAGAGGTTGCAGTGAGCCGGGACCATGCCATTGCACTCCAGCCTGGGCGACAGAGCAAAACTCGGTCTTAAAAAAAAAAAAAAAAAAAGTCCTGCCCTCAGTGGAAATGAACTGTAAAGTTAAATGGCAAAGGAAGTGGTACAGGGAGAGATGGAGAATTAAGACCAGTGATGCAGTCTACCCCAAGTATATTTACATAAAAATAAAAAGCAGAGTATTATGAATTGCAAAGATGGAACCCATGCATATTTATAGATACTGAAGTAACCAAACTAAAAGACAGTGCTTATTTTTTCTAATAAATATCTAGCTCAGACATTATTTTTTTAACTCATTCTTATTGTCATTATAATTAGTTAAATATTAGCTTGAGCTAAAAAAATCATGCTGTGAATGAACTGATTTCTTTCTTCTATGGATATTCTTTAGTCAAGTGGTCTGGTAAACACTTATGAGCTACTAAAAGCTTTGAACGTTTATGTAAGTCTATGACAACAGTACATTTTTCCAATTTTTACAGAGGAGAATTAAAATATCCTATCTGATATAACAAGGATTATGAATAGATTAAAAAATTATTTCAGTATTTTAAATTTAATACTCTCTCATTTAACAGGTTTGACAAAATGAAAAGTATTAGATTCTGATTCCTAGATTTGTATTTCTCATCTGATTCAATTATGTAAGTTTATATTTTAGAAATACCAACTCCTTTACATCAGGGCCAAGACTAAATAACTCTGCAATATCAGAAGAAGCGTCACATTGAAAGAACACTGAAATGAAATTACATTTCATCTCTACAAAAATCAGAATCTCTATTTCTGGGTTCAATGTATTTGACAGTTTAACTACCTACATTGTTTTTATCATATAAAAAAGGAGAGTGTTTTAATTTCAATCCCTTAACCTTCTAGCAATGAAATAGTTCCAGAGAATATAATGAATATAAAAGGGGTCAGTGTTCAAATTATATTCATTTATAGCTAATTGGAAAGTTTCTTTTGTTGCTGAAGACCAGGACCTTTTTCCTGTCTATCTGCTAGTGACTATCACTCTGATGCCTTAATCTTCAAGTGGACATTCTCTTCATTCAACGCAATTATGGTAACCTGAAAGGTAATGTAGTCTCATAAGAGATATGCCATCATCACACAGATTTATGGGCAGAACCACATCCATAAAATTTAGATAATTGCTTGTGTACTACCAGCCTATTTTGCCTGTTAATATAAATAATATTTTCAACATTAGCTACCAAGAGGACAAATTTCTCATAACTGACTTTCTGCTTAATTCTGTCAGATAATCTCTGCTGCAATATGATGAAGAACATACTGTGAAGAATTTCTGACAACCTTCGTTTTTCTAGGGTGTTTTGCTGAAGAGGCCCAATCTGTTGTTTATTTGGGGCCGGTACCACATTAAATTGATTTAGGGACACCATTTTCCATTCTTCTATCTTCCATGCTCTGTTAACTTATGTCACATTTATTAAAACTCATGGTTTTGCATGTATGTTTCAATTTGTGGTAGCAAACTGATGAACACGTTTCTCCCCTTTTTTTGTAAAATGGTGTTTAACAACTGCTACTCCCATTAATGTATTGCCACCTTATAAGTAAACTCAGTATGAAGAGATCTGCACAATATTCTGATTAAGAAATTCTACCTGGGACACAGAATATATGTGAAATACCTTTTCAAATAAAAACTTGGAGGAAGTAAACAGAGCAAATGCATAAAAGAAGAACATATGTTTTATGCTACCAAATTATGCATCATTATTTTGAATAGCTAACCAAAGTTTGTTACAGATACTAAAGCGTCATTTAAATTTTAGTCCATTTGCAGTTTGTTGTTGTTGTTTAAAATTCCTCAGGCAGGGGTGTGCGTGGAGGAAGTGACTTCTCTAGGGAGCTGAACTCTAAAATCTTGTTTCTGGGAGATACTGCAATTTGTGATCTCAGATTCTAGACTGTTCCAAAGAAAGCTGAGCTCCTGTGTGTTAATTTATGACATATCTGCTTTCACCTGATAGGTTTGTGCTTTATCACGAGTCTCAGGGAGCCCATCAGGGCTCACAAAGGAAGGAAGTCTGAGACACTTAAAAAATATATGACTCCAAGCCAGGGAGCACTTTATGTTGTACACAGCAAAGGAACCCCTGGTACCACTGAACACGAAGGTCATGTTCTACACAAGTATAAGGACTGGGCTGCCATCCTCACATTCTTCATGTTATTAAAACAAAATGTCTAATCATGCTTGAAGCTGCCCAAAGCCTTGTTGGAGAAGAGATATCAAGCTGGAACACAGCCAGTCCACACCTTCTGCTTTCACCCACTCCCACTATCTGTATGCACACTCTGACCCTGCTCTGGCCAGACTGACCTATTTATCCCCTTCCCCTAAACGTATCTCATGTTTCCCACCTTCAAGCCTCTCCACATCTACATTTTACTCATCTTTTAAGGTCCAATTTCCCACTTTTTTAAAGTACTCCAAATCCAAAGTCAGTGCGATCTCCAGAGAGAAACAATACTTTTAATTTCTCCACTGTCCATATAGCTACCATTAGACTTATGTAAGTATTCACTGTTTCCCTAATAGATTACATATTTTCTAAGGATAAAACCATATTTGAATGCCCAGTTATGCTCCTAAGTGGCTAACATTGAGCCTTACTCAAAGTAAATGCATAACACAAATTTGTTTTTATGCTTTTAATACATGTTGGTATTTTTAATATTTTTCTTCTCACCAAAAGAACATAACATCATCATACATACAACCTTCAAACATAAATGAGAATGTAAAAGCCATAACCTCCATCAATGTCCAATCAAAGTGCTGGTCAATGGAAGAGAGAGTTTACACCACTGACCCAGGCATATGTTTCAGGCTGTGGTGAAGCTTGAAATTTTCCTATCATTTGTTTGCTGGATGACCCAATTTGGTCAAAATCTACTTTTCTTTATTGGAATGAATCCCCTAGCAGGTAGGTCAACTCCACAGGACAAAACTTCAAAGTGAATGTGAGGTGGGTTAATTCTCATATCAACTCTAATTTGCAGCAAGACGCCCATGGCATTTCAAGAGGCTTTGAGTCTTTCTGAGGCTTCAAGAGTGAGATAGTAGCTTCTCTTGAGCAATTGGTAATACTTTGGGTCAAGAACGGTGGCTATGGAACATATCCTAATAATCACCTTCTCAAATGTTATAGAGTCTTGCAAGTGACAGAAAAAGATGGGAAAAAATACTCTCATAGTTTAGGAAACTGCTTTCATAAGCTTTGGCATCTCTAAAACTTAGATTCCAGCTCATCCAAAGAGCTCTTTCTGCAGTATGTTTTCAGGAAACATTTTCATCATTGATCCAAGCATCAGAAAACAAAAACAAACACAAATATACAACATAAGATCCCAAGAGCATCAGCATTCAATCACTGTCATTACATGAATTATACTTGAAGCATGAGCAAGACACGAGGCCCTATCTCAAAGACGAGCCACCCCTACTGGTGACAGAGGGCACCCAGAAAGAAGCAAGACCCTCATTTACCACCAGCTGACCCACAGGCTCTGAGCTCCTCCAATGACTGGGTCCAAAGATGTAGCTTCCCCCCACTCTTTCAAAACTAGTCCTATATTTTCAATAACTAGCTTTTCTCTGCCTCAGCATCCTCGAGTATATAGCGAAACAGTAGAGGATGACAGAAAAATGTGGGCTTTAGAGTTGGAGTCCAACAAACCAAGGTTATGACCTTGGATAACTTCATCAATCTCTCTTAGCTTTAGTTTCTTCATCTGTAAAATAACAATGTTTGCAGGACTGCGGTGTAAATAAGCTAATACACAGGTGAGAGTAAATGTTAGCTATTATCATTATGAGTATTGTTATTATCAGGGTGTCAGATTAGGTTATCTTCTAAATATCCATTCTACTTCCAAGGCTTATAAAATAGAAGATTTTGAAGAAAGCCCCCATTCAACCTTTAATAACCCTAAAGATTAATTTGCTCCTTCTGCATAATAATGAAAGGACAAGGTAACTTGCGGATCCTAGGGCATATCTGTTCAAGCACCAAATACTTTTTAAAATTAAGAAAATAAATAATACTTGGAAAATGGCCCCATTCCAACAAAACCCTTAATGTTTAATCCGTAAGAAGTCATCTGAACTCTCATTTAACTAGCTTTCCTGATGGACTGATTGTACGGGGGACATGGAAAATGCGAATACCAAGTAATGAGACTGATTTTGGCAAGACGTCAGGGAAATCAGCATAAATTACTCCTTAGTCATACTTACATAGGAAAATCATTTTAAGAGACTTTATATCAAAAGAATTAATACCAGTCCAGTCACGTTTTCCAGGGACTTCCAGGTCACATGGTGATTTACAAACAGGTGTCTAAATCCCCCTTCCCCCACCCCAGATTCCAGGTGAAATATCAAGTAGAATATTAAAACGTCAAAATAAAGTTTCACGTTGACTTCTCTAGTTTTGTCGGGCTATTTATAGGGATCAAATAGTGATCTTATTATAGATCACTCCCACAGCAACTTGGTCCTTGCCCATTTCTCTTTGCCATCCTTCCCACAAAGGGTGCTTCAACCTTCATTCCACTCATTGAACCCGATATATATGTACAAATTCTGTCAGTTAAAAATTTTTAAAAATTTTAAATGTACTATCTATTCTTTAAAATTAGTTTATCCTCTATTACTATTTTAATGTAGATATACAGAGAAAAACATACCTACACATGCTTACACCATTTAATTTTATATATAGTTTTCTTTATGGAACATGGGATCAGTCATTCAAAACAAATAATTTTGTCATCTTCAAAAATTCCAGTGTCTAGATATTGTTATGACTACCTGAATGAGAGAAAATCTTAACTAATCAGTAAGTTAAAAATTAGCTAATAATTATTAGAGCTCAGAACAAACAAAACTAGTTAAGCCGCACACCTTACAGAATTCTACCCTGTCAAGTCAGGCCTTTTAGATTCGGCAACCCTAATTATCCATTTCAGACTTGTTGAATTACTTAAAGTCCTCAATGGGGCCAGTTCTATCCCCTCTGGACCTATGCACTATCACCCCCCTCTCCTGTCAACTTAGAAGGGCCTTCCCCACCATTTTCCCAGGAACACTTCCTACTCCTCCTTCCAGACTTAACTCAGGTGACTCCTCTGGGCCTCCTTTATGAGCCTATCCAGAAAAATGAGGTGCTCTTCCCTCTGCTCCCACCAAACCCTGAGCATTTCTCTTCATAGCATTCATGCCACTGTTTTGAGGCTACTTGTGTACTTGCCTATCCACCCCCTCCTGCAAAATGCCTGGTTTTTATCTTTAAAGGTAGGTATTTGTTTTTCCTTATACATCTTTGTCTTCCCCGGCACCCAAATACAGCCTGGTGTAAACTACCAGCATTTAATAAATATTGAATAAATAAATGAATGGATGGAAAATAAACAAAAAGCTTAAGTCTCTCTCTACATTATTATAACCTCTTAGTGAAGGATATATGAAATGACATCACCTACAAGTATTAATAGCAAAATAAAAACATAGATAATGAGCACTTTAATGTGCTTTCATTAATTTATTTATGAAGAGATAATGTGACATTCAAGTTTGGGGGGATTCCTACACCCTAATATCTACCATTATTACATAATAGTTTTCAATCTCTATCTACATAGTCATTATATAACAAGAATACATGCCCACCTGGGCACAGTGGCTCATGCCTATAATCCCAGTACTTGGGGAGGTCGAGGCAGGGCAGATTACTTGAGGTCAGGAGTTCGAGACCAGCCTGACCAACATGGTGAAATTTCATCTCTACTAAAAATATAAAAATTAGCCAGGTGTGATGGTGCATGCCTGTAGTCCCAGCTACTTGGAGGCTAAGGTGGGAGAATCACTTGAACCCAGGAGGCAGAGGTTGCAGTGAGCCAAGATCGCACCACTGCACTCCAGCCTGGGCAACAGAGCAAGACTGCATCTCAAAAACAAAAAAAACAAAAAACCACACATGCCCCTACCAGCCAAGTATCCTTTAGATAACATTATTCTGCACATGCTTCCACATTGTTATACTTCCTTCATAATTATCTCTAGTCTTGCCAAATAACCTGTTAATTTATTCATAATTTGAAGGCAATAAAGCAGAGCCTTGAGCAAGGCTGCCTGAGTTTAAATCTGGACTCTCTCACTTTGCAGGTGTTTGATCTTGGACAAGTCACTTAACTTCTCTGTGCCTCAGTTTCCTCATCCTGTAACATAGAGATGATAATAAGAGTGCTATCATATGGTTTTGGTGAAGACTAAATGAGCTAATACATTTAAAGTGATAAGAGGTGGTTTTGTTTTGAGACTGGGTCTCGCTATGTTGCCCAGGCTGGTCTCAAACCTGTTGGTCTCAAACTTCTAGGCTCAAGCAATCATCCCACCTCAGCCTCTCAAGCAGCTGGGATTACAGGGAGGCCATCTTGAAGAGCTCTTGATACATGGTACATACGCGATAAATATTAGCTATATATTTTATTGTAATTATGAATTCACTAATATTGGTCTAGGTTGTTTCTATATTATTTGCATCACAGTAGCACATTTAAGCATATGGATTTGAGGATGGTTTTTTGGGTAGTTGGTTTTGTTTCAAATTCTCAAGATTTCTAACTCATTTCCAAAAGGGCTTCTAATCCACTTTTTAAATGCTCATATGTAAAAATTACTTAATTTTATATGTGTAAACTACTTTTTAAGAAGATACTTCACAAAATCTCGACAACCTACACAGACAATTGTCAAAGAAGTTGGAAGGGGCCAACATTTTAGTTTGTACTTGAAGATTTTCATCTCAGAGGAGTTGCTAATTAGCTATCTCTATGCACATCCTAGCAAGAGGGAGAGGGTTGTGACCAAAGAAACAATACTTTTTCCTAATGTGCTTCACAATTCAAAATTCACTGATTTGTATGTGTATTTTGTTTTGTTTTGTTGTGACTAAACAATCCTAGTTTCTTTCATCTCTTTCAATGAAAGGAATCATGTCTGTCAGAAAACAAAGGGGGAACAGCAAAGGGAAAACATCCCTGAGAAAGGAGTGAACAATAAAAAGGTAAGCAAACCAGGGATTTCTTGGATGTTGCCCATTTATTTGTGAGAACAAAGTATCAAACACTGAAGGAGAAGCAAGTATAGATTAGGCATAAGGTAAAAGGGAGAACATTATTCTTCATTGTTCTTATCTCAGAGGCATCTACTACTAAATGACGTGGGGCACAGAAAGTGGGCAAAGGAAACACTTATACTCTATAAACTTACCTCCTCTGGGTGATAATACATGTAGACCCAGTGCCATTTCTTTAGCAAAACGTATTTGAAATGCAAACCCCAAACCATATTCATACTCTATGTCTTTTGCTTTCTAGACGTGGAATCAAAAAAAAAAAAAAAAAAGACCGTTTGGTTTATCTAGGCCTAATGAGGTTGTCTGATTCTTGATTATCAAATAGTTCATTTGTTTAACCAATATTCATACTTTTGTATTTTTGATATAATTGTACAAGTTTGGGGAATACATGTGATATTTTGATACATGTATACAATGTATAATGATCAAATCATGGTAATTGGGATATCCATCACCTCATTTATCTGTGTTGGGTACATTACAAATTTTCTTTTAGCTATTTTTAAATTACAGTAAATTATTGTAAACTGTAATTTCCTTACTGTGCTATTGAATACTAGGCACAGATCACAATATGATGCACATAAACTGGACAAAAGTCTTTGTCACCACGAACACAGATATGTACTGAATTTGAATCCCAAATCTGCTCTGTGGCCTTAGTCAAGTTACTGAACTCACCTGAGTGAGTTTTCTATGAAATGAAAATGACCGTAATTGTGGTGCATCTCCTTGTACAGCTGCTGGGAAGGCCAAATGAGCTAATTCTTATAAAGCACCCCGTGCATAGTAAGCCCTCAATAAATGCTAGCTACTGTTGTTATTGTTTCTTTGATTGAGAGATGTTTTGTGGTGGTTTTTGTTGTTTTGTCTTGTTTGTCCATTAGCCAAGTTAGAATATGACCTCTGACTTGTATTGTCCAGTGCTATTTTTCATAGAAATGATTTTTTTTTTTTTTGAGAGACAGTTTTGCACTGTCACCCAGGCTAGAGTCTGGAGTGCAGTGGTATGATCATAGCTCATTGTAACCTCAAACTCCGGGGCTCAGTGACCCTCCTGCCTCAGCTTCCCAAGTAACTGAGATTACAGGCAAGCACCACCATGCCTAATTTTTTTTTTTTTTTTTTTTTTTTTTTTTTTTTGCCCTTCTTGCCCAGGCTGGAGTGCAATGGTGCAATCTCGGCTCACTGCACCCTTCGCCTCCCGAGTTCAAGCAATTCTCCTGCCTCAGCCTTCCTGAGTAGCTGGGATTACAGGCATGTGCCACCATGCCTGGCTAATTTTGTATTTTTAGTAGAGATGGGGTTTCTCCATATTGGTCAGGCTGGTCTTGAACTCCTGAGCTCAGGTGATCCATCTGCCTCAGCCTCCCAAAGTGTTGGGATTACAGGCGTGAGCCACTGCATCCATTTTTTTTTTTTTTTTTTTAAGAGAGAGGAGTCTCACTATGTTGCCCCCAGGTTGACCTCAAGTGATCCTCCTGCCTCAGCCTCCCAAAGTGCAGGTATTACAGGCATGGGCCACTGGCACCTTTCCTAGAGTGGATTTTCAACTCTGTTTAAAGATGATTGCTAATGCACAGCCAATTGAATGATTAAGTAGAAATTAAACTTGCTTTCAAATAATGAGAACATATGTCACAGATGAAGAGTTGGTCCTATTGCAAGTTTACAAGTAAAACACAAAGAACCTTTCAGCCATTGTGACTAGTTAGTCCCTTCTTTTACAGATGTACCCGTCTGTGTGACAAAAGAAGCAAGGCCTTTTTGAATCTTTGCAGAGATGGCACGTGATAAAAGTTAGGTTCCACTGGCTTGGATGCTGATTGCCCCTTCAGGATTACAATTACCCCAGTTCCCTGCATTGTTTGTGCTATATCATGAGAGAACGGGGGCACAAGAGGACGGGATTTCTTTTCATTTCACCTTTCAGCAGCCTTGTCTGAAACCACACTGACTGTTGTTAAAAAGGATGCAAATTGTGCCTTTTAGAAAAGCTTGACCCAGCCATCCCATTACTGGGTATATACCCAAAGGACTATAAATCATGCTGCTATAAAGACACATGCACATGTATGTTTATTGCAGCACTATTCACAATAGCAAAGAGTTGGAACCAACCCAAATGTCCAACAACGATAGACTGGATTAAGAAAATGTGGCACATATACACCATGGAATACTATGCAGCCATAAAAAATGATGAGTTCGTGTCCTTTGTAGGGACATGGATGAAACTGGAAAACATCATTCTCAGTAAACTATCGCAAGGACAAAAAACCAAACACCGCATGTTCTCACTCATAGGTGGGAATTGAACAATGAGAACTCATGGACACAGGAAGGGGAACATCACACTCCGGGGACCGTTGTGGGGTGGGGGGAGGGCGGAGGGACAGCATTAGGAGATACACCTAATGCTAAATGACGAGTTAATGGGTGCAGGAAATCAACATGGCACATGGATACATATGTAACAAACCTGCACATTGTGCACATGTACCCTAAAACCCTAAAGTATAATAAAAAAAAAAAAAAAGAAAAGCACAAACCATTCTCCCGTTTTCCCCCAGTCCAAGAACTGTACAGGACCTTCATTAGCTAGAGGAACACGATGATGGCAGTGCCTATTTTAAGCAGAAAGATGCTCTAAAGGGAAAAACATAAAAGGCTTCAGACAAAATACTATTCAGTTCATTATACTATTGATTTTTAGAATACTCTTCAGCTTTGCTTTTTTTGCAGACATATGTCAAATAACCAGTAGTGCTTTAAGTTACTTGTAGAAGTATTTATCATATATAATTTTTCTTAGAGAAGAGAAATAAAGCTTTGGTATGGACTAACCCAAAATTGTTTGGGAGGTAAAACAAAACTTTCAGATCAGTTATGTGGCAATAATCAAGACACCCAACATGATTTTAATTTTAAAAAGGAGAATTCCATTATAAAAACCAGCCAAGTTTCCTCAGGCTCATCCCCACGCATACCTTTTCTGGTCTATGTAAGTTCATCTGTTTAGCAAAGGGGTGGGATTGACTAATTGGACACTCAAAGCTTTCCCCCAGCTCTGAGTTCATCCCAGCTTCTTTAGTTTTTTTTTTTTTTTTTTTTTTAAGAAGAACAAAGAAAAACCAGTATTTTGGGAACTCTTACATGTAGATAATCTCAGAATTAATTTCCACTTGTGGCAGGATTTCAGTAAAGTTATAAGACCTCACATACTTTTTGTCTAAGTTAAAGCAACATCTTTACATCACTTTAAATTATACAAACTTCTAACCAATAAAAACAGAAGAATTATGGTATTTGTTTCCTTGGGCTTCCAAAATGAAGGACGTTGGGTGGCCTAAAGCAACAGCAATTTGTTCTCTCACAGTCCTGGAGGCTGGAAGTCTGCCATCAAGGCATCAGCAGGCCCATGCTCTCTGCAGGCTCTAGAGAGGACCCTTCCTTGCCTCCTCCAGTGTCTGGTGGTCACTGGTAATCCTTGCCTCCTGGATGTATCACTCCAATCTCTGCTTCCATCTTCACATGGCTTTGGCCCCTGTCTGTTTTCTCTTCTTATAAGGACACAAGTCATTGGATTAGGGCCCATCTTAATGTGGTATGATCTCACCTTATCTAATTAAACATGTAAAGACCCTATTTCAAAATAAAGTCACATTCTCAGATTCCAGGTGGACATAAATTTTGTGGAACATTATTTAACCCTGTACATATGGAGTGCAAAACTACTCACCTTTCCATTACCAAGGAATTTCTAAGGGAGTCAAATTAATTTAAAATCTTCGCCAACTTCTCAACAGATGCACAGCTTTATTACATCCAAGATCATAAAATCTGTCATTTTCCTTGCTTATGTCGATATTGTGCTTTATATTTACAAAGGGTTTTCATATTGCTTCATTTGATACTCACAAGCACAAATACTCATTTTCACACAAGTAGGCAGGGTGACTGGTCTCTTTTTATAGATAAAGTGAGGGAGAAGGGAAAGAAGCTTACCTTTTATCAAATAACTACTCTGTGCTAGATACTGTTACTAGTGCTTCATGAGTTGTCTTATTTGATCTACATAAAAAACTCCAAGGTTACTGTAAGTAGTATTATTCCCATTCTGAAGTAGAGTATAGCATAAAATAGCACTAAATAACTTACCCAAGGTCACACACAACTAGTAAGTAACAGATCTGGGGCTGCCGCTCAAATGCACCTGTGTTCTATGTCCATCATGTTTCCATTCTTCCTTCTCAATTAAGCCTTCTTCCTAACAAGTCTTTAACTTTGTTCAGGGTTAGAATTTGCTAAAATATGTTTGGTAGTTGAAAGTCATGACAAACTCAGTGATCTCATTAAAGGATCAACCGGAGAGATCTAGGCCACTTAACATGACACATATAGGGGACTATGCTTTTTGTAGTTATCCTTCATGTTGTAATAAAATGCAAATTTTTCCTAACTTTGAAAATAGAGGAAGAATTGTAGTGGTAAGAATCGTCAAAAATTTACCCACTTTTGGAATAGCCTCAAATAGAATAACCCTCTGGGACTTTCGTTCATTCTTCTCTGTGAGTACCAATAGGGTGAAGTCAAAAAATGACTCCACCATTCTGTGGATGGCCCAAATCATGAGAAAGAAGGAAAAGAAGTTATCATAACCTTAAGAAAGAATAAGTGTGAAAAACCATTGTTCCAAATGTGGGCTTGAATATGCTTTAATGTTTCAAAGCAGCAAGCAGAGTATACTTGTTAAGCATACTCTACCTACCTACGAACCATTGGAGAAAATGAACTATTTTGATGCTGCCTTTAAAGAGTTGTATCTTCCGAGAAGCCAAAATTCACTGCTGGAAGATTCCTTCTTGAATCTGTCTCAGAAACAAACTTGGATTTAGAATGTGTATGTATATACTTGTGTATGTGATTATACTTTACACCATCAGTTCTACCTTATATTATAAATACACCATGATAACAGAACTTTCTTTTCAGATTGTGTCAAAAAAAAAAAAAGTCTCACTCTGTCACCCAGGCTTCAGTGTAGTGATGCCATCTCTGCTCACTATGACCTCTGCCTCCCAGACTCAGGCAATTCTCATGCCTCAACCTTCCAAGTAGCTGGGATTACCTGCATGTGCCACCACACCTGGCTAATTTCTGTATTTTTAGTAGAAACAGGGTTTTGCCATGTTAGCCAGGGTGGTCTTGAACTCCTGGACTCAAGTGATCTGCCTGCCTCAGCCTCCCAAAATGCTGGGATTACAGGCATGAGCCACCTCACCCAGACTCTTTTCAGATTCTTAATGCATTCTACATATTTGCAAATAAATATTGCTAATAGCTACCATCTATTGAATACCTACTGGGTGCCAGGCAGCTAAGCACTTACTGTACATATTCCTAGTCCTCACAATAATCCTACATGGTACTTTTTACTGATCCTCATTTTACTGGTAAAGGCTCTGAGACTGAGAAGTTAATATCATTCAAAACCTACTAGATGGGTGAGCCAGAATTTGGACTCAAGGTCACATAACTCCAAAGCCTGCCACCACACAAGGAAAATATCCATTTATTCACTTATATAAGATTGTGGACCTCTTCAAATGTGCTGGTTTCATCCTAATGCTCTAAAAAATTAGTCATTTTCATCTTTTGAAGTCCCTCTGACCTAAGGGGGATTCACAGAGGATCAAGTAGGTAGGATCAAGAATCCTCATCTTCCGAATACATTCATCTTTTTAGCTTGATAAAGCCAGAATGTTGGGGCCTAAACTATGTAGACAATTTCCTCACATTTAATTAGAAGACAGACCTAAGACTTGTCTTTGAGGCCAAATGCTACATACCAGGTTTTCACCATGAATTATGTTTTAGGAGAACATGGCTGAATCCATATTAATACTGGATATCTAATAGAGATCATGTTATAAATGAAACTATCATTTATGGATAGGTAAATATTATCAAGTGCATGTTTACATTTTCATATTACATAGCAAATCATTAGGAAACCAAGTGATTAAATTTGGGGTTTTGATGGGGTACACATGGATGTAAAAATGGAAACAGACACTGGGGGCTATAAGGGGTGCAGGTGTAGGGCTGAAAAACTACCTATTGGCTGCTATGCTCACTACCTGGATAACAGGTTCAATCACACCCAAAACTTCAGCATCACACAACATACTCTTGTAACAAGCTTGCACATATACCCCCTGAATCTAAAAGTTGAGGCCAGGCGTAGTGGCTCACGCCTGTAATCCCAGCACCTTGGGAGGCCGAGGCGGGTGAATCACACCTGAGGTGAAGAGTTTGAGACTCACCTGGCCAACATGGTGAAACCCTGTCTACACTAAAAATACAAAAATTAGCCAGGGATGGTGGTACAACCCTGTAATCCCAGCTACTTGGGAGGCTGAGCCAGGAGAATCGCTTGACAGGGAAGTGGAGGTTGCAGTGATCCAAGATTGTATCACTGCACTCCAGCGTGGGCGACAGAGCAAGACTCCATCTCAAAATAAAACAAAATAAAATAAATTGAAAAAATAAGAACCAATTGTCGAAACCTCAAAAAAGGGGGGTGAGGGGGTGGCGGGGAGTTTTGAAAGGTTGAACTTTGCATGCATTGGTTTACCAAAGGAAGAAAAAGGGAGTGGGAGAGACAGGAGAAAAAAAAAGCTCCATAACTAGAAAAGAAATGCCTGTATTGTAGAACTTCTTAAATGTTATTTTCATAAAGTTATATAAACGTATGTCATGCAAATAAGGACAGGTCAAATTGAAATGTTTATAAAATATGCTAAATGTAAGAGTTGTAGTCAAAATGTATTATAGAATCTAATTGTGGAGTTTATTAATTTACATTTTCATGGCATAAAAATAACAGGACTCAAGCCATGCAGTTAATGTACACAACATTCACTGAATTGTAGACACAAACAGCCTAAACACTAGAAAGTGCTTTTAATATTCTGTAATGTTCTTTATCAAGCTGTTTGTACAAGACTTAATGAAACACAGTACATGGCTTAACAATCTCCAGTGCATTATTATACGTATCTAACTCTCTTAACTTTTGCCTTCGGATACTCCCAGCAAAGGACAACAGCTTCTCAACTTTACTGTACCAAAGCAATATGGTCAGGAAAGCAGCTTCCCCATTCTGCAGCAGCTAAATGTCAGAGAGCCAAGGGTTCCACCGAGTTTTCCCAAAGCACAGCAGTTGCCATTAGAAACTTTCTAGCCCTCCAATGTGCATTTTACAGAGTGTTCAGAGGCTGATAAACAGATCTTTTACTTGATTTGCCATCTGTGAATTTTAAAGCTGTTAAGGCACTTTTCTGTCTTTATTTCCATGATGCTCCTGATCCCATTTGCTAGTTAGACGCACTAATATATTACCCAGTTCTATTGAGAAAACCATACTGAGGCATCTCCGATTTGACATTACTATCCGGTTGCTCTTTCTTTCTTTTTTTTATAACATATCAGGTAAAATAAACCAGCTTGAAACCCTGGCCTTTTTTAGTGCTTCAAATAATTCTTTTCATTTCTTTGTGACTGAGAGCTCACATTAGAAAGCTATTAATACATTTGAGTACAATTTATGTTTTCAATGCAACCCAGACAAGAAATGAAAAGGCATGGAGAAGAAACATGGCCTTCCCGGACAGCCTGAATCAATAAGTTGTTATTCTTCACCAAATGTAGCTTATGTACAAATGGCTTCATTTCCATTCCCCTTCGCCATGGGAGCCTCAAGAACCACAGTTATAGGAGTTAGAGGATGACGCTGACAGCTGTCACACAGGCAGTACCCACTCAATAGCCTTCGCCTTTTCCATTTGTTGGTTTGCTGAAAGACAAAACTGTGCTGATCCTGATTGTATGAGACAAGAAAATCCAGGCAATTCTATTTTACGTGGTGCTTTTGCCTTAGTTTCTTTTTCAGTGAGAACAGACATGCCACTGCTACAGCTGGCCCTGTATGTTATTTTTTTCTAGCATTAGTAATGGAGTCATTCATTCAATCCATATGAATGGAGTCCCTACCAAGTGCCAAGCATGTAACCGTGAACAAAACAACCTCTGGCCTCATAGAACTTTCATTCAAGCCGGTGAGATGGGAGGAGCCACCAACCTACGAAAACAAATGTAGTCACATTTCCATTAATGCCTGAATTACCAAGACAGGGGCTTTCTTTGAAGCCTTCCCCAATCAATTTGAGAGCACTATCAGACGTCCTGCCATGTGCACAAAACCAACCACTCATTTCCCTCCACTTTGGCCTTCTTGCTAGTTGTCTCCTTGTGGGGTGGGCAAGAGACCTGGCACACTGCCACATCTACAGGGCTACCACCAGGTCACTGACATAAAAGTCAGCATCTCTACCACTGTTCGCCACTCTCTACCACTCTGCAGAGGCCATCGGAAGGGCCCAGTATGTGAAACCTCACCTGGGATCTAGGGCAGGGTGGAGAGAGAAAGCTGGAGGCTCCCCCACTTGCTAATATTACAGTTGGTTACCTGGGCCCTATGCTTCTGTTTGTGCCCAAACTTTCACATGGTCTTTCACAAACACGACTTTTTCCCCTTCTGACCTTCACCTCTCTCTCTACCCAGGCTCCATGTATTCCCTTGTATTCTCATCTCTTTCCCTCATCTCTCCCCAGGCACCTATCCACAAAATAAGTTCCTCTTTTTTCACCAGAAGCAGAAATGTATATGACCATTATCTCTTGCAACTACATCCCCATAGGGATGACTAATCTGATGCTCGAAGAGCCACAATCCACCCTGGACTCCGTTAGGAAGCCCTGCCAGGTATAGATGGGAGAACTGAGCTACCAGCATCAAGGACGCCAGCACCAGAACCAGTCTTCGAACTATTCGATTTTATTTCCTGACAAATGTATTTCTCCACCCAAATGCTGTGCATCCCAGGCTCTTCCTCAACCTCTACCTACAGAGAGGATGATCAGCTCTTGTGGGTGAGGTGCAATCACACCAGTCCAGCAATGTGCTTTGCGATTCCTTGCCAGGCTGGATTCCCTAACCATTCTGGTAAGCCTATCAATAAGCTTGCACAAGTGCGGTGAAGACCTCTCTCAGAACAGCCGATTTGAATATAGTAATCCATTTAACCGGGGGTTTCCTAATCAACATGGAAACGTTTAGCCTCTGAATTCTGAAGGATTGATTCCATAATCCTGTACAACATTCCCTGGCTATCAACTGCCCTGAGTAGGTTAGCCTCAAGACATGTGTGGGCTTTGCTAAATAAACTTCGATAAAATAAATAACATTTTTCTGATATATATGAAAATGGTTTTCTCATCTGTGTTGGACTTTTCCACAGCTACATCTCCTGTACTCACGAGAAGTTTTATTTCCTCAGAATTAGTGTGCCTCCATAACAGAAAACTTCAGAACACTCCCAGGCACATGCATGTCAAATGCATGTCCAATAGGCTTTCACAGCAGTCTTCTCATATGTAATTTACCCAGAGAGGAAGCAAGCACCTCCAGTGTTCTGCAGACTCGCAGTAATCCAAGCTGCTTAAGTCCTTCATAAATCCTCTGTGCAAAAACACTAAAGAGATTGTCAGCAGGAAATTCAACCACTGGTTACCTTGGACATTCCTAGAAGACTTTTCCTTAATTATCAGCCAGAGCACTATGTCATTAATGCAGACAAGAGTTGACAGTAGCTGGTCTAAGGCAGTAATAGCAGAGACAGACACACAAGACAGGTTCAGAAGCTAATCAGGAGATGAAATGGGACATGGCTTGTATGACCACAAACATGAATGCATGTGAGGAATCAAGGAAAAATCCCAGCAATGATTCCCCTGGTTTCTGGCTTAGATATTTGAGAGGACGCAGCCACTTTTTATTAAACACAGGAGGAACAGCAGACCTGGGGAGAAATATGGTTAACTGCACACTAATTTATATTTGCAAAATGATGAAGCATATGGAGAGCAATTTTTATTTTTATTAAATTGCTGATTATGTTCTTAAGAGAAAATATTTGTATTTACTATCTATGCATTTGAACCATCAGAACCCTTATTTTCAGGACCTTTATTCCCAAGTTTTCTATATGTCTCGGTAATTCATCAAATAATATTAACCAGCAAGGGAGGGAAGTAATTAAGTGAAGATGAAATTTTTATTAAAACACTAATCATAAATGCTCATTTACTTATTCAACAAATGCTTACTGGATGTTGGCAATGAGCCAAGTACCAATGTGAACGACAGAAATATAGATAACAATGATACTGAACACATAAGGAGTACCAGCCACCATGCTAAGCACATCATCTGCCATTGACAATCCCCATCACAATCCTGCTAGGAAGGTGTTATTACCATGACTATTCCATAGATGATGAGAACTAAAACTAAAATCCTAAGCCCCCAACTGGCTGAACAAACCCCCTCTTGGTTAAGGGGACCCCAGAGAAACCTTAGAAACTGAGTTCCTGGCCATGGTGCGATGGGAAGCCAGACACGTCTCATTACATCCCCTCCTTTTTGTGGTTTAGACAAAACAACTGACCAGCATTAATGTTAACATAGAGATCCTAAGACTAACAAGATGGACTCTGCGGCAATAAGATACCAAATTATAAAGATTACCTAAGGCCATGCCAGGCAAGGGTTAAGTCATGCATCCTCTACACTTAGAGAGTAAATTCTGTTCCAACTGCCAGAAGGTTTTTCTTTTTCTCTAGCAGTTAAACCAGCACTGGCCTCAAGATAAGCACTATTGAAACAACTGCAGCACTCTCACCAGACGCTGACTCCCAGCCCGTTCCACAAGTCATACCCACAGCTTTGATTGGACAAGAGACAGCTGTGGTTTAGTAACTTTCTCCTAATAAGAGACCATGGACCATGGACTGATTCTGGCTGGTTTACACAGGCTGTAAACTTGAGGGCCTTCCTGTCCCTGCCTTACCTTTTGCCATATAAGGCCTAATTGTAAGACACTTAAATGTTAAGTCTCTACCCCAAAGTGAATATGGGATGCAGGTAATATGCATGTTTGCTTATCACACATGTACCTCTCCCACTTCATGAATATTCATAGCTCCTCCTGTAACCTGTTGAATATGTATACTTGGCCAACCTCAGCATAAATTCCTGTTCCACCTCTTCCTCCCTCAAAGTGTCTGTTAATAGCCTCTGCCAAAGGCTACACTTCCCAGCCTTCAAAAATGGCCAGCCTGCAGGCTATAACCCTTTATAAGAAATAAAGTCTCCTTCACAGATTTAAAGATCTTGTGATTTTTCCATGACGAAACTGACATAGCGACGTGTTGAGTAACTTGGCTAATGAGTAGGAAACCAAAGTTTGTACCAAACCCTGGGACTCTAGAGCCGATCTCTGCCATGCCTCTTCCCTCAAGGAAGTCAGGATCCTCTTGGGAGGCAGACCATACATGTCATTAGAAAGCTTTTACAATGACCACCTTGCTTGTTCATCTCAAATCTCGCAGATCTGCCACTGTCTCCAGTCCTCTAACCACTTGATTTGGTACACTTGATGTGATCTAGCATTACCAGTCTCTCCTCCACCTCATGCTGCCTGTAATCATAGCAGTCACTTGTTTTCAGTCATATCATTACAGAGCAGCATTGAGTTTTCCAGTGTATAAGCAGCCCAAATTTCTTTGTTTTCCTGTTGAGCTTTTGCCTTGAATGTCTGGCTTTCCCTTGGGGATACGTAGTTCCCAGTTCCATTTCCCACAGGAGCTTTACTCTGGAATGTCTAATAGTGTGTGTTTGTTTCAACATCGGGGATATAAATAGGTAAAATGAAGTTCTGCTTGGTGCTGCTGCACGGCTGCAAGAACCGACGGCCAGCCAATCATGAGCTGAGGGACTTACTGTATTTGTTTAAATATAGTTCAAGTTTCTCCCTTCTCTCTACCTCAACAAGATTTAGCACCTAGAACAAGACACTACACCTTTAGTTTGCACTCCGAAATTGCTAGGAAGTAAATCCATCTGGAAACCACACTGGATAAGGAGCAGGGATACACAGCAGTGGCTGGAAAAAAATTACTCAAGTGCTAAATCAGGAAGGAAGCTCATTAACACCCCACCACCTTTTGTAAAGTCAAGAATACGCTGTCCAGTATGAAATCCAGCCAAGATCTCAGCTGTTGACTGTTCAGTGAAAGAGGAACATGAAAGTGACAGAAGGACATTCATTCCAGAAACCCTGAGAATCCAGCAGCCCCTGCCTGGTCTCCAGCTCCATGACTTGCCACCCCCCTCACTGCTCCAGTCTAAATTCCACACCTTCAGAGCTAGAGTCAGAGTTTCCACGGTGGCAGGAGTGGAGTGAACCAGGGGTATCCCAGCATCCTCCTCAAATGTAGGGACTAAGACTGGTGGGGAAAAGGGGCAGGGTCCTTTTGGGATTGTAATGTACCCAAGGGGAAATCCCAGAGATCCAGGTCCAGTCCTCTGGGCCTCCCCAGCTAGCCTGCTGTAGCTCCATCTTCACTGCAGTTCCTCTGGTGATAGGTAACACATGTTGAAGAGGATATTTAGGGCTTCCTGAGACAAAGCTGTGCTAAACACATGAACTCTCAGCAAATACTAGCGACTGAATTAAGAATGAATGAATATCCTATAAAACAAAGCAACAAATCAGGGGCAACCCCCTACCCCCAACCCCATGGCTCAGTGAGAGCTCCTGGACCTGCAGCATCCCCACAACATATAATTCACCCACTACCCCATACTAGAGAAACCTAGGAGGCTCTCTGTGTCCTGGGGAGCAAGCTGTTAAGTAGAAGTGGGAGAATTCCTAACCCTGTTAAGAGTTGGAATGTTAAACTCTAAAGATAAGCCTGAAAACCAGCTTTAAAAAATGTGAGCATTCCTAGTTAACCTAGAGAGGCAGCATTCTTTTCTCTCCTATCAAGACAAACCCACAGTAGCTCAATGCCTGGATTATGAGGCCACATCACAAAGATGTTAGTTTTTTCAGTTTGGGTTTTGCTGAAAAGAAAGTAAGAATTTAAGCATTACAATTCAGACTAGATGCATTCATTAGGTCCACACCACACCAGTAAACAGTGATACAGATTTGCATAGTGTTTTTTCTAATTCATATTTAATAATGTTTTACTTAATAATAAACATATTTAATAATGTTTATGAGCTGGGCATTGGCTAAAAAGGTTTTGGCTCAGTACAAAGAAGAACGTTCCACGCCTGTGAAACACCAAACAATGGAGCAGTGGTGTTGTAAGGAAGTAGCCTCTGGCCCATTCAAGCCAAAACTGGATCATTATTTGTTGCAGATGCTTTAAAGAGTTCTAATAATTTAGGTGTGAGGTGAGAATAAATAATCTCTAAGATGTCTTCCAATCCTAGCATATATGGTAAATTTTTTCTGTGGAAAAAGCACCCAAACAGAAAGTGACCAGTGACTTTCCCTAGTCACACAACCAGACCCTCCAGCTTCTAGCCTACCACTCTTTCCACTGGATGGTCTTCACCACCACCAGTGCTCAGCTCCAAGACACCAGGGGAACACTGGCACTGTCCCTTTGGTTTCATAGAAAATGAGCACAAATAAAAGATTCAACATCTGACAGACATGCTTTCACATATTTTATAAGATGATCAATTTAGTGCCATATAGGTACCAAGGTACTATAGGTACCATATAGTTACATTAGACAGACTGTTTTGTAAACTTCTGAAAGCCAACACAAAGAACATCTCAGAGTTAGTATGGTAGAACCTTCTAGAACACTTGTCATGGCCTCAATCTTCATGTCCCTCCAGAATGCATATATTGCAACTTGTATGAGGGTTCTCTGGAGGGACAGGACTAATAGGATAGATGTATATATGAAGGGAAGTTTATTAAGGAGTATTGACTCACTCAACCACAAGGTGAGGTCCCACAACAGGCCATTTGCAAGCTGAGGAGCAAGGAAGCGAGTCTGAGTCCCAAAACCTCAAAAGTAGGGAAGCTGACAGTGCAGCCTTCAGTATGTGGTCGAAAGCCTGAGAGCCCCTGGCAAACCACTAGTGTAAGTCCAAGAGTCCGAAAGCTGAAGAAGTTGGAGTCCAATGTTCGAGGGCAGGAAGCATCCAGCATGGGAGAAAGATGAAGGCGGGAACACTCGGCCAGTCTAGTCATTCCGAATTCTTCTGCCTCCTTTATTCTAGCTGTGCTGGCAGCTGATTAGATTATGCCCACCCAGATGGAGGGTGGGTCTGCCTCTCCCAGTTCACTGACTCAAATGTTAATCTCCTTTGGCAACACCCTCACAGACACACCAAGGAACAATACTTTGCATCCTTCAATCAAGTTGACACTCAGTATTAACCATCACAGAACTTAACCCCCAGGGTGATGTTATTAAGAGGTGAGGACTCTGGAAGACCCCACCTTCATGGCTGGGATTATTGCCCTTTTAAATGGGTTGAGGGAACAAGTTTACCCCGATTTGGCTCCTTCCACCCTGTGAAGATGCAGCAACCAGACACCATCTGTGGAACAGAGGGCAAGTCTTTACCAGACACCAAATCTGTTGGCACCTTGATCCTGGACTTACCAATCTCAAAAACTGAGAAATAATTTTCTATCATTTACAAATTACTCGGTCTAAGGTATTTTGTTATAGCAACGGGAACGGACTAACAGAACCCTATATTTCAGTATTTGGGATAACTGGATTAAACTAATAATTTCACTATTACCCCATAATCAAACATAATGGCAGCATTTATTTGGCTGAGTTTCATGCTTAGAGTATGGGAATAAGAATTGTTCCATTATAAAGGTCACAACCTTACATAATGACCTCCCTTACATAATAGTCACACCCCTATTTTTGGACCGGCAGAGCCAGCATAAAAAGTGTTACCATTACACAAATACAGCACTTTAGAGGTGTTTTTAAGGACAGAAATATATTTTCAATTCTATTACTATTTTTCAAACAGCTGAGGCTAGACAGAGATTCCAAGTGCCCTGCTTCGCTGTTTTTGAGCTGTCAAAAAAAATGAATCAACTGACTACAGTCACGTATCTAACCCAAACATAGAATTTCGCAGGAAGTCTGAGGTTATTTGGGTCAAGTTCATATGGTATTTGATCTACAGCCTGATAATATAGCTTTTGTGCTATATGAGCACACTAGGACATGGTGTTATTTTTTAACTGAGACATGAAAACCAAAGTAACAATCTACTTGTATTCATTGTCAAGTTTTCATATCCTTATAGCCAAAGAAATGAAAACCACTTCCAACCAGCCTGCTTCTATTAATACACACAGTGATCTTTGATGTAAATGTTACACATGCTCACTTTAGGCTTCTGGTCAAATTTGCATGAAGACAATTAAATTCTGAGGTCCTGAATCTCCTCTGTAAATTCAACAGATAGATTTCTCTTCTTGTACTAAGCTATTGTTTGCTATTGTTCTGAACTACTCAACAGCTGTAATTCTGCAACTCACTGGATGTTGAAGGGTATAATAATTGTACCGAGGGATATGAATGTGTGTAAACCCAAAGCCCAGTGCTGTCTCTATGGTGATACACTTACCCACATTCCTCCCACCGTCATGACACAGCCCTCTTACTTCAACTGGCTCACTTCTCCAAATGCCTGGAACTTCACTCAATTTACCTTCCCTTATACACCTTAGATGTGCACCTTAGATAGTGCACCTTAAATGTGCACTATTATGGTAGCCACTAGCCCATATGTGGCTTCTGAGCACTTGACATGTGGCTAGCCTAAACTACTGAGATGTGCTGTAGGTACAAAATTATATACTAGATTTTGAAGACTTAGTATGACATATGTAAAATACCTCAATAATTTTTATATCATCCTGCTGAAATATTTTGCATATGTCAAGTTAAATAAAAACACATATATTATACACTAGAAAATTTTAAATTATGTGTGTAGCTCACATTATTGGATAATATTGAGTTGGCTAATTTTAGGCTCTCTTTCCCTGACTCCATTCTACTGAGCTCTCTTCAATTACACATAAATTGGGTCTTCTAATTTTATCCTTTATCTCTTAATCTCCTTTTCTATCCTTTTGTTTTTTCTGTGCTGCATTCCGGGCAATATCTCATATTTATCTTCCAAATCACTGATTCTTCCTTCACTAGGTCTAATCTGTTGTTAATCCATCCATCCATTCCATTAGGTTTTATGTTTACTTTGTTTTGATGTTTTGAATATGGTTTTGTTTACTGAACTTCCACACAAGATTTCACCTGGTTTAGAAAAATATTGGAAACCATTAGGCAATTTCTACTAATGCTGAATACATGCATACTCTGTCACCAGCAATTCTACTCCTAGGAATAAACCCAACAGGAATAAACGATAGCCCAAAACTGAAAATTACCCAAATGCCCAACAGCTGTAGAATGTGGCATATTCACACAATAGAATACTAAATTAAATAAGTATAACTATATGGAAAAAATATGAAGTTCTTATATCCTTTTTCATATGTTGAGAGACAAAGGTCATACAAAAGATTATATAGTATATAAATCCATGAATAAAATGTTTTTAATAGGCAAAATTAAAATGGTATAAGAATTCAGGATACTTGCATAATAGTCACACCCCTACTTTTGGATACTGGTTGACCTTGGAGTAATACTAGTTGACCTTGGAGTAAAAGATTACATGAAGGGAACAGAAAGGGGGTTTATGAGATGCTGGTAATGTTCTGTTCCTTGATCTGAATACTGGTTACATAGTACATTAATTTATGGAAATTCATCATGGTATATCCTTATGATTTTTAGACTTTGCATATAACAGTATAATGAACTCAAACTCTAATCAGTGATTATCAGAAAAATATTTGGATGTTGTATTAGTCTGTTTTCACACTGCTATAAAGAACTACCTGAGAGAGGGTAATTTATAAAGAAAAGAGGTTTAATTGACTCACAGGTCCAAGTGGCTGGGGAGGCCTGAGGAAACTTACAATCATATCAGAAGGTGAAAGAGAAGCAAGACACGTCTTACATGGCGGCAGGAGAAGGAGAGTGATAGAGGAAGTGCCGCACTTTTAAACATCAGATCTCATGAGATCTCGCTATCACAGAACAGCATGGGGAAAATCTCCCCCCATGATCCAATTACCTCCTACCAGGTCCCTCTCCTGACAGGTGGGGGATTACAATTTGAGATGAGATTTGGGCAGGGACACAGAGTCAAACCATATCAGATGTCAAAACCTTTTTTTTCCTTTTTGAGTTATCAGTTTTGAATATAATTTTATTTCAAAAATTTCATTTGTTTCCTTTTCAAATTCTGCCTAGACATTTTTAATAGCTTTTTGCTCATGTTTTCAAATCCATCTTTTATTTCTAGAAACATTTTAGGACATTTCATTTATATTCTGACTGATAATTCTTAAATTCAAGTTCTTGGGAAGTCTAATTCTACTGTTTGTTGTTTCCACTGATGGCTTGTTTACTCTGTGTAACTGGAAACTTTTCATTGTGAAGTCATATGTGGTTGATTTTAATCTGTGAGAATTCTAAAGAGCCACAGCTGTGGGAACATTCCTACAAAGCTGATTCTTTTCCGATTCTGCTGGAATCCTGAGTCTCTCTCAAACTGGAATTATCTTAATTCTTTGCTTGAGGTTTCCTGGACGGCATATGTGGATAATTTGAGTTTAAGCCCTAAACCTTCATGAGTTCAGAATTCTCAAGAGAGACATTTCCCCCATCCCCAGCCAAGGCCAGAACAATTTCTCATAGCAGTTTTTCTTTGCCAAATGGATTTTTCTAGTCCATCTTTTCACTGAAGGTGTAGATCTTCAAGATTCCTGGCTTTTGCTGAGTCTTAATCAGTTCTGTTGACCTTGTAGTGCCCAAGTCCTCATCTCCCATTCCACAGTGCACCCCTACTCATCCCTGTTGTATGGCAATTAAAACCGAAGCTCTCAGTTTCTGTTATCTGCACACGCTCCCAAGGCAGCCCATATCTTAGATCCTCACTCACCACCCTGGTGTCAGCTCTCTCTCCATTTTTAACTCTGTAGAGATTTACATTCAATTTTTATGAGCTTAGCTACATATTTAAAAGGTTGTTTTTTATACCACATTCAACATTTCTCAGTGTCTGTAATTGAGAGAGTTTCTCCAAATATCTATTCTTCATAATACTAGAAGCAAACATTCAACAGGCCTTCTCTATCTGATGCTTTAAAAGCTAGCGAGGCAGTCATTTCAGGGGCTTTGGAGAGGTCCTACTCTGTTACCTTCCAGCTTAATTACAACTGAATTTTCTAGAACTAAAAAAAATGTTTAATGTGAGCAGAGGTGAGGTGAGGTGTCAACCAATCCATTTTCACAATATGCTGCCACCTACCATTCAGTGGACTTGCTAAAAAGTCACCCAGCAGAGAGAGCCTTGCCACTTTGTTATGCCAAAGGATCAAATAATGCAGAAACCATTCATTCATACAATAAATATTCACCAAGAATCTGCTCTTTGCAAGGTACAAAGTGCTAGGCAAACAAAAGTGATTAAAACATGAACTTGGCCCTCAAAGAGTTTAGCTAGAATGTCTAAAAATTTTCTGGCCTTAAGTGCAAATTGATCAATAAGTAGAGATTTCCTGGAGTATTGTATTAAGAATCTGAGGCCGGGCGTGGTGGCTCACGCCTGTAATCTCAGCACTTTGGGAGACCAAGGTGGGCAGATCACGAGGTCAGGAGATTCAGACGATACCAGCCAGCACAGTGAAACCCTGTCTCTACGAAAAATACAAAAAATTAGCCGGGTATGGTGGCATGCACCTGTAATCCCAGCTACTCGGGAGGCTGAGGCAGGAGAATTTCTTAAACCCAGGAGGCGGAGGTTGCAGTGAGCCAAGATCGCACCACTGCACTCCAGCCTGGGCGACAGAGCAAGACTCTGTCTCAAAAAAAAAAAAAAAAAAAGAATCTGAAGACAAGTCTAGACTACTGAGTGTTCTGTTAAAATACAACCCACACTATGCCATTTCCCTGCTGAAGCACCTCTAATGGCTTCCCATTACTCCCAGGTTGTAATTCAAACTCCGTGGCCTACAAGGAGGCCCTCCTAGATGTGGCCCTGCCTGTCTCCCAGTCTTCCTCTTATTCACTCCATTCTATCCACACTAGCTTCCTTCTGCTTTTCAAAGGTGCCTAGTTCATTCTCACTTTAGCTCTTTTGCACATATTCTTCCTCCCACCTAGAATATTCTTAGTTCTTTACATGGGTCCCACTTCTCATCATGAGTCTCAGCTTAAATGAGACACACTTTGAGAGGGCCCTTCCCTAAAAACCCTGTAAAAAGGATCTCTCCCACCATGTCATTTATCTGTCACATCACCCTTTTTAAATTTTCTTCATAGGCCATATCAGTATCTTAAATTATTGAGTTATTTGTATATTTTCTCATTTATTCTTTACTTTTCTCTATATTCTCTAAATGTACCTGGCATATGTAGTGGGTGCTCTGTGGTATACATATAGATGAATACATAAATGGATAAATTGTCAGTGATGTCTGCAAGCATGCAAAATAGGAGGGTGGCTCTACTTGTACCATCTAAGTGCATCAGAGGAAAGGTGACAGCAGCAAAACACATCAACTAAGTGCAAAACATGCCATTAGGTTCAGGAGTGACCAAAGGGGGCATAATAAACTCTGTTGGGAGCAAGTGTAAGACACAGGCAGGGAAACTGTCCCTGAAAAGGCAGCTTACCAAAGGCCCTATAGAAAAGCTGGAAGTTACTGGCAGGCATGGTGGAGAAAAGCATCCAGACAGAAAAAGCACACGCAGCAACAAGCAGGTGTGAGATTCCTCCTTACTTCATGCCATCACCCTGAATTCAGGGAATGCAGAACTTCCCAAAAGGTTCCAGTTTTGGCCCCTTGTCCAGAGATGGCCAGGTGGCCAAATATCAAAGTCCTGTTTCAGACTTTCCCATCAACTAATCATATGATTTCTAAGAGAGTCGTTCTACCCCTGAGGGCCCCCACCTTCAGCAGCTATAAAACCAGGATGTGGCTCATAGGTCTCTCATATCCCTTCCATCTCTGCAGGTCTGTTAGATACTCCCGTGTTTGCTACAGCACACATTCTGAATTGGCCAGTACTGGAACTGTAAAATGTATTGACTCCTTTTGGTGATTTCTTTTGTGCTGGTTTTTGTTTTTTAATGATTAAGAGATAGTCTACAGAATATCAGTGTTCCACTCTGTCACTCAGTTATAGCTAAACAAATCAATTATAAAATTAAGCTCTGAATTTTGGTAAATTCCAAAGCCTTGCACATGCCACCTCTGGCCAGTCTGAAGTCCACCGCTCCACATCACTGAAAGCCCTTCTTTAGAATGCAGGTGACTGGGTCCAACCATTTACCATCCAACCCCCCAGAGCCACTGAAATAGCATCTCTCATGAGTGGGGCCCAGAAATCCACGTTGTCAACATTGGTAATGCCCAGTTAATTCTTTCTTATTCACCCTCAAGGAGAGAACCACTACCTCTTAGCTTCGCTCTGTTCCAGGATAAAAACAAAACAATAACCAAAACACTAACAGTGGCCAGCATGCATTGAGTGCTTCTTATGTGTCGTGATTTGTCCCAGGCTTCTGACTTCCTTTCTTGCCCCAACGGTGTTGAATCACTTGCCCAGGTTCACATAGCAACCAGCTGGGGAATGAGGATTTGAGTCCATGTTCTTTGGACTCCAGCATCCATGTTTCCAACTGCTAACTACACTATAGCAGGGTACAATGCTTAAGAGCCTCATTCAGCTCTAGCATTGGACTTGATGAGTTCAAATCCCAGCTGCACCATTTACTAGCTGTGTGGCCTTGGGCAAGTTATTTTGCCTCCTTCAGCCTCAGTTTCCTCAATGTAAGGTGAGGATAATAAGCATTGCTAATTCATAGGGGGCTTGGTTGTGAAGGACAACTGAGGTGAGTCCAGTAAAATGCTGAGAAGGGAACCTGGTACATACTGAGCGTCAGCCATGATGATCCAGCCTCCCTTTCGCCAGGCTTGGGCTCCTTGGGGCCTGGTACTGGTCCCAAAGGAAATCTCTGTCAAGCATGAGTAGACGGAACTGAAGAAAATCCATCCTCTCTGCTGGAAAGCAACCCACAGCCCATGGTCTACTGACAGTGGGTCAGTAGTGTTGTCTTTGGAGATAAAGTATGGCACATTATTTGAACTTAAATGTTCAAAGGGCATCAACTCCTTTCTAGCACAGAACACTTTCAGCCTTGCTGCTTCTTTTTCTTTCATGCCTCCTAATGGTTCTGTCTGTCATTATGAACCTTTCAGCTCTGCTTCCACAAAGCACAAAGGGATCCCATCCTTTAATCCTCAAAATAGTTTGTCTTTATAGTTTGGCAGGTAAGAGTTGGTTGCAGCAGTAACTCCTGAAACCTGCCTCTCATTATGCCAAGAACTGCAATGTGTTTGCCACATCAAAGCATGAGTGATAACAAACGCTTTCCGATGGTGAGAACTGCTCTTTATGACCTGCTTTCCAAGTGCCCTCTTGACATAGAAGAACTTTTTTTTTACTAACATCAATCATCATTAGTAGCAAATGGTGATATCTGTATCTGTCTAGGTGACATCTCAGCCAAGGAAAGAAGCCACTTCCTGAGAATGTCGGCTGTTACCTCAAGACTGAAATACAGAAATAGTTACCTCAAGATAGAAATAGAGCAAGGAACTTTTGTCTCTCATGACAGAAATTATACCATAAGTCATTTTTACTAAATCTTCTAAGGAGGTACTTAGAATTAGTAATTTTTCGTTGTAAATAAAACTAGTTTTAGAGTCACGCATAATATTTTATTCTTTTATTTTTGAGACAGGGTCTCGCTCTGTCACCCAGGCTGGAGTACAGTGGCATGATCCTAGCTCACTGTAGCCTCGAAATCCTGTTCCAGTGGCCCTCCCACCTTAACCTCCCAATCAACGGGACTACAGGAATGCACCACCAAACCAAGCTAATTTTTTTTTTTTTTTGTAGAGGTGGGGGTCTCACAATGTTGCCCAGACTGTTCTCAAACTCCTGGCCTCAAGTGATGTTCCTGCCTAGGCCTAAAATGTTAAGTAAGTTCCTATTTATGACCACAGATATTTTGAGAGTCCATTGCCACACTAGCCTTATGCAAATTCAGCGATGCACCCATGAACCACTATACCCATCCCAAAAGCAACATCCAGGGGAGACAAGGCATCTGAGGGGCACAAGCCCCAGCAGACCACCACGGATCTGCTGACCTGGGAGCAAACAGACTCCTCCTCTTAAAAGATCCACCCACTCAGCAATACCTGAACTTGGCAGGACCCAGCAAACAAGCACCTCACTCCTTGGTAAGACTTTCCTTTTGCTGCACCAAACTGGAACCTTCCTACCGTCCCAACCTACTGAATCTATACCATTATTTCAGCAAGAGAAACTGAGCAAAACATTGACTACTTGTGTTAGAGAACAATGAAATATTCTCATCAGAAACCCTATCCTAGAGAAGGAAACTGTCGGCAGTAGAGGGAAGAGCTCCACTAACTTCGGACAGCTCCAGGACTGACATTGCTAAGGTCTTCCCAACTTTATCTTCTCTCACTAGTCCCCAGAGCTGTCCAGTTCCAGCACATGGACATATATGAAAATACAAAATCATATGCCTCCTCCACTGACCAGGGCAAAAGCTGCAGTAAAAGAACTATCAAGTCAAGGAATTATCTTAAAACATTACTAATAACATTACCAAATTACAAAAAAATAGGATCTTTAATAAGCCTTCCATCTAATGAAGAATGGAATGAAAATCAAGAAAAAATGTTGACAGAATACAAAAAGCTGAAGTTCAGATGCTGAACACATTCTTTTAATGTTTTATTTATTCATTTTGAGACAGGCTCTCACTCTGTTGCCCAAGCTGCAGTGCAGTGGCACAATCATGGCTCACTATAGCCTCTACCTCCCAGGCCCAAATGATCCTCCCATCTCAGTCTCCCAAGTAGCTGGGACTATAGGTGCATGCCACTATGTCTAGCTAATTTAAAAAAAAATTGTAGAAACAATGTCTCAATATGTTGCCCAGGCTGGTCTCAAACTCCTGGACTCAAGTACTCCCCCTACCTTGGCCTCCCAAGTAGCTGGGATTACAGGTATCAGCCACTGTGCCCAGCCACGGAACATATTTAGTCAAACTTCTTAGCAGAGTAAATCCCATTGTAACCACTTAGGCAAGCTTTGCTCCTCCCAGAATCTGCTTTCTAGGCTCAATCCTTCACGTGGTCTTCCTTCTTGTCCCCTTGGTCACCAAGCCATGCAGCCCTTCCACCCTTGGCCCATGCAGGTATAATTCTGGTCCCTAGCCCGCAAGGTAAGGAAGCCTCTTCACTTCCAAGTCCCCAAAGGCACCTGCCTGGGCCACTAGCCATGTGGCAGTAACTTCATACTTCCCTCCTTTGCTCTTCTTGAAGGTTTCTATGGTCCAACCATAGGCCAGGAAGCCCTGGTCTTACTAAATTAAGTGTTCTCAATCAACTCACCTGAGTCAAACAGGCCTTAAAAGTCTACCTATGCCAATCTTGTCATTTACATGTAAGGCAGAGAGGCTGAACGACTTGCTCAAGGTCATAAAGAAAATTAAGGAGTACAAGCCAAGCCTCCTGTTACCCAGGCCAGTGGTTTTCACATGGTATCACTGATGAAGCCTGGGGATGTAGACCCCGTTGAGCCCTGCCTAGTATTCCTTTTCCACCTGTCACCAGTGCGACTGCTAACCTCACACCTCTAATCTTCTCCAGAGAACCATTCTTGGGTGATACAGCCACCTTGCCCAAGTATGCCTGGGAATTATCACTTCGGACCAGGCTGTCCATAGCCCAAGACTGGTTGATGCAAGGATACAAAATTCCTACTTTCTGGCCTCAAGGAAGAACACACCCTGCTATGACTGATGCTTCAGAGCATCCACAGGATCAGGCTCAGGATAGACCTCACCTGAAAGTGCATCCTTTCCTCCTGAGAATGCTCGTTAATAATTCATTTTGCTAAGAGTCTCCTATATTCAGCTCTGCTTCTAGGGAATATAACCTGACACTGGGGTTCTCTCTGAGCATTCCAAGCAAGTATACTGGTCCAGGCCCCACAGTGCTCAAATGGCTTCCATGACAATCTTTATCCAGAGCCCATCAACATTCAATCCCGTCCCTCAGTCAGGAATATCCCCCTTGTCCCTTCCGGCCTAGAAGTCCACTCTTCCCCCTGGGAGAAGCACCAAGTCCCTCCCTCCTGCCCTCTCAGCTCTCACCTGACTTGTAGTTAGCAGCTGAAAGAAACTCTAAAGTCAGTGAATCATCAAGCTGAGGTTATCAGCAGCATAACACTCCCTAAAATATTTAGTCTTCGGTGCTCCTTGGGAAGCAGAGAAATGCCCCTCCAGTGTCCCTTAATTTGCTTCTTACATGGTGAAATCTCTTAAACAGAGAATGAGGGTTTTCATTACAGCATTAACATCACCAACATACAGTAGCTCATGCCAGTAATCCCAGCACTTTGGGAGGCCAAGGCAGATGGATCACTTGAGGCCAGGAGTTCGAGACCAGCCTGGCCAACGTGGCAAAACCCCATCTTTGCAAAAAAGATACAAAAAGTAGCTGGGCGTGGTGGCACATACCTATGGTCCCAACTATTCAGGAGGCTGAGGCATGAGAATCCCTTGGACCTGGGAGGCGGAGACTGCAGTGAGCTGAGATCACATTACTGCACTCCAGCCTGGGTGACAGGGTAAGACCCTGTCTTAAAACACAAATCACCAACAAGCCACCCACTGCTTTTGAAAATACGCTACCCTACTTTCTCAGAGGAATCACTGTTTTTGCTACATATTCTAACTGATGTTCTTATCTGGATACAAAATTAAAAAGGCTTGTCACTCTGGAGGAATTATTTAACTATGACTTGTTTACATAAAACAGCCTCCTAGAAAATGAGTTTGCACTGGTTTCTTTCACAGCAGAGATCAGATTATTGACAAAATATCTGGAGAACTTATAACCTGCTTTGTAACAATAATGGCTATTCATGTATAGTGCCCGATATGTTCCAGGCACCAGAAATACATCCCTTCTAATCCTCGCAACAGGTGGGGACAATATTGGTCAGAGAAGTTAAATAACTTGATCAAGGTTAAGTAATAAATATATGGTAGAAACAGGATTTGAACCCAGGTCTGTCTACCCACAAAGCAAGTGACTGGGCCACTTCACCACCTCTACCTCCTGTTCTCCAGTGCTTGAGACTTGTTCTACCCTGCAGCAGTTCCTGTTCCAAGCCAAGCTACGTACAAGAATTACTGGATGTTCTCAAAAGCACACCCTGTTCTCTGACATTGAGAGTGGAACAAGAAGAGCATCTGGTGTAGACAAACGTAAGGATCAAGAGGGGCTTTGACAGGAAGTTAGAGTAAACATTCTCTTCCCTGTTTCTCCCATAGGTCTAGCTAAAAACTGAGCATTAGATCTAAAACAAGCATAAGAAGATACCAAAAGGTGGGGAACGGGTTAAGGACCTCAGGACCCAGGGAATCACATGGCAATGAGTTCCTGAATTTTCTTTTTCCCTCATGTATTTCCTCATCTATACTTGAAAAGCCAGTAACCTGGAAACACCAATACACATAGACCAAAAACAAATAAGCAAAAAAAAGCTCCTCTCTTTGTCCAAAGAACCAGGAAAGGAGCAGCCTAGCTCCTTTTAGATTGAAGAAAAAAATGAAAACGTTTAGATGATAACCACTCTACTCCAAACACAACCCCCAGCGCCACACACACACACACACACACACGCACACACACACATGCACACACAAACTGTGGACCCATTCATACAAGCAAAGACCTAGTGGGGAACCTAGACAGTAGTGAGGAGCCCGAACACCTCCACCAGGATAGTTTCTGAGAGGCTGAGTGTGGAGGCTGGACTTTCATCTCTGCTAGGTGGCAACGTGGCTGCAGAGGTGTCAGAAGAGGCTGGTGGAGAATCAGGTCTTACCAGCCACCACTCAGCAGTAATGAAGCCATTCCAACAGTGGGAGTGGAGGTCACCTGGAGAACTGTAAGAGGACCCCTCCTCCTGTTACAAGAGCAACTACAAATGTTCTTGCAACAAAAAACTACAAAGAACTAGCAAAGTAATGAGAAGTATCAGCAAAGAAACAGAAGATAGAAGAACCAAATAGAAACTCTGGAACTGAAATATATTATAAATTAAATGTAAAAAAAAAAAACAAAACTCAATGGATGGGTTCAACAGCAGAATAAAGAGAATAGAGGCCAAGAAAATCTGTGAACTTACAGGATAAAACAATTACCCATAAACAATCAAAATAAATTAGACTGGAGAAAAAAAATGAACTAAGCCTCAGAGATGTGTTGAACTACAAAAAAAGATGTTAAAGGTAGGTCATCTGACTCCCAGAAGGAAAGGAAAAAGAGGGTGGGGCTAGAAAAGTATTTGAAGAAATAATGGATAAAACTTTCCAAAGTTGGCAAAAGACAGAATCAAGAATCTGAGCACCAAATGGGATAAACACAAAGAAATCCACACCAAAGATGCATCACGGTCCCACAAAAAGACAAAGGAAAAAGCCTTGACAGTAGCCAGAGAGAAATGATGCATGAAGCCATAGGGGAAGAACGATTTGAATGAAAGAGGATTTTGCAAAAGAAACCAAGGAGGCCCGTGGGAAGCAGTGCAACATTTTTTAAGTGCTGAAAGAAAGAACTATCAATCCAAAATTCTATATCCAGAGAAAATATTCTTCAGGGATGACATTCTCAGATGAAGAAAAACTAAGAGGATTTGTCACTAGCAGACCTGCCCTAAAATAATGACTAAAGGAAGTTCTCTAAACAAAAAGGAAAAGATAAAAGAAGGAATGTCTTGGGACATCAGGAAGGAAGAGAAAAACATGGCAAGAATATAAATACAATCAAGTTTGCTTCTGAGTTTTCTAGATTGAGTTGATGATTAAAAAAATCATTAACACTGTCAAATGCGGTTCTCAAGGTATGCAAAAAAAATATCTAAGACAATCATTTAATTGGAAGGGTAAAGGGAGGTAATTTTCTTTTTCTTTTACTTCTTTGTAGAAACAAGGTCTTGCCATGTTGCCTAGGCTGGTCTGAATTCCTGAACTCAAGCAATTTGCCCGCCTTGGCCTCCTAAAGTGCTGGGATTACAGGTGTGAGCCCCTGTGCCTGGCCCACATCTAGGTTGCTATACTTCACTGGATCTAATAAAATCAAAATAATAGTAGGCAATGATAAATCATGTATGTCTACGTGTTTAAAAAGCCATGTCAAAAGATACACTCTAAAGCAATATAGATAAATCAAAATTGGATTCTATAAAATGCTCAAAGAACCCATAGAACAGCAGGAAAAGGTCCCAGGACAAACTGGAGAGGAGGAATGGAGGCATCTGCCCCTCCTTCTGCCGGGTCACTTTAAAACTAGACCCTTTTCACAAGGCGGGGAGCACAGTCATTTCTGCTGTTCTGGGGGTACGTCCAGGGTGGGACAGGGATGAACCCACCAGGCTTTTCCGCAGAGCTTTGCCTTGCATTGGTGAATGTGTGCGCTGGTGCTCATGGAAGGCTCTTCTCAAAGCCCGCAGGCTGACCTGCCAGCACACCCAAAGGGGCTCCTTGTCAAGGCTCAAGGTCTCAGCTCACCTTCAGCAAGGTGGAGGTTCCCTCCTGGGAGAGAACAGTACATTTGCATTCTGTTTACCAAAAGCCAAAAGCTATGCTTTGTGTGCAACCTATCTGCTGGAAAAAAAAAAAATGGAACTAAGGTGTCTTTGAGAATGATCTGATGCAGCTAGGTCAGGGGGAAGAAAGAAACAACAATTTGGAGCAGTGCCCCAAACGCTTAAATGAGCTGGGTACAAATCAGTCAGCGTTGGTAAACTCTACCTATAGATAGATATAATATCTATTTTATAATAGATAGATTATATATTTATAATATATATACTATATATTATATAGATATTTTATAATAGGCATTTTCTGACGTAGAAATACTAAGACAAAACAGACACTAAGTTCCAGAGAACCTCCCTTTTAATTTTATTAGGGACAGGAGTCCTGAATCCTTCCAGGCAAGAAGATAGCCCCACAGTCTTGTAGTAAACCATGTGCTGCTCTGTGTTTCTAGACCCTTAACTTTGTATCTCCTAGAAGAATGCTTCTAAAAACTTTCATTACACTTCTTGATAATGTTTACGCTTTAAAAAATATACATATCTGGGAAGGTATTTGTACACGTCATTCATTATTCCAAATATAAGGGTATTTGTACATTACATATCATTCATTATTTCAAATGTAATTTTAATCAGATCAACATAAAAGCATCTTAATATAATCAGTAATGGCACTGGTAACTTTAAATATTAAAATCTACAATAGGGAAAAAGGAGCTTTGATTCATTGACTCTTTTCAAATTAGCACAATCAACTTAGCACACACCTCTAATCTTTCTTTCCAACCTCTCGTGTTCTTTTTGCCTTTTCTCTTGCTTCTCATTCCCCCAACCCATGATCTAACAAAGAGAAGGCTGTAGAGGGAAGAGTCAGGGTTGACAAAAAACAAATTCCAATTATTCCTTCTCCTTCCACGTATTCAGAAGCCTATCGCCTTTTATAAAAATATTTCAATTTTTTCCCAGGAAATCTACTTTTTATGTTTGCCCTGTCTTCAGCCAACTCTAATAGATTTTTCTGTGAGTTCTGATCTGTACCTGAGATTCTTAAGAGGTATACATGCAGACAAACCAGGAAGATTTCCCTGAATTTTTTGGAAACAATCTTCCTTACACCAAAAAGTAAATTGCCCAAGGAAGCCTCTCCTCCCACCTAGGACTTCCTAAGAGGAGAACTGGCACTTGTAAAAACTCAGGAAGGTTGCAAAAAAATTGGAAATGGGGTTTCATGGTTTCCACATAATGTTAAATTTGAAAATTAATGCCTCAAGTTCATTTGGCTCTTTCTGCCTTGAGCTGATTAGTGAACACTAGAATTCATGCTAGAGCTCCCAAACCATTTGCCTGCAATGCAGGGCTCATGTTCCAAATTCTGCTTATTGCAGTAAAACATAATATGCTCACATCGTTTCATGACTATGGTGCTACAGTGTTTCTACCGGCTTGCACGCCTCTTATGGGTGGGCTGATGTTTATTGTGTTAGTACATAATGCTGCAACTTTCCACTGGCACACAAAGCTAGTGGTTTTCTAAAGCAGTCCTGGAATTCATTACCATGGAAACAAAAGGTATAAAAAGCTGTTTTTATCTAATAGGAAAACCTAGAGGAACTCTAAAAAAGATCAAAAGTGTTTCCAAAGTAAAGGTAGAGTCAAATACATTAAGTTTAGGTTAAAGGAGCCTCGGAAAGGAATCGCAAGGGTTAACAGAGGAAGGAGGCAGACTCTGTAGTGATGGGAGAAAGCTCAGCAGTGCCACTGGGAGGCTCTGAGGCTGGGACAGGGATGGATAGGTCGGGCTGCCGACCAAGTCTACCCCCAAAAAAGTGGCTGAAAGAACCCAATACTCTTCCTCTGCCAAGGTACAGGAGACACGGTTAGAACTCCAGTCTCTCCCCACAGAGGTGAAAATGAGTAGTTTGCTTTTCGGACATTAATAATATCATACACACCCTGGTCCTAATACATCCATCCAACCATTCTAGACTCTAGATTCTAGACGTGGAAACGAGAAGTAAATGAAAAGCTTAATACAAATATGTTCATTTTATCAACTCATCATTTGATCTAGAGCTTGATCCCATGTGTTCAGGAAATGCTGTCACAGGTCCTGTTTTAGTTTGAGGAAGGAGTAAGTGCAAACCACAAGTATTTATTTTGGTGTTTACAGTGTTTTCCTAACATCCAAATAAGTTCACCACATCTTGCCATCAGCTTCAAAATAGAATTTTGGATATATTCTTCCTTCCATGGAAAACTTCCTGATACATAAACTGCTCTGACCATCTGTAATAATACAAACTCTTATCCAGTATCCTCCTCAGAAAACATCTGGAACAATAGGAAGCTCCCATCAATGCTGCTAAAGGAACACAATGTTTCTGGAAGCCATGTGATCATTCCGGCAGCAGGGAAGATACATGGGGTCACGGGCAGTCAGACTCCATCCTTGTACTGAGGCCACTGCCCACCATGGGTGTGCTGGCCAGCCCATCTGCCATTCCAGCCAGCGATATAATGAGAGTATGAGGCTTACAGAGCTGAAGTCCTCTGCATTAAAAGGTTTAATTTTCCTGCTCAAAGGCAGTCTTTTAGAATGGCAAGGAAAAATTATTTTAACTTAGAATGGGGTTAAACTAACAGCAGGACTGTGTTTAGAGAAAGGAAACTATACAGAAATAATTTGAAAACATACCATCTAAAAGGCAGTAAAAAGCAATGGTTGAAAGCATGGACTTTTGAGTCCATCAGACACATAGGTTTGAATATCACATGACCACTTACTTTCCATGTAACCTTAGATAAGCCTCAGTTCCTCATCTGAAAACCATACCTATCTGACAGAATTGTGGTAAGGATCCAATAAGATCAGGCATGTTACGTGTTTAGCATAGTGCCTGGCATATGGGAAGCTGTCAATAAACATTACCTCTTGCACTGTTTCTGTTATAGGGAGCAGGTGATGTTTAGCCTGGAGAACTGAAGGCTCAGGAAGAAGGGGTCGTCAAACAGCTGAAGGACTGTCTCATGAAAAAGAGATGCACAAGACAGGGGAATTGAGCAGAGAGATGTTTAACTCAAATTGAAGAACAAAGACAGCATTGAATCACCACCTATCAAGGGTCTTACTTGAATAGACTTTGGTTTGGATGAGAGGCTATATAAGAAAACCTCAAAAATCTCTTCCAATTCTAAGGTTTCATGATTCCAGGCATTTGGAGAATTAGGAAAAAAATCACTTAAAAAAAAAAAACTATTTTGTGCCAAGCTTCCTAAAACATCTTTAAAATGTCCAAATATCCATGAATCATAGGGTATTATCCATTTTATTTGAAAACCATGGAACTCTACTACTGAACTTCATTCTAAGTTGTTCAAAACAAAGTACAATGCAAAACTGTCTACTTTTCTTTCATAAGAACCATTTTCTAGATGGGCATAGATTCTTTGGGGAAATTCTTATCATACAGATATTTTACTTCAAAATCTAAACTTGTACCACTTTACTGGAATGAAATATTAATGCTATTAGTTTAAACATCATAACATTTTTAAAAAATAAGGTGTTAAAATAATATTTATTCATCAATCCTGTACTACTACAATATTTTAGATCAGTGATTTAATATCTGAAAAAATTTATCATATACTATGCATAACGCTGATCAATAGAGGCTTAAATTTTACTGTAACTTCAGTCCAAAGATACAGGTTTCAATTTTAGTTCTCCATAATTCACAGAAATATTTAAGGGTAAATATAAGTCTTAATTAAAATCCCTATTCTCCCAGCATGTGCTAAACCCACCCTGCTTCACATGCAGACCCTTGGCCCCAAACAATCCCAAGAAGACATTGGCTCAGAGCAGCAAGGAGCCGACAGATGGGGCATTCAGTAAAGGAGTGGTGCTGAGTTTTTTCATTTTTGTTAGAGATGAAAGCTGTGGGAAAAATATTCTCCACTTAATCTATTTTATTTTCAGCAAGGTTTTACCTGTAAATATTAATTTATACACCAGCAAAACTCACTAGATGCTTGGGCTACATGAATATAAATGAAATAAAGCTATCCAAACTAAAAAAATGGAATTTCCTGTATCTTCCTTTCTCAGGCAGAGGAAAAATATCCAAGGATTTAAAATTCTGTACCAGTGGTTTCAAAGGCAACAAAAGATCTCACATTGAGCTCTCATTTAAATAGGTGGGGTTACCAGGGTAGAAATTACAAATTAAAGTGCTACAGCACAAAGAAGAAAAATAATCATTTATGCCATTTTCAATACAGAACCTATTTCCAAATCAAAACCCTTTACACTTGGAATATTGTCAAATCTCAAATTTTTACCTTGCTAAGATCTACGACCACCTTTTGAAACAGAGACAGTGTAGGTATGATTACTCCCTGTATACTCAAGGGTTAGGAAAACGGAAAAGAACCATGAGTCCCTCAAGAATGGTGGCTTTTCTTATTGGAATGAAGTAAATAAAATAAATTCATCGGCAATGCATTTAATTTCTCTCTTAGCAATTAATTGTGTATCTACATTGAATGACAACCGTGTAAACAGTCAAGATATGCACGTGGCAAATAAGAAATAAAGCAAAATGTTTTATCTTAAGTTACATGGATTCCCAGAGTGCAAAGGATGGGGAAAGGGTTGGGAGGAGGGATTCTCCTAGGTTTGATAACACTTTCCTTAAATTCGACAGCAATTCACCCGTTTAGCTGTTCTACAGTGCTGATTAAGAGGGTACGGCATTGTGCCCTCTGGGTGCTCTGTGCTCACTGGCTTGGGTTTTTACTGGGACCCCCAGTTTTGTGTCCAGTGGAAGTTGGGAACACAGCACTCCAACCTTCCTCATTTTTAATCCTCCTAGAGACTCCTAAAATAATCCTTTGAAGTTTTGTCATAGCAGAGAGATGCTGTGAGAGGGAAAGAGGTTTCCACATACTTCCACCCCCACATAGCTGAACATGAGCTGGCATCGGGTAAAAGTTCACAGGATTCCCAGTCTTGGAAGACTCTTCCTCCTCTCTCAGCCTCTCAGTTTGCACACTCCTACCCATTCCTCTAAGCCCAGCCCAATCCCACATTACTGCATGAAGCCTTGTGCTATGGAATGAATGTGTATCCCCCACCAGAATTCATGTTGAAATCCTAACCCCCATTGTGATGGTATTTAATGATGGCATCTTTAAGAGGTAATTAACTCATAAGCGTGGAGCCCTTGTAAGTGCCCTTATAAGGAGAGACAAGAGAGAGCTTTACTTATCTCTCTCAGGACCATGTGAGGATGCAACAAGGAGACAGCATCTATAAACCAGGGAGAGGGCCTTCACCAAGAACCCACCAAGCTGGTACCCTGATCTCAGAATTCCAGCTTCCAGAAAAGTGAGGGGAAAAGAAGGCTATTGTTTAAGCTACCCAGTCTAAGGTATTCTGTTGCAGCAGCCTGTAACAGAGCTGATTAAGAAACCTTGGCTAACTGCAGCTTCCTCGGATGAAGTCAGCCTCTCTTTTAAACCCCAGGACCACATTGCAGCCCTTTTTACACAGTTTTATATTGTTTGTGGTTATTTTACAGGATTTTGGTCATTTCCCCTCAACTAGAGTACAAGCAACATTGATGGCTTAGAGTCTTCTTTTCTTTCATATTATCCACTACAATGTCGAACATGCTGCATATACCTATGGGATGGTGCATAGACCTGTTGGTGGGTTATTACCTGCCTACCTGTATTACTAAGATACAGAAAGAGAATAGGTGGGTTAAATGCTACCATCTCTTACACTATTCTACTTCTCTTGATGGGGGGAAAAAAAGAGATTTAGCACTTACTGGGTTTAGAAGCTATACCAGGCACTGTTCAGCACTGTCTCACAATGCTAGGACAGGACTAGATCACATTAACTCTGCATTGATTTCTTTCCCTGTGAAGTCCTTTTACATTTGAGTAAATTATCCATATTTGATTGAAATGAGAATTTACTAGGGCATAATTGATATGTTTGACTGAATTAGTCACATTTTAAACAGGTGGCACAAGATAGGTCACAGTGTGAATCAGAATACAATACATTTAGTTCCACTGTTTTTCTGAATGTCCTAAAATGAATGTGACTTCTACAACAAGTATTTCTGAAGCCTTTTAGTGCTTTCATTCTGACATTTGTATCAGAGATGATAGGAATTAGTGTCATGTCAGCCATCTCTGGCAGAAAAAAAAATTCTTCCCTCAACAAAAGGTAACATTCTTCATCCGAAGCAGGCCTGTGTTTCTGTCCTTACCACACATGGAAAAGAAAGGGAATTCCAACCCAAAGGACAGGCTTGAGGGCTGCCACCCACCCCTGGGGTTATTCAGCTGTTCGTGCTCAACCACAACTCCACCATCAAACCTGTGGCCTATGTGAGCCAGAATTGGTGATTTTTTTCTTTTTTATTTTTCTTTTTTTTTTAAACAATTAAATCCTAAGAGTATTTTTCTTTTGGTGCTGAAACAACATTAAAATTTAGTGCAACTTTATTTAAAAAAATAGAAAACTAATGTTTCTCTGGGTTTTCCATTTTTTGAATAAAACTGACTCACCACCCAACACATGGATTTGGAAGGATAGCAGTACACCACCTTCTTAGCTCATTTGGCTGGAACATGAGCTGATGAAGTCCTAGTCTCAAGTTCGGCCTTCAAGAAAACTAGATAGCCTTGCCCTATGCCAGAGCCAATCTGGACCTGCCATCAGTTCTGTTTCTTTGTGTGTGTGTGTCAGTGAGTGAGAGAGAGAGAGAGAGAGAGAGACAGAGAGAGAGAGACAGAGAGAGAGAGACAGAGAGACAGACAGACAGACACAGACAGACAGGGTCTCATTCTGTTTCCCAGGCTAGAGTGCAGTCGCATGATCATGGCTCACTGCAGCCTCAACCACCTGGGCCCAAGTAATCCTCCCACCTCAGCCTCCAGAGTAGCTGGAACTACAAGGGCATGCTACCACACCCAGCTAATTTTTGTATCTTTTATAGATACAGGATCTTGTCATGTTGCTCAGGCTGGTCTCAGATGCCCAAGCTGGTCTTGAACTCCTGGACTCAAGTAATCCATCCACCTTGGCCTCCCACAGTGCTGAGATTACAAGTGTGTGCAACCACACCTGGCCCATCAGTTGTTTCTTAACCAATGACTACACCTTTAATGCTAATCTGCCTTTGTTCACAAAATAGGGCAAGTCAGCATGAATGGCTGAGAAACTGGAGGAGAGGTACCACTCAAAATGAATATCCTCTTAATAGCAGACGTAAATATCTTCCTCCTCATTATCATCATCATAACAAACATTTATGGTGCCTCCTATGGAGCAGGGATTTTGCTTAGGACTCTGAACTGTATCTTACTTGTCTTCATTCAATACCTTATGAAAAAGGTTCTATTATTAACTGCGGTTTTTTGTTTGGTTTTTGAGACAGAGTCTTGCTCTGTTACCCAGGCTGGAGTGCAGTGGCGCGATCTCGGCTCACTGCAACCTCTGTCTCCCAGGTTCAAGCGATTCTCCTGCCTCAGCCTCCTGAGTAGCTGGGATTACAAGCACATGCCACCATGCCCAGCTAATTTTGTATTTTTATTAGAGACGAGGTTTCACCATGTTTGTTAGGCTTGTCTTGAACTCCTGACCTTGTGATCCACCTGCCTCGGCCTCCCAAAGCGTTGAGATTACACGTGTGAGCCACCGCACCCGGCCTGGGTTGTTTAACAGATAAGAAAGCTTAAGAATTAGAGAGATAAACTATCTTGCTTAAGGTAACACAGTTAACAAGCATTAGGTCAAAGTTTGAACTCAGGCAGTCTGACTACAGAGCCCAACCTATTTCATATCATTCATATTAATCTATTTTACTCAAGAGTATCAGCACCACTAGATAAATACGTTAAAATAATCTATAATTTGAACAGACACCTCCTGATAACAAACATAATATCTGTAAATCACAAATATCTAAGAAATTTACATCAGTATGACATGGTATTTGTTCTAGAAATAATATAAGTTCAAACACTCTGAGATGAGATGATAAATCACTCTGAAAACTAACAAATAGAATTGCCACAACGTAAAGAAATAGTACAGGCACTAGTCGAAGCTAGAGGTCACTCTCAATCCATGTGAGAGGAAGCAAGAGTAAGAAACTAAAGCAAGAATAAGTCACCATCCACATGTCCCAAGGGAGCCTCAGTGGCACTGCAGGAGATACAGAGACAGATCCATGGTGTCCCTGAAGCTGGGACTAAGCCAGGGCTGTATTACACCAAGGAAACCAGCCTCCCTAATCCCAGAGGGAAACTTGAAGAGTCTTAGAGGGAGACTAATGGCCAACATTGAGAACACATGTCTCTTAGCTTGCTGAGCCTAATGAAGTAATACAGCAGAGACTGGCCTCATTCTAGAAACAGATAACAGTGGCTGTGCACAATGCTATGTCTAGACCCCTACACCTTGCCAGCCTGGTATTCCTTATGTATTCAAGATACATAAAGATTAGATGTATAGACGCAGGTTGTGAGGACAGTGTTTGGGGATAGGAAACGCCCCCAATTACAGCTAAAAGAGATGTCTCTTTTGCCAGAAAGTGTGTTATATCAATTAAATGGGTAAATAAGCCCTTTTCCCACTGTGGGGAAACAAGGGCCTCTTGTGACCCTCTATTGATTAAGACTCCTGTGGAATGTTATTTGCAATCTCATTGCATAATGGAAATCAGGAGGTAGCTGTCATGGTTTCTGAAGACAAATTGCTGGTAGCTGAGACAAATCATAGCCTCTTTCATCTTTTACTGTTCTCAATTCCCAATTAATGTGTATCTTACAATCTAAGTTTCTTAAATCAGTCTGCTCTACTGTCTCAAGTAGTAAAAATGCGTAAAATGGTAATCTGCCTGACCCTACTTTAAGAAATTCTGTTTAAGTGACCATTGCACTGATTATTATTCATGAGCTATGCATTACTTAATAAGGAACACAACTCAAAAATGCACACAATTAAAAATAAATCCACACAACAGCTGCTGTGATTATGACCAATATGAACAGAAATCCAACCAGGTGTGTGTCAAAAGAAAAAAGCTGCTGCCAGACAGAACATTGTTAAATCTCATTTTTGTTTTGCACACTTTGACTTGCTAAGTCAGCCAGCAAGCAATTTGTATGGAGCAGTGCTTCCAAAGGGTGATGTGCAAAAGAGCAGCATCAGCATCACCTGGGAACCATCAGAAATGGCAGTTCTCAGACCCCACCCCGGGCCTCCCCGGACCCACTGAATCAGAAACTCTGCAGGTGGGCTCAGGAACACGTGTTTCAACAAGCACTCTGGGTGATTTCTCACATGCTACAGTGTGATAACCATTGGACTGAGCACAGGAGAGCCTTCAGATTTTAAGTCTTCCTAGGAAGGCATTACCTTTGGTTGCAAAAAGCTATCAGAAGAGCCCAGGAAGTGTGTTAAAACCACTGCAATCTTCAATTGTGCTGTGAACCTAAAACTGCTCTGAAGTCTATAAAATTTAAAAACCTGCAGTCTCTAGGGTGAATGGGTAGAAAGAGCACAGTACTTTCCTTATGCAGATTTATTTACATAGACCCTGACTTATTCTAGAAAGGTTTTCAGACAATTTGTAAACCAAAATATATAACATCCAGTCACAAACCATTCTTATGGAAAGACTTCTCACTACTTTTCAAACAACCTCATTATTTAAAACACCCCAAACATAGGCATTTATCACTAAGCACGCTCTTAAGATGTCTTTGGTATTCATTTCAGGATTTCAGGCCATTTAAGGCTAGGGGAAAGAAAAGAAATTTAATTTAAATTCACCAAGTTTAAAATGTGCTCTGCCCAAGACTCATGGTGCTCCCTGAACTGTCTGAGCATATGACCATGATGCTGATTCTAAGTTACTGCATGTTCCGAAGAGACATGACTTGGAATGTCTGTGTCCTGTGACCCTATCTTACAGCAAGACGCTTTTAGCAATTCACTCATCTGGCCCCTTTGCTGGTCCAAGAAAGGGCCCTACACCACCAAAATTCATTCTAGAGCTAACAGTATTCGGATGAGGCTCTAGCATTGTTTCAACTGTTTTTCAAATAACAAATTTGAAGAGCAAAGGGAAGTAACTTGTTTATCAGAGATTTGTAAAATAAAGTATGATCCATCCATATGATTAAAAACCAAGCACCTATTAAAAAAATAAAGTCTTGCGGTTCTCATTCTTGACCAAACATCAGAATTACCTGGTGATCTTTTAAAACATACCAATGCAGGGCTCTACCCCAACCAATTTAACTGGTCCTGGCTAGGGTTTGGGCATCCATAATTTTTAAAAGCTATGCTGGCAATGCTAACATGCAGCCGGGGTTGAGAATTACTGCAGTACATCTATATTAACCAACATGGAAAATTTTCCCAAATATATTAAGTGAAAAAGAAAGCAATAAATCACATATCTATTAATAAAATCATGTGTGCATGTGTTATTAACGGATTTATGCATTTGGAAGTGGACTTTCCTTTCATACTATTTCTTGCTTAAACCTTCCAAAATAAGAATGTGTTCATGTATTTTGCTTAATTATTTTACTTTATTTTTGATTGACAATTTATATGTATTTATGGGGTACAATGTGATGGTTTATGTTTACAATATGGGGTGATTAAATTGGCTAACAAATCCATCACCTCACGCTTTTTTTGGTGTACGGTGAAAACCTTTAAGATCTACTCTTTTAATAATTTTGAAATATACAGTGCAATTTCTTAATGTTAAAAATATGTTTAAACAGAAATTTGTAGGAAAAAGAGAAAGCACATGAAAATAGCAACTCTCAAAATATAATCACGTTTCCTTCTTTCTCCGCTTCTCCCTCTGTATTAGTCTGCTTTCACACTGCTACAAAGAACTGCCAGATACTGGGTAACTTATAAAGGAAAGAGGTTTAATTGACTCACAGTTCAGCATGGCTGAGGAGGCCTCAGGAAACTCAATTATGGCAGAAGGCAAAGGAGAAGCAAGAAACCTTCTTCACAAGGTAGCAGGAAGGAGACGTGCCAAGCAAAGTGGAAAAAGCCTCTGATAAAAGCATCAGATCTCGTGAGAACTCACTCACTATCACGAGAACAGCATGGAGAAAACCACCCCCATGATTTAATTACCTCCACCTGGTCTCTCCTTTGACATGTGGGGATTATAGGGATTACATTTCAAGATGAGATTTGGGTGGAGACACAAAGCCTAAACATACCACCCTCTTTTTTCTAAAGGAGTATACAAGAAAAATAAACAAAATTATACTTCTTTCCTATCTATTCAACACATATTTCCAACACTGAGATTGGGATGAGGGAGAGAGTACAGAGATACGATTTATTCATTCATTCATTATTTCTCTGACAGGCCGATGCTGGGTGCTAGGAATACAGCAACAAACTAGATAGACATGGCCCCTGCCCACATGGTGCTTACAGTCTAGTGGGGGATGCAGACAAGTAGGTAAACAACTACAACCCAGTGAGAGAGACGCTAAGGAAAGGAAGCACAAGCTGCTTCTTTGTTACTTGTATCAAAGAGAAAATCTAGTCAAGGAAAGTGAGAAAAGGATCCCCAAAGTGGAGGTGGACCTTCATCCTGGGGAAAACCCTAGCCATTAAAGAGTTTTAAGAAGGGGAAAGACACTACCAAGTCTCCATTTCGAAAGATCTCCGTAGCTGGGAGTTTAAGTGCTACTTACCAGTCCTCTCTCATCTAAGGAGAGTGAGCTCTTTTCAAAGTTAAATGAAACCCTGCTACAGTACCAAAGAGTTGACTGAAGAAGCCCATCTCCCAATATTCCATTATCTATTTGCCATCAAATGAGATTGAACACGAAATTTACCTCCTACTGAGTTTACTGACTGCACTCATTTATGAGTTCATCTCTAGATGAACCCGGATATGGCAGATCTACTTTTTCAAAGTTTTGAAGCTAATAAAACCCATTGTATGCAATAAATAACTCAAAAAGTGCTTGGCTTTATGGAAATGGTTGCTACAATTAGTAGAGTCTCTTGGAAGAAAATATATCTTCATAAACATAGCAGGGTAGGCAAAGACTGCCAGGGAAACAAGATGCTTCTCAGTATTTCATTGACTTCACATGAAGATCAATTTTAGCCATTTATAACCAGCACACTTCCACATAGGGTGAAATTATCTAGCCCACCCACAAATGGATTTCTACTTAAAAGTCTCATTTGATTGCCTTGGGAAGGATACACTACAGCCTATCTAACCCCTATCCTTCAAGGGTAGAAAATTAACAATCCAGGTAAAGTTAACTAGAAAAACAAAAGAGAGAGGATTTATCTTTGACAGTGTCCTCTTAGGACCCAATGCATCTTTGTGGACATTAATGTGAGCTACCTCCAGCATCAATGTGCTATTTTTAACTTAGAATATTCAATCTTTGCTCAAAGTAAGACATATGATTAGTGTTTGGAGGAATCGATTTGCTTTAAAGGCGAGGAGTGGAAATGTTCTAGAAAAGGGAAAAAAAATGAGCTCTTTATAAAACGCAAATTTATGGGCTTCTCAAACATTTCCAAAGACCCTCTCCTTTTTAAATTCTTTCCAAACTACACAATCTCTTAGGGGGAGCTGGGCCCCTCTTTGCATTGGGTTATCTGCAATACAAAATCCCCTGAGGTGTCGTTTATACCTCTGTATAGGATGGAGCTGTTCTGGGTCTGCTATTCTGCAGTTACATGTCACATTATCCTAATTGATACCTCTGTTATCTAAAGCCATTAGCATGCTATATGAGTGAAGCAATCACCTAGGTCTGCTCTGCCCCATGTTAGCTGATATACGATGTGTGTGTGCACGTATGTATATGTGTGTGTGTGTGTGTGTGTGTTAGGGCACACTAGTGCATCTAAAAAGTTCAGATCATTAAATTCTTGTTCTGTAACTCTCAAGTTTGTTTCCACTCCCAACACACCTGAGGGATATGAGACACTCATCTCAATAAAAATAGTTCCCGGAGAGGGGCTTGGGAGGCACACGTCATTCACTGGATCCTGCCATTCGAAAAGCCTCCCAGATAGTTTTAATAATGCAGCCCACACCCCTTGTGGGTGAGGCAACAGCAGTATGAACCCCACCGTACACTCGGGGTTGAATATCACTAATCTAGTAAAGCATTCAGTATCCTACGGACCTACGCCACATGGCATCTTCTGTTCCCAGGTTGTGTCCAGCTCCAGGCCCTTATTCAACCCTCTTCTGAAGTTAAAGAGGCCCATTTTTTTCATTTGCTTCCGAGCTTGGATAAGAAGAGAAACAAAGATAGGATGACACCACTTCCCTCTAGATCAGATGAGCAGGGCCACTTGTATTCCAGCAGAGGAGGTGGCTATCCACTAAGTGCAGTCTCTGTTGGGGCTAAATGAACCTCCCCAGCTGATGCCAGCATCTCCTTTACAAAGACAAATCCCATTTCATTCCACATATTAGTGATCCTGAAGGAAATAAAATCCTCCTCTGACTTAAACACAGACATACTAACACAGCTGACAACACATAGATCTCTTGCATCAGGTTTTGATTAGGAGAACACTTAGGAATAAAGGACTGGAGAGGCTGACACAGAAGGAGCAAGACTGAAGAAGGTGGTAAATGGGGCTGCATGGAAGATGTTGTCTCCTTCACATTTTAGTTCAGGAAGATGCTGCAGGTAAAATACATGGCCTTGCTAAAGTTGTCCAAAAAAAAGAAAACTGAGACATTTAGGGATCACTTCCAAATTTGGCCCGAATATTTTCCATAAAATTTTAAACACATCGCAACCACATTCTTAAAACCCCAATTTATGTTTATTGTTGAGCATGACAGTAAGTTCATGAATTAAGACCCTGTTTGTATTCCTTATGATCCAGGTTCATTGCATGTCTTCAATGGAGATGCTCTACCTTCTTTAACTCCATTATCTGGGAATAACGAGCAATACATTAATTTCTGGGCATATTTTTAGATTCTATGGGTCTTTTGCTACCCTGAAAGGGCCTAAGCTTGAGAAAACTGTCATAAAACTTACTTTTACTCAAGTCATAGCCTTTGGAAAATTAGTATTTAAGAAAAGTATTATTTTTCAAAAAGGAGCTATATGCCAATCTCCAATGCATTAACTGCTAATCATTCCTCTGATAACTATTCTAATATTTCATGTCCGTCCTAGCATATATGTAAAAACAGAAGTCATCCATACATAGACAATTTTCTATCACAATTGTTTTATAATTAATACTACAAATGGAGTGCTTCTTGAAAGTCACACAAAAATCAAAGTAGCATAAGTTGCTATTATCTAATTCACATTCTTATGGTTCCAGAATTACCTGTAAGATGGGCTAGGCACCGACATCTCACTGATGGACTTTGGAATTACAGACGATTTTCAAGTCCAATAACTTGGTTAATAACTAGATTTGCTTCTGTAGATTAAACGCGCACTCTGGACCAGTGAACCGATCATGTTAGTCATGACATCTACCATAACAGCGCCCCCTCCTGGCGCTAAGTGACCCACCCACTCCCTGCACTTCAGTTTAAGGGCAGCTCTTGTGTTGGTGGGTGTCTCAAGAGATGGCCTGGGGCATTGGACTCTGCCCAGAGAGTCAGTAGTAACCCTCTCACCCAGTCAGATGGGGTCCCTCCAGAATTACCCAAGAAATTAAGAGAACTAACCAGTCAGTGAGGGAAGAATAGAGAAGAGAGAAGCCAGATCCCCAGTGCATAAAAACAAAACACCCTCTTGCCTTTAAGTGGCCTGGAGTTTCCTTCAATAGCCCAAAAAATCAAAGGACATGACCAGGTCCTGATGGAAGCCTTCCTGCATTTTCTCATTAAATATACCCAACAATCTAACACAATCTTATTATTCCCATTTTGCAGATAAGCTGATTCTATGGCAAAAAAAAAAAAAAAATGCACACAAGCTTGGAAAACCTCATATGAACACCTTATCTCCTCCACCACACTCCTCAAATCCTTGCCCACTTTTGGCTGGGCACCAGGCTACAGGAAACAGCCAGGATTCACAGGAATTACAATGGTATTGGCGGGAACCCGAATTGGTTTATAAGGGGAGGGAAACCAAAAGGAGAAGATTCTTAGGAAACTTTTCCTCTCCTCTAAAAGTGATGTTTTTGAACCACAGCTGCTAAGTTAAAAATAGAAAAGAGATGCCTTGGAGCAGGTGAGGAGGGAGTCCAAATCAGAGAGAAGAGTTACAGAAATGTCTGAGATGGACACCACCCTAGAGCAGAAAATGCCACGTGGCACAGAACTGGGGTAGCTGGGAGGAATCCTAGATCCCAAGATATGGGAGGAAACCTGGAGAATTCTGGTTCCACATCTTCCCTCTAAGCAAGGAGTCCCTCTAACTAAGAGAAATGGTTAACAACTGCCTAGTTTCCCTTGAAGGTTTCCAGAAATGGAGAACTAGAGCAACTCTGGCTATATGTTTTAATTGTGTCCTTCTCACTGTCGAGAGGCGCTTCTTAATGTACTGCTCAAATGTCTCCAGCACACCCTGAAGCCTGTTTGTGCCCCTTCAGTACTCTTTAGACGCAGAGAGCTTCTGCTTAGCATCCTCCTTATTTGAGAAAATTTCATCTATCTGAAAATAGCCATTAAGTTGCCTCATAGCATTTTCTCTTCTAAACTAGGAAAATCCATACAGAGGCCGCACAGCCACTCAAGGGGATGTTACAAAGAGGATTCCAGTGCCATGAGTGGGCCAGACTAGATGTGCCTCTGAGATATCTGCCAAGCCAGAAATCCTTTGATTCAATTCCTTTCATCTTTTGTGTGACATTTCCCATCACTTTGTTCACATTTGTCACAATACCTGTCATCTGTCCAACTTCTTTATATTCTTTTAATATTTCTAAATCTAATGTGCATAGGACCTTTTTTTTTTTTTTTGAGACAGAGTCTTGCTCTGTCGCCCAGGCTGGAGTGTAGTGGCACGATCTCGGCTCACTGCAACCTCCACCTCCCAGGTTCAAGCAATTCTCCTCCCTCAGCCTCCCAAGTAGCTGGGACTACAAGCGTATGCCACTACATCAGGCTAATTTTTTGTATCTTTTTAGTAGAGACGGGGTTTCACCGTGTTAGCCAGGATGGTCTCAATCTCCTGACCTCATGATCCGCCCGCCTCGGCCTCCCAAAGTGCTGGGATTACAGGCGTGAGCCACTGCGCCCAGCCAGGAACCATTTTTCACAATATAAAACAAAGGCTCATTAATTCAGATTAAGTTGAAAAATTCATGTCCCCCTGAGTAAGAAACCAGAGTGAAAGTATTTTCAATTAAACAAATTATGTCTATTACAAAAGACTACATATTGGTTATTAATAAAAAAATGAGAAAGTTAATGAAAATGGTGAGTTAACAATAATTTTATCTCATGGCACTTTATACTTATCAAAGTATTTTTACATATATTATTCCATATTTCCAATTTTATTCAATATATAAATGTAACATATGGGTAATAGATCACCAAACCTAAATCAAAAAGTCTAATTTATCCTGCTAAATTTGAACTTTTAATGCAATAAGAATTATATATAATTATTCCAAGTCTGTATCAGAGCAGTCTGAATTAATAACGTTCTGCTCTATTGTAGTTATAATAAGCCTGACAATTTTATGGCCATCTAATCTCCCAGAGTGTCACTCCCATCTACACATTAGTAATAAATACTGTTTATTCATGAACAAACTTTTGTCATAACAGAGCATTCCACCTTAAAGAAGTTTCACTCAGTAAATTAAATAGCTCAAATACCATAGAAATGTTTTCCATGATAAATGCGCTCAGAGTTCATTATTCTCTGCAAAAATGCTTGTTTAATTTAAAATGAGCCTAATAAGGAGGTTATCCCAAGATGACAAGGACCCAATATATCACAGAACTTATCACCTTTCTCTTTGTTCAAGAAAAAAAAAAGAGTCAAAATTAATCCAGTTAATTGTAAATAATGGAACTAAACCAATACATGTAGAATGCCCCATACAGAATGCCCCATTTGAGGAACCTGGTGACACCAAAAGGGTCTATGAGCACCTTCACCATCTTCACTTTCTTCTTAAATCTGCAGTTGGATTCATAGCATTTCATTGTCCTTTCACAATGGTCAGAAAGACAATGCCTTTACCTACCTTAAAAAGTCTTAAAATGTTAGCAACCATGATGGACACGGAGCTTGCTGCAGCACCTATGACGCCAGAAATCTTGTCAGGCTTGGTGAAAATGGGTGGATCTCCATTAGCACACTTCACGTCCGAAGCATCTTTCTCTATTAATGCCTGCACGAACGTTAGAGACTGCTCCAAAGCATAGGTGTCCCTAGAGCACGTGTCGAGGATGCGAACACCCAGAGTGATGTTGGAAAGGAGATCGGGGTCCTTGTTAATCTGGTCAATTGCATAAAGCATGGCCTCCAGTCTGTGAATCCCCTTTTCCTTCTTCAGCTCCCCACAAGGCACCCCTCTCTCTCCCTTTGCGTGGACAGGGAAGAGACCCCCCAAAATAATGTCCCCATCCACCCGTATGGAATGGGCATACTCCTGGCTGTGAGTTCTTTGCATCATTGTGAGGATCCAGTAGAACTTGGCGGTCAAGAGGAAGAAACAAGGGCAAGAGGCTGATCGCTTTCCCTCGCATACCATTTTCTCCACAGGTGGTATTACAATCCAAGACCCAAAGTTTATTCTTGCCACAGAAGAAAGGGGACCACCTGAGGCTGCACCTTCTGGAGGCTACCATCAGGGCCCATGGGGAAAAGGCTCTGTGGGCATCAGCAAGTTTTCTTGATTTGAATGTCACAGTGAATTTCCATCAGACCCCTAAGGTTCAATTTTATTTCCTTATAAGATCAACTTGCCTGGAATGGTGCAAAAATTAGAACGTCTGAGGTTCTGATGTTGGGATGAGGTCAACAATTCATGTCCTTGAAATCAGCCTTGTAGTAGAATTATTCCTGGGAAGAGGGGAAAAAAGGGGGTTCAGTTCAGTGGGTCTACATGTTTTACATTTTGCAGCCCTGTTTACGCCAGCCTCTTTAAAAAAAAAAATCCCCTATTCAGTAAGAAACTAATTCTTTTTGTCCCCCTGTGACTCTGAACACCTGGCTGCACTGCATCTAAACAGGGAGATTGATGACAAAGGAAACAGAACAGTATCTGTTTTGGAGATAGGGAAACAGAACAGTATCAGGAACTAGGTTGATTCCCCCAAGCCAGAAAGCATTTTTATTTATCATTTTATTTCAATAAACCTTATTTCCATGAAGGTAAAGATTCTGCAACTGATGGCACCATTTCTTTTCAAATCTGTTTTTATTTTTTTTTGCAGCTATCTGAATTTTGCATTCTAATTTTGTCAACAAAATCATAATAAATATTATTTTCTGTGATGTATTCAACAAGCCAGTCATCTGTTAATGACTTTTTTTTTAGTGCCTCAAATTACCCAGTAGGAAAAAGTGATTATTCAATTACAAAGTGAAAGAGAGAAAAAAATCCACCCAAAGAGCTAAAAAATGTGTAAGTTTTGTAGCTTGTGAAAAAAATTAACATAGAAAGTCAGCTATTTCGTATAAATTGTCTTATTCTCTGGTAAGAAAACAAAGACTTGAAAATGAAACACACAGGGAAGGTGACATGTGAAGATATTGCTATTACCATTGTCAGGGTTTCCAATTAATTTGTCGGGATGGGAGCAATGGGTATATTAACAGTTCTGAGGGAAACATGCCTTGATCCCAGAATCACTAGGAGCAAATCAGAGTTGGCGATCAACTGAAGAGCTGCTTAATTTTGTCTGACTCAGTGGGGAAAAATTCATCAAGATTGAAATAACTTGAAGTGAAAAAGTCTACACGCAAATCTACAAAGTTTTTTTCCTACAGCCTTCACCCTTAATTCCATAAGATTTTTTTCAAACGACTTTTGAAGAGATGTGACTGAAAACGAGAACTGACAACACAGGGAATCTGAGATTTGTAATGCACAGCTAATTAAGAGAATAAAGAGCACCAATTTACTTTGGCAGGGTGGTTAATCTAATGCTCATTTCTAACCTATTTATATATGGGTTTGAAACCTGAAATTTGGACAGTTCTCCTGTACCCTAGCCAACCAACATCTGCTTGTATTTTCCATTCACTTGTTCAAGTTCCAGTTCATAAAATTTTCTTTTTATCCTTCTTGTCCCGAAAGGAAAGATGGTGCTTCCCTGGGGGATAACTTAAAATATGCCCAAACACCTTCAAAGAAAGCTGCATTTTTTGCACTTTCAGATTAGAAAAGAGGGCTCATAGCACCCCACTGCCCCATATTTCTGAGCAAACACCTGCAGCCTCGCCAGCCCACTCGGGTGAGATAGTTCTGTGCAGCCTAAGACAAGTATTCTCTGCCTCCCGGCACACATTAAGCCTTAGATTTCCTCTGTGCTGCCCCCAAAATACTTCGTCCTTTCTGATTTTTCTCACCACTTAACTGGTAGTCCCTCACACTGGATTCTCCTAGCAGCTGCTTTTCCCTCAGAAAATCTGTGATTAAATAACAGCCTGACCTCAGGCATTCCACAAAAGGAAACACTCAGAAAGTCAACCTGATTTTCTGGATGAAACCATTTAAGTGATAGGCCATAAATTACACCAGCCACCCATTAAGAGAAGTAAGATTGTGTTTAACAGTTTCACAAGGAAAACCAGTCACGTGATAGTAAAACCTCATTAACTCCGATCACTAGTTGAGAATTTGAGACCAATTCCACTGGCTGGGCTGACCCTTGTTCTGACAGAGTACAGACTAAATGAATAAATAAGGTGAAGGAGAAATGTCTAGGGGGAGTGGACGGGTCTTGGGCCCGCCTTTCCTCTTTACACCAAGCCATCCTTCAAGTACTTAAAGCATTTAAGAGAATAAATGGCTTTCAATTATAGACAAACATACAAACAGCCCATCTGTTCGTCACAATGCACCCTTACCTATCCATGTGGCATTAACCTAGTTCCACTTGCTGTACAGTCCAGAAAGAAATAAAATTGAGTCGCTTTTAAAATTATTGGTGATTGCAATATCGTTTACTCTCTTTGGCATCTCGTAGCTCTGTTTGGAGCTTTAATTTTTAAAAAAAGATTGGGGGATGAATAGCAGTGAGGCAGGAATCAGTTTTGTTTAGTGGTTGAATGCACTGAAATGGAAAACGAGAGGTTCAGTTTTGGTTTCATTTCAGTTTCATTTGTTGGACAGCTCACTTGAATTTTTGCTGGAGTTTTCGTCTCTGGAACATAGAATTAATTGCACGTAACCTCTCTGAAGCTTGCTTTTCTTGTCTGTAAAGGGGTGATAGAACCTGCCACACAGCACACATGGAAAGCATAGTATCTGGCTCAGTAAACAGGAGTTATTGTTGCTAACTTAGTCTGTAATTCATTTTCTACTAGAGCAGAGCAACTGTTCCTGTATTTGCCCAGTTGGTGAGCTTTTACTGAATTTCGTTTGTCACTTTAAACAATAAAATCAGAGCTACTTATAAAATATTTAAATCTTGCATTTATTTCAAAATCTGATACATTGTCATAAAAATCAGACTCCACTGCCAGAAGGTTTAGTTTCCCCTTTTAAAAAACCTAAGGAAAAATATATTTGAAAGTTTGTGAGAAACTACATCAGTTAGGTTTCATTGTATAATCTTAAATTACTTATCTTGCTCTGGTACAATTCTTGTGAGCTTTAATCCAAACTCATCCTAGTGGAGTCTATGAGTTTTAAAGAAACCATAATCTTTCAGAGCTATAGATCCAAATACCTCTATTGTATGTTTTGTGTTTGATTTAAAGTATAAACAGCTCCTCTCTCAAACTGACCTGCCTCTGACATGTGGCAGAAGCCTGGCCTGTGCTGGACTGTTTCAAGGAGGCATGAGGTCTGGACTCCTGAAACCAATCTCAGAGGGGGACAAATCCTCTCAGCACTATGTCTGAGCCCACAGGGAGAGGCCGTGGAACCCTTTGGGGAGGCTTAACCATGAACCCTCATAGCCCTTCCTGTGCACTCCCCCGCCAGCCCACCCTTACTTACACGGCATATCATACATCATTGGGCCCTCCATGGGCAGTCCCCTGGCCTAAGACTCCTGGAAGCAGGCACCCTGGCTGGACCCTGAGCCTGTGGCCCCCTAAATGTGCTCTGTTTCCTAAAAGGCCAGAAGGACACCTCCTCACTGGCCAGAGCCCAGAATCCTGCTTTATTTTCTACACACCTTCTCTGTACCAGTGTCAAGTACCTAACACAGTATCTCCATAAATTTTCATACACCAGGCATTAGCTCTTGTATAAATGAGAAAAGAAGGCTCAGAGGGATTGAACATGGCCCCAACCCCTGAGACGGTGAGCTGATAAGTGGCAGTGCCACCAAAGTCATCTATCCCAGAAGGTGGGTCCTGTGCTTGGAGAAAGACCCCAGTGCTGCAGGGACTCGTTGTGGCAGCACAAGAAAAGGGAACAGCCCTGCCCCTCCACTGCAATCTTTCAGAAAGGTGCACATCTTCGATGCTTAGCTCTGGAAGAACAATAACGTACTAATTAGGAAGGGACAATCTGGGGGTATTTCCAGGGAGGTGATTTCTGAATCACTCAAAGGGCTGAGAAGATCCAGTGCGGTGTGTCCAAACACTTCTGCTCCAAATGAGGTCTCCTGGCCAGGTTGATGTCAAGGAGAACACACCCACCAACGCATGCAGGGTCTCTCTGGGTCTGCCATCACATCTTCCTTGGGCATTTAGCAGGTATGATTAAAATATGATAGGGTAAAATCCTCACTGAGGAATACCATTATCCAAGAATTGTAATTTTTTTCTCATAAAAAGGCCAAAGCAGCATTCCTATGCTGCATTCCATTTAGCTCTTTAACAAAAAGGTTAAGCTGAATATTCTCATCAATTCATATGACTGCTCACACTTGCAGCTCTTTTGGTTGTTTTGAAAATGCATCATATTCCTGTATCATCTCCCATGCTGCAATATGTGTGCATGTCTGTGGATTCTTGGTGGGGCAGAGTGAGGATGGGGCAGACAGAGCTCTCCCCTGGCAACAGAGGCTTGGAATCGGATCTTTGTCTGACAGTCACTGGCTGGTAACACTGAACATGTCCCCTCACCCCTATGTGCTTCCATTTCCTCATCTGTGAAATGAGTGAGATGGACCACATGATCTCTAAGGTGTCTTCCAGCTTCCTATTCTGAGATTCTATTACTTAATAATAAGGGAATATGAGATTACGCTCAAACATCAGAGCAAGGCTTTGCCAACTGAACACAATAACTGATTTTGTTTGCAAGTTGAGTGACTTTTTTTCATCAGTGAGAGGATTGTGAAAGCTCTTCTACACAAGCCAGCCTCATATTTTAAAAAATCTGATACAGGAAAAGCTCGACTTACTAAACAGATAAATTAGAAAGTAATTATTTGCATTACAAAAGAATTCACCACAGGTTTCCTTTAAATAGCTAAATCCCAGGCATTTAAAAAAACAATCTGATTTAGGAGAATTCAATTTGTGCCCTTATTTTTCCAATAACATAGCTATTGCACAAAAAGACCATATTTAAAGTAATGATAAGCTACTTTTTATAATATGTATCAGATAAGAAGAGAGAAAGTGGGTGACATCAACACTTACTGAATGCCAGCAGTGTGCCTGGAGCTGCAGACACATTATTTCATTTCCCTCTAAAATACAACTATGAGGTGGTATCACAGCCTCCATTCAGGATCTAAGGAACCTGAAAACAGAAAGATTATATGACTGTGTCTAAAGTCTCAGGCGAGGATTCAAATGCAGGACCGCCATTATGTTCCTTCCCTTACTCCATGCCCCATGGGGGCAGGAGGCCATGCTGGATCGCAAACTAACCCTGATTTGATAATGAGGACTGTGAGTGAGATGTTCTAGAGTCCTAGGGGACACTGATTCTAGTCTTACTTCCCCCAGTACTCACTGTATAGCACTGGGAAGTCACTTAACCAGATCTCAGTTTCTTGGTTTCTAAAATGGGGAATGATTTTCGCCCATCTTCCAGCTTGTGAAATCCAACAATATAATGTGTGTCAAAGTACTTTATAAACTGCCAAGTGCTATAAGAATGCACAGAGATACTATTAGTTTAACAATCTGTCCTAGAACTAAAATATGTCACTGGAGTACTTTACTTAGAAGATCTAAGAAAACCACTTTGTCATCACACTTGGGTCTAGTCAGACCTTAACAAGGGTCACAGGTCCAAAAAAAGTCAACCCTGGCAAGCCTATATGGAGAGCACAGAGCATGAAGGAAAACTGGAAAGGACGCAAGAAGAAGTCAATGGAAGTACCATGCCTGACCTGGAGAACTAAAGGTCATGGACACTGAGCATCTAAATCGCTATTCTGAAGAAAGTGGTGACAAGATAATCTCCTGTTGTGAAAACAAGACGATCGGAAAACTTCCTAAGTTGTAGGTACAATATAATGCTTCTACCGCTGGGTCATGACCACTGGAAAAGTCAGCCAATAAATAGCCAGCAGCTTTCTAGCTTTAGGCATAACCCTGCCTGGAAAAGTATGAAATTGGCAACACATGTGTCCAACAATCTATACTCCTCTGAGGCCTCTCCTAGATATTCCCACTTCTGCTCACCTCCTGCCCTGCCCTGCCCTGCCCTGACCTCCCCAGAACTAGGTCTCTTCCTTCCCTCAGTGCCTTTGTTCTTTCATTACTTTGGCCCTCCCCAGGGAGTGAGTGGATTCATTAGCAGGTATCAAAGCCTGAAGATGCATTACTGTCATCCCCAAATGGAACATCTGCATTCTCAAAATGATTCCTAGGAGAGCCATAATTTATTTACCAAAGAAATATCACCATTAATAATGGTTAAGGCTAGCAATGCAACAAGCCAGAGCAGGGAGCTAGGAGTCAGGAGCGTCTCAATAGTACCTCTCAAATCATTCCAACAGCAACGCCCACCACTGAGAAAGTGGTGGGATGAGACAATATTATGCTCAGGGTCCCTCCCAGTGAGTGGCTGAGTTTGTTGCAATTTGTCAAAGTACCAAGTAGAAATGAAAATCAAACAAAAAAAAGAAGAAAGCCCAAATCTAAATTCCAATTCCTAGCAGAAAGAAAACCCTCTCTTGAAATGGAAACAATAAGCCAGCCAACTCTCAGCTCATAGCCTCTCCTGGGAACAACATGAAGTGGCCATCCCTACTGAATGAACCACATTTGTGAGTCTGGGGATGCCCAGTCAGCGTCTATCAAGAAAACAGCAAGTTTCCTGAACCTCCACAAGCCAGCCAACTTGACAGACATGGAGATGTGGCCAGATCTTGGCTGTGGGTCCAGGAAGAGAGAAATTCAAGCAGCATCTTCTTTTAAGACACTGGGACAGAGCAACTCCACTCCCCCCAACTAAAGCAAGGTCATCTTTATGATGGGCATTCTAACTACCTGAGGAAGGTGATAGGAAGGAAACTTGGAAGGAAAAAAACGTGTGTAGTGTGCTGTGCATCGTGCCCTGAAGACAATGGAACATTCATACACAAAGACTGGCATGCAATTGCCAATGTGAATGTCAGACGGGTTATTTGCTGCATAAATACCAATTAAACAAGCCCCGCAGCAGCTTCAACCTGCTCAGCCAACTTTGAAAAGAGCACATCTCTCCAGACCTCTAACTTTCTCCTGCACTCACTGGAGCTCAGCTCTTCCTTTTCTCTATTCCTTTTGGATGTAGATGTTTTTAGAATTATTCAAGAAGCCATAACTTTCGAAGGGTGCATAACAGAGCAGAACTAGCTAGCACAATCCAAACAGAACAAATTGAGCCTAAATAACAGTATAGAGCTGTGTTCTCAGTATCTTCTTCTTTATTCCGGGTCGATTGTCTCCTACAAAGCCTCCCGTCATCTATTTCTCCCCATATCCCTTATTCAAAAGCAAGAATTCTCTATCTTAGACATGGTACAACCTGTAGTTGACTCTAAAATGGGAAAATTGCATTTTAAAAAACCTTGGTTCGTTTTCCCCGACGGAGGAAGCTTTTCTTTTCAAAATTATCAAGCCACACATTTTCAAGAACCAGAGAATGAATTGCACACAGCTGATTCTGCCTCCTACAGCGATCTTTCACCGTATTATCCACAAGCAAGTGACCAAGGTAAACTAAAGTGGTTTCTGTAGCCATTTGCAATTATTGACAAACAATTTCATAACGGAAAATAGAAATTACAGGCAAGTGCAATAAGCTGTTTATCCACGATCTACCTGCTGGTGGCTCTTTTTCTCTATTTTTCTTTCAAGCAAAATACAAACTACCATAGGAATGCATTTCTCCCGTTCATGATTTTTCTTGTATCTCCACCACCAAGCCTGTTTTCCAGTTCTGTCAGTTGGCAGGATTTGTATTCAATCGCGGTAGTAGCCCAGACTCTAGTGTATTCTTGGGTGTTCCAGAGACTCCCGCACCTTCAGGTTTGTGGGAAAGGATCCCCCAAATGGCAAATAAGGCATTCCCTCCCGGGGTACGACTTGCTTAGGGGACTTAAGGGTTTCTGCACCCGGCGAAGGGGTCTGTTTTCACCCCCGCTATCCTGGGTGCGCAGACACCCTCTGACACCAGGCTTCGCAGTTTGGGCCACGGGGGAAGTAATTCCCCAGGGAACCGCGGGGGTGCGGTTTTGCGCAACTGGGTGACTCGCGTGTCCCTCCGCATTTCATTTGCACCAAGGGAGCGCGTGTCAGACGAAGGGAATTTTTTTCTTTTTTGGTGATTCTGTTATTTTTTCACCAACTGTACGAAGCTCAAGGGATCTCCGAGCTTTCTGGCTGGGCGGATGGGCTTCGCGCTTGGCCTGGCTGAGCGGTCCATCTCTACCTCTCTGTTTCTATCTCTACCATAACAGCGGCCACTCAGCCCGCCCGGATCCCCTGTTCCCCAGCGCACGTTCCTTTTTCTTCTCAGTTCCTTGGGCTGTTGAAGCCAGGTTCTGGGTAGATACAGACTGGGGCCCTGGGGGGAGCGCCAGGCTGCTCTTGCCTTTCCCGCGCCCCGGGGCATTCCGGCGCCGCCCGGGTGCCCCCGCGCGCTGAGGATGCAGCCTCCGCCCCCGCCGCACCTGGCCGCCCGAGCGCCCGCGCCCACGCCCCGCGCGGGGCCGCCCGAAAGTGGGGCCGCGCCAGCCGCGGGAGCTGCGGAGGAGCTGTCGGGGCGCGTTTGCCTTTGCTTTTTAAACAAGATCCCCGAGACCTTTTCTCCATCCCCCAACCAGACACGAACTCCGGCGTTTCCCGAAAGCCACAAAAGAGGGGCACGGAAATCCCAAGCTCGCCGTGCTAACTCGGAGAACGCAAACTCGAGGCAGAGCGTGCGCCGTGCGGGGATGCGGGTGTCGAGGACCCTGAAGCGCCTGGCTTCCCCCGCGACCCCCATCCTCCCTAGGTCCTGGTTAGACAACCATCCAGCCCACGCTCAGAGGGCGGGGGTTACCCCGACTCATCCCGGAAGCCGCTAACTTCGGAAATCCCTCCTGTTAGGTTCGCGAAACGAAGGTACCTCGTCATCTCCGCGGGGAAAGTCCGGATTCCACCAGAGCAGGTCCGGGAGGTCACCCGGGGCAGGCGATCCGAGGCAGAGCGCTTTAAAATCCTGCCGCCGCACGCCCCGTCAGAGCGCCGAGCGCGCCTGCCCCCTTCCCGTCACCGTTCAGTCTCCCATTCGCCGACTAAACTTTTGGGGGATCACATCTCCAAGCCTTGGGAGTTCCGGGTGAAGTCTCCCTCTTTTCTGAACCTCTTTACTGTAATGTAATCACGGGCAGACAAGAGGGGTGGCTGCCTTGTTCTTTGCAACGTAAAATCAACAGACACCCAATCAAGCTCCAATGCCCGGCCAGCCCCTCGCCCCCTGGTGCCCACTCTCCTTCTCCCCCCATTCCCGTCACCTCCGCCCGCTATTTCTCTCACACACTACGGACGTGCAGGGCCATCTACTTGTGCTCAGGAAAAGCAAATCACTAGAGTGATCGGAGAAGGAATGGTGCACCTGGCTGTCCGCTGAAAGGTTTTAGAGAAGAAAACGGAAAGGGGAATAAAACGGGGGGGTTCTCCTTTTCCAATAAGCAGGGCGTTTCTGGGAAGTTTGGGGGCCAGGGGCTTTTCGTCCTGTGATTCGGCACTTGCTTTCCTCGGAGCCGCTTTCTGCTGCCGGGCAGCGAGTCTTACCCTGCTCCCCGCAGAGGGCGCGGTGAGGAAGCCCGCTGGGGGCCCGCAGCTCCATGTCAGCGCCGCCGCCGCCGCCGCCGCGTGAGGCGAGCACAGCGGCCGCACTTGTGGCTGATCTCTGGGCTGAGGGGGCTGAGCTGGCCTAGCCGGCGCCAAGTCTCTTCCATGTGAATAACAAATACTCCCACCAGCGGCCGCGATTGGTCTGCGCCCGGCGCCTCCCGATCCTCCGCCCGCGGCCATTCACCCGGCGCGGCGCGGGGAGCCGCGGCCGGGATCGCGCCCGGGATCGCCAATCGCTTCGCGCCAACCAGTCACCTCGGGAAGCGGGAGGAGGAACCCCCGAGGGGCGGGAGCCTCTGGATTTCGGTGTCACCCAGCGGCCCTGGCGCGGGCAGGGAGGGGGACCCTCGGCCCGCGGATCCCCCTCCGCGCTTCAGCCCGAAGCGACGAGGAGACCAGAAATGTCAATAGTTCTGATTTTTAAAAATCATCCCCCCTTCCCCGCCCCCAAGAAAAAGGGGAGGACCCAACGACAGAGTGAGAGGGTGGGAAGAAGCGGGAGCGGTAGAAGGAGGAATATGGCTGAGGAGGAGCCCAGCGGCTCCGGCTGCCTGGCGAGCCCGGGACCGGCGCGGGGAGGCGCGACGCCCGCTCGAGCACAGCGGGCAGCACCCGCGAGCCCGGGTCCCCGGTGAACACAGCTCCAGAAAGCGTCACCGAGAATAACACATGGTAGATGACAAGTGTCCCGCCACATGCTTTCTTTTCGGGAATGCTTAAAGTAGAGCCGGCAAGCCGCGCGGTTCCCCTGCAAAGTTTGCCTGGCGCCGCGCGGCGGTTCCGCCATTTGTCCCACCCCACGGCTCGGGCGATTGTCTCCCCACTCCCCGCCCCCGAGGGTCTGAGGGACGCGTGCTACAGAGTCCCCAGGACTCGAGGTACCACACAGCGCGGTCTGCTGCGGGAACCTTGCAGGAAGGGGCGTGGGTGGCTACCGGGACGGTCATTTTATTGAGATGATTCAAGGAGCCGCAGATGCGGGGCAGGAAACTCCGGAGGAGCCGTGCTCGGGTTATGCAGGGAAACCTCGGGATTCCTTTCGCATGCCGCCTGTGGAAACCTGCCGGGCTCGACGTGCACGGTCCAGCGCTCCTCCCCACTAGTTACCGCCCAGGCCTCCCGACCCTGCACCCGCCAGAATGAGTGAAAGGAGCCCCTCGCCGCCCAGCTCCCGGGTAGCTGCTCCGGCCCGGCCTTGCGTTGGTGAGAAAGTTCCATCTAGAGGCGGCCGCGCGCAACTGCAGGCGGCGCCCTAGGCCCGGGCGAGCCAGGGAGGGCGGGGCGGGGGGAGAGGGGGCAGCCCAAGAGATAAGGAGGATGGAGAAGGACGGGAGAGACCCCAAAAAGGCAGGCTCTAGACCCCCGTTCGGCATCTCTACAATGAATTTTATCTTCCTAAGCATCATGAACTTATAAGCATCATGTCAGGAATCTTGCATTAATTCCTGTATATATCGCCTGTTCTGTTCGGGTTATTTTAATTTTCGCCTCAAATCTGTGAGATGATCAAAATTATTAAGCCCATTCTACAGATGGAGGCAGAAACCGAGGCTTAGAGACACGGCTGGAAAGTATTAGAGCCAGAAATCACAGTGTCTGGCTTCAAAACCCCATAGCACTTCCTCCCTGGTGGTGTTGGCTTTTCCCAAGGCTGGTTTTAATGTGCAAAGTTTCGATTGAAGAAACAGCTGTCTCTCTCCTAATTTCAAAAAAGGACCCTTGCCCTTTGTCACTTAGAAAAAATCTACAGGTTTTCAGCCCAGGGCACCTCTTCCCCTTTCGTTCCCTTCCTTCTCCCATCTTATGAGAGGCTCTTTGATTGTTGAATCATTATTTTATATCTGCAACCACGAAAGAGGGAGGGAGGAGGATTTGGAGAGAGAAAATGGGCTGGGTCCTCTGTCTGAAAACCTTTCTGCATAGGGAACCTCAATTCCCTGTGAATGTCTGGTGCAGCTCTGAAGAGGGTGATCAGTGGCCAGTGCCACTTGGGACAAGGAAGGTGGGAAGAGGGAAGAGCTCCTAATTTATGCAGAGATGGGGCTGGGTAGACTTCCTGGTTGCATGCCTGCGTGTAAGACGCTTTAAAGATTTTCTTTTCTTAGGGACTGGAAGAGATCCCTCCTCCCCCAGAAGTGTAAACTAAGTGCAGCGGCCTGATTTCTATTGCGGGAAGCCCACTCCACCCCAAACTCCAGACCCATGATCTCGGTCTGAGCAATGTTATCGCAGATAACGTAGAGGTATGAATAAGTCCGCGTTAGACCCTTTACTACGTATGCATTAATAAATTTGAGGGGAAAAGAGACACGACGGAGGGGAAAGGCAGAGGAGGCCCGCAAATACGTTGGGCATCCGCAACTGCTGACCACACATCGTCTTCAGGGTAGGCTAGAGGCCAGCTGCAGGGCCAGTAGGGTCGTTGCCTGGCATGAGCCAAGAGGGCAGCAGCCTGGTGCTCTAGTGGGCCCATTTCAATAATAAGGGCATTAAGGCTGGCTGTGGCTTTGGAGGCCTAAGGAGGCTGAGTGAGCCGCTTGGGGAAGAAATGCCTAATGAACTGCTTTTCTCCTTTCCCTATTGATCATTACCTTCAGAGAACTGATGTCTTACGGGCACATCGCTGCCCTTTTTGGTGCAGCCTTCTGCGAGAAAACTAGACTTGATCTCTCCTAAGGAAAGTGCAAGTCCGATGCTTGGTTTTGCATCATCTTTAACTCTTGATACTCAAAGTAGAACCGTCGTCACTCAAATCCTACATGGAATCTGGTCAATAAGGAATAGAGCCTTTCTATATATTCTTCAGTGTTTCCAATGGCTTTATCTAATAGCCCCTGAGCAAGTGACATAGGCTCCTGTACAGGTTATAATTCGCCCAGACTGATAGCAACACTGGGACACAGGAAGAAAGATTGTCTCCAGGAGGGACTGGTCCCTATCAGTAACGTTCATAGGAAAAAGTCATTGGCTGTACAACCTCTTATTCGTCAGGGCCAAACACCATGATGCTGCTTGCTCATTGCTGCAATCTGAGTCAGGGGAGAGTGTCTGAAGACCAGGCCGTCCAGACATGCAGGTTATTCCAGAGTCATCCACCTTGCCTCCCCTTGGGCTCCCACCTTCTGCAATATACAATCCGTCTTTGGAAAGTGTCTGACCTCGTCCTCCATCCCACCCCAAATGTTTATTCAAACCAAGTGTATTTCCTAGTAGTTAATCCTCCAAGAAGATTTGCCTATAATCTTCTCATTTTCAGTTGATTTAAAATGTGAGAAACTGCCCATGTGTTAGAAAATGCAAAAAACACTGCCATATGTTTGGGGTCCATTTAACTCAAGCTGTGATATATATTCCACACATGGAGATTTATGCCACAATTCCTGCTTTGGGGTAATCATTAAGGCTGAGAACCTTTGCAGGCTACTCACCCAAGAGAAATATCGACAGCATGATGCTCCCACATGGAGCAAAGCTGACAGGGGAAAGTGGGAATGGGATTTGTTTCTTTTGGAAATGAAGACAATATTTTTCTTGCTAGACCATCTGCACGTGGCAGTGAGTGTACCACGTGGGTTTTGCTCAGTTTATTGGACACTGGCTGCTAGAAGCAAGATCAGACATGTTAGACTGACAGTCAGATAGAGCCAATGAGGTTCATGACACCAATGTCATGAATGAGTGTGTTCTGCACTTCCACAGTCAACTCATACCTGCATACAGGAATCATGGGAAAGATGCTTTAAGAATTTCTGACATACAGTATATGGGCATCTCTACTGGCTTCATTTGGGTTCCCCTAGAAGTACAACCTGAAACAAGGATTCAAGAGCAGGTAGTTTAAGAGGTGAAGGGAATCCCAGTAGTCAGGTGGGGAAGTGAGCCAATAAAAGGTGCATCATCAAGCTAGGTACCACTGTAGGCACCTGGTACCTAATGCCAGTGGGGAACTCTGGAAGTCAGTGTAAAACACACAGCAGAGAGTGGGTCCAACTGAGGGATGAGGGAGCTGGGGTATCTATACACCAACACTTATAAGGTGTTAGTTAAGAACTGCTCCCAGATGATGTTTATTCTCTGGCAATTCTAGCCTGTCACATGGATGGCAAAGCAGCCTCCAGAGGTCATGTAAAGACCTCTGGAAAAAAAACGCAGGGGCTGGCAGTTAGTAGGCAAGTGATATGTAATCAGGGGTCAAGGACAAGACAATAAGGGCAGGTCACAGTTAGCCTCTGCAACACCTGTGTAGGCAAACCTCATAAAACTTGTGCTAATCAAGGCAATGCCTCTCTGTGTGTGTTGCAAGGACCACCTGCCTCAAAATCACAGGGGTGCTGATTGTAAGCACAGATTTCTGGGCCCTATCCCAGAGCTGTTTGAATCAGTCTTGCTGGGATGGGGCCTGGGAAGCTGCATGTTTTGCAAACAGTCCAGGAAATGACGTTCACTAAAATTTAAAATGTACTGCATTCGGGAAATCATTCTCCTCACAGGCAGCCAGCAAGCAGCACATTTAAATATATGAATACTTGCTTGCAATGCCTAAGGAGGCAGACCTGAGAAAGGAGGAGCCCAGGGAAGGGTTGCCTATCTGCTCATATCTGTCCATGGCCACAGAAGCTCTCTTTTCTCTCTTTTACTCCACTCTCCCTTTAGATGGGGTTTAACACTGAGAAGGTTCCATCAAGTATTTTCTGGGGGGAAAAAGAGGCTGAGTTCCACCCCTAACTTTGCCATTAATATGTCATATTATCTTGACCCTTTCACATTTCTGTACTGCAGTTCCTGACCTATAACATGTGGTTGGCAAAAAGACACCTGTCCGGCCAAGGTTCATGTTCCCCTTTCAATAGTGTAGAGTTTTTACTGGAAAGAGGCTGTCCCCTCTGCCGCACACACTCAGGAACTACATATCCCTTCCCTCCCTTGCATCCAGCTGGAGTCAAATATCTAGTTCTTACTTACAGTATGAACAAAAGTGATGCGTGTCCTTTCTGGGTCAAGGAAGTCAAGAAGCAGACACCTTCTCACCCTTTCTTTCTCCTTCTGCCAGTGGAGATAGAGATTAGCAGCTCGAGATGCAAGGGCCTGGGTCCTCAAATTTCCAAGCTGAGGAATGCTGCATTCCTACCAGAAACATCCACATTGAATTTTTGGGTGAAAGAGAAACTCACTGTGTCGAGTCACTGAAATTTGGGAATTCAATTGTTATAGCACCTATAATGTGGACATGGTAACATCCGTCTCCACTAACGTAGGAAACACAGGGGGAAGATATTCCTGTTTCTCAAAGAACCAATTGAGGTCAAGCTGTAATCATGGTCATGTGCCCTTCCTTGATAACATTTATGACTCAGAGGAACAAGGCCACATTTGTCTCCTTCCTGAGCCCAGTCCTCCCTATCACTGGCATGGCCTAAGATAAGGCAGCTCCTCTGCCTCACTGTAGTGTTTGCCTCTTCACTGAATAGCCACTCGCTGGGACCAGGAACATCTTCAGGCCAAGGCAGAGAATTGCTTTTCATCTCTTCTTTTGTCACCTCTCTCAAGTATCAAAAAAAAAAGGTTCTTTTGAACTACCTGAGAAAAGGAAGTTGTTTTTCCCCCAAGCTCTGAAACACACTTACTTTCTTCTGTACCCATCCATCTCAGACCAGTTTAGTCCTATCTTCTCCTTAGAAACCTTCCCAAACTTCTAGAGCATCCTAATCATGCCCACACAGTTCAGCCATCGGTTGTTTATTTTCCTACATTTCTCTATATTGCTGCACATCTGTCAAGCTGAACTAGACTGTCTTATGGTGTACTGGCTGTGACTTCATTTGGGTCCCTGAGCACATAGTAGGTAATTATGAGTTATCTGATGATTAACCTGGAAAGAGTCAAATAGCCACCCCACCACTACTGCTATCACCACAACTTCTGCCATCACCACCACTAATGATATGGTTTGGCTGTGTTCCCACCCAAATCTCATCTTGAATTCTAGTTCCCAAAATCCCCATGTGTTGTGGGAGGGACCCAGCGGGAGATAATTGAATCATGGGGACAGTTACCTCCATGCTATTCTTGTGATAGTGAGTGAGTTCTCATGAGATCTGATGGTTTTATAAGGGGCTTTTCCCCCATTTCAGTCTGCACTTCTCCTTCCTTCCACCATGTGAAGGACATGTTTGCTTCCCCTTCCACCATGATTGTAAGTTTCCTGAGGCCTCCCCAGCCATGAGGAATTGTGAGTCAATTAAACCTCTTTCCATTATAAATTACCCAGTCTCAGGTATGTCCTTACAGCAGCTTGAGAACGGGCTAATACAACCATCACCTTCACAACTACTACAATCACCAAAACCACCACCACCATCACCATGACCATCACAACAACCACCAGCACCACTTTCACCACAACTGTCACCACAACCACCACCATCATCACCACCACAATCACTACCACTACCACAACCATCACCACCACTACCACCATTACCACTGCCATCACCACAACCACCTTCACCACAACCACCACAATCACTACCACCATCACCACCACCACTACCACCACCACCACCACCATCACCACCACACCACCTTCACTACAACCAATCACACCACCATCACCACAACACCACCACCATCACCACCACCACCAGCACCATCACCATCACTACCACCATCACCACCACCACCACCATCACCACCACTACCACCATCATCACCACAACCATCACCACAACAACCATGACCACTATCACCACAACCATGACCACAACCACCATCACCACTATCAACACCATTCCTTCTACCACCACAATCACCATCATCGCTACCATTGTCACCATCACCACCACTATCACCACTACCACCCCTCACAAACACAGTGTAGCTCCCTTTGAGGCCAAAAGGTGACACTAAAGAAAGCTTACTATACATCATATTTGAAAACACTTGGTAAAAATTGCTGGATGTCACTTAATCCTTAATGTGACTTTGATTCATACATTTATCTCATCTCTTTAGGTTTAAAAATTATTTAAACCTTACATTATTTTATATTTCATTAGATTTTTGTTCTGAATCTCAGAAACCTGAGTAAGAAAAGCAATTAGGACAATGTTTGGTAAATAGAACATAAACGTTAGCTGCTAGCTGATATTGTCCAGAAAACAATCTATATTACATTTCATATGAGTTTAAGTTCATAACAAAAACTTCTTGTGATAATCTTAATGTCAGAAATGAGCAATAATTTCATGAGACTTCTAGTGACAGAATTCTTTGGCTTGTTTTGCTACTGCCTTTCATCTGACCGGGTAGTAATAGCCAAACAAAAGGATATAAATGAGCATGAACTCAATAATGAATCCAGCCAAGCTATTTGATTCTTTCGCTCTTGAACACCCATTTGGCTCAGGGACCCAAATGAGGTCATAGCCACTACATTATAAGACAGTCCAATTTAGCCTGACAGATGTACAATCCTATAGAGAAAATATAGGAAAATACACAACCAACAGCTAAATTATATAAGCCAGATCAGGGTGCTCTATGAGTTTGGGAAAGTTTTGAGAAGATAAGACCAAGCTGTTCTAGGAAGAATTGGTAGAGAAGAAATAATGAGTGTGTTCCTGTGCTTATGAGTAACAGTTTCCCCCTTCCCAGGTAGTTCAAAAAAATCTTATTAAAATATCTTCTGGATGCAAAATGTGACTTAAGGTAAGCAAATCATGAATTCCACCTAAGGGTATTGAGATACCAAAAAGGACTCTGCTAAAGGAATAGTTCACCTAAAAGACAACATATTAATTATCTACTGCTACGTAACAAAGTACACCCATAACTGTTTTACACTGTACATATTTATGATCTTGTAGTTTCTATTGGTCAGGAATCCAGGCATGGCTTACCTAGGTTTTCAGCTCAGGTTTTCTCATAAGGCTGCAATCAAGATGTTACCTGAGGCCTCAGTCATTTCAAGATGAGTCTTGAAAATGGGCTGGGGTGGAATCTGATCTGCTTCCAAGCTCACTCAGTGGTTGTTGGCAGGATTTAGTTCTTTGCTGGCTGTTGGGTGGAGGTCATCCTAGTTCCTTGCCACATGGGCCTCTCTCTAAGGCAGCGCATAACATGGTAACTGCCTTCATTAGAGTGAGCAAGTGAGAAAGAGAGCAAAAGAATATCAGCAAGATGAAAGTCACCACCTTTTATAATCTAATCTTGGAAGATTTGCCATATTCCCATCACATTTGCCCATATCCTATTCATTAGAAATAAGTGTCTAGGTCCAGCTCACACTCAATGGAAAGGAAGTGATTACACTACACAAGGACATGAATGCCAGGAAGCAGGGCTTATTGGGCCCCACCGTAGAAGTCTGCCTACCACAGGTGGGTCTACAGTTGGTACTTGGAAGGCTGTGTTACAAGGGGACGTGTAAAGCTTTTAACATGCTCACCTACAGTTAGATCTCTTGAGCAAGGAACAGCATATACCATTTATAAAGCACTCTAGTTAATGGAGAGTTAATGCGTTATTGCATTTTTTCAAACAGGGAAAAATAAGTGTGTGAGGTGAAGAAGTAACAGTGGGCAGGGATCCCACTGGTTTTTAACAGCTTTAATTTTATTCTTTTATTTCTGGGTGGTCACAAAGCACTCTAAAGGATTTCTCCTGCAGTACCTGATATCAATCTTATTTTTCCCTTTCTTCTCCTCTTCCTACTTCCTTCTCACTTCTTCCATATTCATACTTAGCGGTGACTTCATTGAAGGGAAGAAGAGTGAAAGAGAATAATTTGGAGGAGTTATTGCACTTGTTAATTTTCCACCCATTTCAAGCTGAGAGGAGAAAGAAAGAGAAGAAGCAAAGGAATCAAATAAGAAGGAAGGAAAGGAGAAAGAGGAGAGAAAATGAAGGCTACAGAGAAGACTCTAGCCATCTGTGTCTTTGTTGCCTTAAATTAGAAGTGAGGGAGGAATCCCCAGTTCCCTTCTCTGAGCTAGAAAAGCGGAATCGAGGAGGATTGCCAGGAGCAAGTTCTGGGTGCAGTTTTTGGAGTGGGGAAGTGGTGGTAGAGCTGAGGCAGGTGCAGGCTGGTGGGAACGCTAGGGGCTGCAGGCAGGAAAAGCTGCCCAACAGCATGGGGAGCAGTGAGATCACAGGGCAGTGGACCCATAAGGGAAGAAAGGGAACTGTGCCCAGAACAGCAGCTGGAGGGCAGATCTGGGTCCAGATTATGAGTTATGAAATATGAAGACTTGAATGAAAGCTGGAAACTAATCTTTCCCCAAAGACATGGTACTGGATGATCAAAATTTGGGAGGGGTCTTTAGGCTGGCCTACAGAAAGACCCCGTTTCTGTATTCTGTGCCTGCTTACTTCTCTCTCCCTCCTTCTTCAGGTTCTTCTCCCCTTGTCTCCTAACTCTACCCTTTCCCTTTCCATTTTCCTTTCTTCCATCTTCCTTTCTCCATGTCTTTCAGTCCTCACTCCTTAAGTGAACTAATTATAGGATAGAAAGATATTTATTATATGTTTTACTTCGGGAATAGAATTTCCTGTTCCTTGTTCTAAATTTTAAACCTTGACAGATGTTTATTTGTTATAAATCCTTATGTTTTAACTCCATTAAGTTATTTTTCATTGGTGTGACCCTCAATAGATTTTTCTCTCCTGTGACCCTTGATGAAAAGAATTTTCACGTCCCCGCTCAAACTATAATGGTCGGATTCAGTGTCTGTATCATGTGCTTAGCATTAGGATAAAAGAGCACCTTTTTAGCAAATCCTTCCTTGATGAAAGAGATATTTTCAAAAATAAAAGTTCAAGGTTTCCAATTGGAAACTGTCAAATCTGAACTAAATTTAAAATCTCTGTACATGACCTGTGGATTGAAGATTTCTTACAATAGATAGTAAAAAACAGAGGCTTTCAGTGTTAAACTGGTTTAAATAGTCTATATTGCAAATCTGTTGCTGCATCCATTCTTGATGAATGATGGTCAAGAACTTTATCGCCAGCAAGGAAAATAAAGATGATAAGCAACAATTTGATCTCAGGCTTTGTGGAGAAAAAGGCCTAGCTCTTAAAAGCCTAAAATTAAACATTTCACCTCAATTCTGATACTGTTTTAGCAGCATGTGGAGGGCCTCCAGCTGCTGCACTCTGAGGTGTAATCCTGTCACTGTCACAGCTTACGGACTGTGTCACAGCAGTGCCTTGACGAGGAAAACTCCCAGAGACACCTGCATGTCCCTGGATGGTGCTCCAGCCACCACAAGGCAGGGCTGCACTCTTCCCCACTGCCAGGCAAGGCCAAAACATCCCCTCACATTAGTGAATATTTCAGGCAAACCCAGTGTCCTACCATAAAGACGTTTAGATAATACACTGTGTGCAAGTCTAAATCAGGTGAAAATTTTGTAAACTCCAGAGTAAACAGATCGGCAATACTATCGTGTCTTCAGAGACTGCACTGTGCACAATCGGCAGAGTTCGTACGCTGTCATCTAACCGTCTGACAAGACCAGCCATTTTGCCAGCATTTTTCTCTCAGAAGAATTGTTTTCAGATAAATGCATTCAAGCACATACATTTGTGAAGCTAAAATTAACCACATAAGGTCTGAGATTCTTTTTATAAAAGTTCAAAAGTGTGAGGGGAGGAAGTTTGAATCTTCCCTCTATCAATGAGGACTACAACTTCCAACTAGGCTTGAAAGAAGATGAAAGAGAAGAAAACAGAAAGGGAAGAAGAAACGGTAGGGCAGCTAAGGCAGGAAGGGAGGCCAGAAGGTTGCTTTGGAATGAAGGAACAGAATGAAAGTCACCCCCAAAACAGAAGCATTGTTTCTAAAGAACTTAAATTTTGGTCAGACCTAGAATCCATAAGCTAGAAAAAAACTATTGAATGATCCTGTCCTAACCCATCATGTCATGATGAGAAAACTGATGATGCCCAGAGCAAGGAAGCAATTTGCTCAAAGTCCCCTGGTGAGTTATAGAAAAAGATGGGAATAGGAGACTGACTTCTTGATGTTGGACACATCCTTTGCACACACAAGGACTCTTAAAAGAGCCCATGGCTACTGGACTTGGCATTAGCCATGACTGTAGTTGGACTCCTTTCTGGGAGTTACAGCAATGGGTTGAGTCTTATGCATATACAGAAAAAAAATATATATATATGTATATAATGTAAATTTTAACTATAGTTAAGTATGTATACATAATATATATGTTTACAGTATTACACATTTCTTTGTAGATTATTCTATGTAATGTATACTTTAAATAGAAGCAATAATATGTTTTCTACTAAACCATGCTCTAACATTTACTGAGTTTTTTAATTCACCTGACCAAAAGTCTTCACCACAAGTACATTCAAATGGAGGAGACAGATAAAGAAGGCAAATATGGCAATTTATTTACATTTTCCAAATGCACATGTTAAACATTACCTCCACTTTAGCACAGCATTATCCTAGCAACAGCTTTTATTTCAATCTTATTTTCAAGACATGTGAATAAAAGGAATGGATCCTATAACAACTTTGACTCCTCCCTGAGAACAGGATTAATTCTAGGCAATGCCAACAAACTGACAAAGATTGCTAAAGCTCCTCTTCCTCAGCTAATGTGACCTTAGTCCTTAGTCTTCCTCTTGCCAATCCCTCATACCCTATCCCCCAGGAGTGAAATTATGAACATTTTAACACAGGGGCATCATGGAAACTCTTAATGCTTAACATACGCAGACTATTTCTTCTGTGTATTAAAGAGGACTGTTCAGATCACTAAACTGTGTCAAACCAAATAACTAAATGCTGAAAGCAGCCATATACATATTAATTAGACAGACAAGGAAGTCTGATTTTCTAGATTTTGAATTCAGCTAGGGTTAAGCTACTTGGCTTCTCAAGAATAGCTTCTAAGTGTCTTACCATGCAACCTTGGCGGCATGTTTAGTGCCTATATGTACTAAGATGATAAAGCCCTCCGCATTTCTAGAACTTGTTTTTTCCACCTGCCTTACTCTCACCCCCATAATCAGGGCCCAAGTGGTATTTCTGTGATGTCCTTCTCTCCCTTCAATTCTCTTCTGTCTCTCCTTAACCAACCAATCAACCAACCAACAAATAACCAACCAATCCTCTTCTGTCCAAAACAAACAAACAAACAAAATACAAAACTAAACAACTTCACAACTCTCTCAACTCTCTCATATATTCCTAAAATGTCTGAAACTCCATCGTCATTTTTCTTCATTCCTTCATTCAAGAGGGTTCCTCTTCTTACCCCTTGAGTGTTCAAATGCCTTTACAGTCTCTATCCTAAACAAAAATCTACTCTTGAAAAATCCTACATTAATATTTAAGTGACTACCAGTACTGTAGAAAGATAACATCTCCCAGGGAAGATCTTGCCTTTTAGCAAAGTTCTGTGAGGTTGTATTCCCAGTGCCCATCCAGTTCCCAGAGCACAGCAGACTCTAAATTTTTGTTGAATTGGCATATGGTTCTGTGGGCAAAATTAAAAATTTCCCAATCAAACTCTGCTTTTTGGAGGGGTAACTCTATTGATAATAATTCACTTTGGAGAGGGCCAATCTTGGTTGACCAGGTAGGTATTCAAAAAAACTACTGGATTGTGACAATGATAAATTTTATTATTTTAGTCTTGGTGAAAAAAAGATAACTCATAATTTTCATGGATGGTTTGTCACACCAACTAGTTTATAAACTTGAATTCAGAGAAGGTATGAATATGATGTGTTAAGGATTTATTCTCCACACCACCTAACACATGCTTTACCTGTAGTCAGAGTTCAGTAGATACTTGTTGAATAAATGTGAAAACAAATGAATAAAAATTGATGGAAAAATGAATGGATGGAAAGATGGATGCATGGATGGATGATGGAAGGACAGAGGGATGGATGAAACAAAAGAGGAGAGTATTAGTTTACTGAAAGGGAAGTCACAGATTAAATTCCACAATTCACTTTCACCCAAGACAAAAATTAAGTGTAGTTTCAACTAGAAGGGAAAATACATATTAAAGACAGAAAAAGGTAATAAAAGGATGAAGAAAGGGATCAGTGCAAGAAGTAGACCTGGAAGTAAGAGATTCATGATGATAAGAAAACTTTAGCACACCACAATGTCAGAAAATTATCTGAAACTTGGAAATAGGCAAAAGGGGATTACTGGGAACCTTTTCAGTCAAGTGCTGAGCTTGGTTGGCATTTTATTGCCAAGGCCAGTTTACAACTCTGCAGAGACAGTGGTTAACCTGTAGATTTTTGCTTGCTACAGTGGATAACCAGAGGAGTTACGGTTTATGGTTCTACTGAATATTAACCACTTTTGTATCTAATCCCTCCATCTTATTTTAGCATTGCCTATAAATTCCTAGCAACTCAAAATGTTCTTGGAACCAGTTTTAAATGTCTTTCAAGTTTCCTCATTAATTAGTGAGTTGAATAAAATCTTTGACAATTGCTCATTCTATATTTGCATGAGAGTCATGATTTTCTCTTTACAAAATTTATCAAGGGTCTTCACAATATATCATTAGAGAAACATTAGGTTATTTAGCAAATAGAACTTTCAACTGTGGTTCTACCTGGTTCTCTGACCCCAAAACACACAAAGACATTTGGCTAGTCCCTTGCAGTTTGGCTTCTCTCTGTGAAAGTCTTGATTACTAAAGCAAATAGTTGTGCATCCTTTTCACAATGTGTATTCAGTACCCATATTACATATTTCTGTACTAGGAAATATGAGAAAAATGTACTTTTTGAAAAATTCAATGTACTTTTGGATAAAATAGGGACATGAAAAGCCATTGAAGTTTTTCACCAAATGAAAAGAACAAATAGTGATTACCTTTCTCTTTGAAAGTAACTAAAGTTTGAAAAATTTTTATTTATTCTTTTATTTTTAACTTTTATTTTAGGTTCAGGGTACATATTCACATTTGCTACATAGGTAAACTGTGTGTCATGGGGGTTTGTTGTACAGATAATTTCATCACCCAGGTAATAAGCATAGTACCAAATAGGTATTTTTTCTGATCTTCTTCCTCCTCCATTCTCAACCCCCAACTAGGCCCAGTGTCTGTTGTTTCCCTCCTAGTATCCATATGTTTTTGCTATTTACTTCGCACATATCAGAGAGAACATGTGGTATTTGGTTTTCTGTTCCTGTGTTAGTTTGCTTAGGATAATGGCCTCTAATTCTGTCCATTTTGCTGCAAAGAATTTGATTTGTTCTTTTTATGGCTACAAAGTATTCCATAACATATATATATATACATTTTCTTTGTTCAGTCTACTGTTGATGGGCATTTAGGTAGATTCCATATCTTGCTATTGTGAATAGTGCTGCAATGAACATATGCATGCATGTGTCTTTATGGTAGAATGATTTAGATTCCTTTGGGTATATACCTAGTAATGGGATTGCTGGGTCAAATGGTGATTCTACTTTAAGTTCTTTGAGGAATAGCCACACTGCTTTTTGCAATGGTTGAACTAATTTACACTCCCACCAGCAATGTATAAGTATTCTCTTTTCTCTGCAACCTTGCCAGCATGTGTTATTTTTTTACTTTTAATAATAGTCATTCTGACTGGTATGAGATGGTATTTCATTGTGGTTTTGATTTGCATTTCTCTAGTGATTAGTGATGTTGAGCATTTTTTCACATATTTGTTGGATACATGTATGTCTTCTTTTGAGAAGTGTCTGTTCATGTCCTTTGCCCATTTTTTAAAGGGGTTGTTTGTTTGCTTCTAAATTTGTTTAAGTTCCTTAAAGATTTCAGATACTAGACCTTTGTCAGATGCATAGTTTGTAAATATCTTCTCCCATTCTGTAGGTTGTCTATCTGTTGATAGTTTCTTTTGCTGGGCAGAAATTCTTTAGTTGAATTAGATCCCATTTGTCAATTTTTATTTTTGTTGCAGTTGCTTTTGGCATCTTCATCCTGAAATCTTGGCCAAGTCCTATATCCAGAATGATATTTCTGATTTAACTCTCAGCCTGTTTGTTGTTGGTGTATAGGAATCCTCGTGATTTTTGATTGTTTATTTTATATCCTAAAAGTTTGCTGAAGTTGTTTATCAGCTGAAGAAACTTTTTGGCCAAGTCTATAGGGTTTTCTAGTTATAGAATCATGTCAACTGCAAACAGTGATAGCTTGACTTCCTCTCTTCATATTTGGATGCTTTTTATTTATTTGCTGCCCGATTGCTCTGGCCAGAACTTCCAATGCTATGTTGAATAGGAGGTGAGAGACAGCAACCTTGTCTTGTGCTGGTTTTCAGAAAGAATGCTTCCAGCTTTTACCCATTGATTCTGATGTTGGCTGTGGGTTTGTCATAGATGGCTGTTATCATTTTGAGGTATGTTCCTTCAATATCTAGTTTATTGAGGGTTTCTTAACATGAAGTGATGCTGAACTTCATTGAAAGCCTTTTCTGAATCTATTGAAATAATCATGTGGTTTTTGTTTTTAGTTCTGTTTATGTGATGAATCACATTTATTGATTTGCTTATGTTGAATCAACCTTGCATCCCAGCAATAAAGTCTACTTGATTATGGTGAATTAGCTTTTTTCTGTGCTGCTGGACTCAATTTGCTAGTATTTTATTGAGGATTCTTGCATCTATGTTCATCAAGGATATTGGCCTGAAGTTTTATTTTTCAGTTGTGTCTCTGCCAGGTTTTGGTATTAGGATGATGCAGCCTCGTAGAATTAGGAAGGAGTCCCTCCTCCTCAAATTTTTGGAATAGTTTCAATAGGAATGGTACCAATTCTTCTTTATATATCCTGGTAGAATTTGGCTGTGAATCCATCTGGTCCTAGGCTTTTTTTTCTTTTTGTGGTTTGTATGCTTTTTATTACTAATTCAATTTTGAAACTCATTATTGCTCTATTCAAGGATTCAGTTTCTTCCTGGTTCAGTTTTGCGAGGTTATATGTGTCCAGGAATTCATTCATTTCTTCTAGAGTTTCTAATTTGTGTGCATAGAGGTGTTTATAGTAGTTTCCGATTTGTTTTTTAAAAAAATTTCTGTGGTATCAGTGGTAACATCCCCTTTGTTATTTCTAACTGTGTCTATTTGGATCTTCTCTCTTTTTTCTTTATTAATCTAGCTAGGGGTGTATCTTATTAATTTTTTCAAAGAACCAAATTCCAGACTCATGTTTTTTTGTGTGGATTTTCATGTCTCAATTTTCTTCAGTTCAGCTCTGATTTTGGTTATTTCTTGTCTTCTGCTAGCTTTGGAGTTGGTTTGCTTTTGCTTCTCTAGTTCTTTTAGTTGTGGTGTTAGGTTGTTAATTTGTGATATTTCTCACTTTTCAATGTGGGCGTTTAGTGCTATAAACTTCCTTCCTAACACTGTCTTAGCCATATCCCAGAGATTCTGGTGTGTTATATCTTTGTTCTCATTAGCTTCAAATAATTTCCTGATTTCTGCCTTAATATCACTGTTTACCCAAAAGTCATTCAGGCGCAGGTTGTTTAATTTCAATGTAATTGTACGGTTTTGAGTGATTTTCTTAGTATTGATTTCTATTTTTATTGTGCTGTGGTCCAAGAGTGTGGTTGATATGATTTCAGTTCTTTGAATTTGCTGAGTATTGTTTTATCCAATTGTGTAGTCAGTTTTGGAGTATGTGCCATGTAACAATCAGAAGGATGTATATTCTGTTTAAACTGTGAAATTTCATACTTACAGTAAAAATATGGCTTCAGAGGGGCTAATGCTTTTCTAAAAGAGGAAATAATTTCAAAACCCTATCACCAATATTTGAACATTTCAATAAAATAGAGGTAATGAAAACTTTTGGTAATTCTTAGACAAATTTCACTAGCTGGAGTAATTAGATTGAGATCTACACAAAGCAAGCATTGCTTCATTATCCCTCTAGTAATGATGATGAATGGGACCAATCATCTGGGATAACCCCCACAGACTGGTTCTCTTGGTTAGAATGCTGTGTTAAAGAGACCAGGATAATAGATTGTCCTCCCGGGTAAGCTAGTTAGTTGTCAATTCTACAGCTGAAAACAGTTCCCATATCTCCTGTTAGCCATAGGAATGTGAGGCCGTGTCCACAGCTAGAAGGCCAAAGGACTGGGATTTCTAGTCAAGATTTTACCACTGGTGGGCTAGATGACCTTAGGTAAGTCACTCTGATCCTCAAGATCATCCTCAAGATAAGGTCCCTAATGGAGCACATGTTGTCATTATTACTACATTTAATTTAGACAGTTTGAAGATAAAATTAGGAATCGGAAAGTAACTTGATAAAATGTAGCAATAAGATGAATTATTAAATGTTGTTTAAGTAGTGTTATAATAAAAGTTTGCGGTAATTGATAAAGGGGTCAAAAGCAACAGGATTACCAAAATAAATACAGTCACACGCCACCTAATGATAGGGATACATTCTGAGAAATGTGTCATTAGATGATTTCATTGTTGTGTTAACATCAAACTGTGTACTTACACAAACCTAGAGGGTATAATCCACTGCACACCTAGACTATATGGTATAGCCTATTGCTTCTAAGCTACAAACCTGTACAGAATGTTACTGTACTGAATACTGTAGGCAATTGTACCACAATGTTAAGTATTTATTTATCTAAACATAGAAAAGATGCAGTAAAAACACAGTATAAAAAATTAAAAACTGCTACATCTGTCTAGGTCACTTACCATGAATAGAGCTGGTTCCATGTATGGAGCAACAAGAAAAGTTACTTTGGGTGAATCATTGAGTAAGTGGTGAGGAAATGTGAAAGCCTTGGACATTACGAAACTGTAGACTTTATAAACACTGTACACTTAGGCTACGCTAAATTTATTTTAAATTTTTTCTTTCTCCAACCATAACATTTTTATTTCATAAACTTTTTAATTTTTTTAAAAAAACTTTTTTACTCTTTTGTAATACTACATTTCTTGAAACACATTATATAGCTATACAAAAATTTTCTTTCCTTAATCTTTATTGTATATTTTTTTCTAGTTTTAATTGTTTTTTATTTTTTAAACTTTTTATTTTAAACTAAGACATTTAAAACACAGGCAGTAGCCTAAGCCTACACAGGGTCAGCATCATCAACATCACCGGAAGGTATTCAGGGGCGATAACACCCATGGAGCTGCTGCCATCTCCTAGGATAACAATGCCTTCTCAAATCCCTCCTGAAGACCTGCCTGAGGCTGCTTTACAGTTAACTTTTTTTAAATGGGCAAAAGGAGTACCCTGTAAGATAGCACTTAAAAATATAGTAAATACATAAACAAGTAACACAGTCATTTACTATAATAATAAACATTAATATTATATATGATACATAATTGTATGTGCCATACTTTAATATAACTGTCAACACAGTAGGCTTGCTTACACCAGCATCACCACAAACAGGTGAGTAATACATTGCACTGTGACATTAAGATGTTACTGAGCCACAGTGTCACTAAGCCTTTCACTGTATAGAACACTCCTAACCAATAGGAAATTTGCAGCTCCATCACAATCTTACGGGACCACTTATGTCGTCCATTGTTGACCAAAATGTTGGGCAGCTCCTGACTATACATGTAACTTCAGTTCAGAAGAAAGAAAAGAGGACCCTAAATATAGTTAACCAGAACTTATTTAGACAAAAATAGTCCTAAGCTGTAGAAAGCTAACACGGCAATATATAAGGCTAAACCATATATTATTTTAGCAACACCGTATTTCCTCACTCTTACTCGGTGGTCTCCAGGCAGCATTCTCAGCAATAGCTGCCAAACCATCCAAGAATGGACTGCTTATTCAACCAGCTGGGGGAAGTGGTCCTTCCATTGCAATTGGGTACACTGGGATTCCTGTTTAAGAAAACATTCTATGAATGTGTCTTGATATAATTAACCCTAAGAAAAGTTAAGCTTCACGAAGTGACAAATTTAATTTCATGACTTTAAAAAATGAAGCTCTCACCTTGAGATAGATATCTTTCCAAAGCTGTAACCACTAAGGTTCTACTTGAAACAGGCAGCCAGCTATACCCTTACCTCCAATGAGAGTACATGTGTAGGGCTTTAATCAGAAGTTAGTTGTAAACAGGGAAAATGCTATTAGCAAATTCATTGTGTAGGCTTCCCTTTAATCATGTCTTTGTGGAGGCACATCTCCCAACTACATGGTGACAACAAAGAGATGTCAAGAAAAAGAAAGAATTTTCTATACCACGAAAGTCATTGATTCAATACTTCCACTTACCCAGCTACCTCATAAATTGTGGAACTTGGGAGAACAGCTTAGGGACATAAGTACTTAGGATCTTAACAACTAAACTTAACAATAGTCTTGAGAAGAATTGCTGTATTCCATTTATTGAGTTCTTCAGGAGAAGTTGCAAACCACTTGGATTTTAAGTCAACAAATATTTCCAGAAAACATGTTGCATGCAGGGACTGTGCATTCCAATGGCCACCCCGTCAGTAGGTTCCAATCACTAACCAGCCAAATGGCAAAGGTTCCTTAGAGGGAGCAGTTAAGCCAATTTCAATGTCTTAATATGACGCAGTCCTCCATTATTAAGGAAAAAGATAAAAACTGAAATATCAAACATCTTAAGGACTTGACAAGTCCCTAAAGTCACTTACTTGGTTTTCACTTACGAATCTTAGGACCAGATTTCTGGTGTGATCTCTGGGCCACCTGCTTTGAAACTGCTGAAGAGCTTCTTGAGAATGCAGACTTCTGCACCACAGGTGTACTAAACCAGCACTTCTGGAGTGGAGCCTAGGAATCTATATTTTTAATATCCTGCCCAGGAAGTTTCTTTTTTTTTTTCTTTTTTTTTTTTTTGAGACAGAGTCTCACTCTGTTGCCCAGTCTGGAGTTCAGTGGCACAATTCTGGCTCACTGCAACAACCTCTCTCTCCCAGGTTCAGGCAATTCTTCTGCCTCAGCATCCCCAGTAGCTGGGACTACAGGTGTGAGCAACCATGCCTGGCTAATTTTTGTATTTTTAGTAGAGACACGGTTTCACTATGTTGGCCAGGCTGGTCTCGAACTCCTGACCTCAAATGATCCACCCGCCTTGGCCTCCCAATGTGCTGGGATTACAGGCGTGAGCCACTGTACTTGGCCATGCCCAGGAAATTTCTAAACACACTCCAGTTTGAGAGACACTATCTTAGGAGATGTTTACTGAATAGGGACCTGAAAATCAAAACCAAAGAGAATGCAATATTGCTTACTGCAGATCCTTTTGGACCCAGGTCTACTCTCTCCCTTTTTCTCTAGATTAGTGTATTTTACGTGCAAATTCAGGAATGTGTAATTCAGCCTTCTGGAATCATCTCCTTCATCTTAGTCCTTTCAGGTTGCTATAACAAAATATCCTAAACCGAGTGGCTTCTAAACAATAGAAATTTATTTCTCACAGTTCTGAACGCTGGGAAGTTCAAGATCAAGGTGCTAGAAGATTCATTACAGTATCCAGTGAGGGCTTTCTGGTTCATAGATGGCTCCTTCTAGCTGTGTCTTCATGTGGTGAAACAGTGAACAAATTCCGTAATTTTTTTTTTTTTTTTTTTTTTAGACAGAGTCTTTCTCTGTTGCCTAGCCTAGAGTGGTGCAATCTTGGCTCGCTGCAACATCTGCCTTCTGGGCTCAAGCAATTCCTCTGCCTCAGCCTCCCGAGTAGCTGGGATTACAGGCACCCACCAACATGCCTGGCTAGTTTTTATATTTTTAGTAGAGACAAGGTTTCACCATGTTGGTCAGGCTGGTCTTGAACTCCTGACCTCAAGTGATCCACCCGCCTTGGCCTCCCAAAGTGCTGGGAATGCAGGTGTGAACCACCACACTCCATGGGTCTCTTTTAAGGGAAGGACACCAATCTCATTCCTTAGGGCTCCACCCCCATGATCTAATCATCTCCCAAAGACCCCACCTTTCAATACTTCGGATGTTAGAATTTCAACAAATGAATTTTCGGGGAGACGTAAGCCTTCAGACCATAGTGCCCTCTCTCTGATCCTCAATCACCTACCCTAAAACCTCAAAACTACAGGAAGGGTCATGTTCAAGCCCAGAATCACAAAAAACACAGGCTTCCCTTGGTTTGTATGGGGTCGCCTCTGTCATGTTATGACAAAACATAACTCAGTCTGTTTCTATCTATGATAATCCTACTTGAGAGGATGTGAGACCAGCACTGAAGAATGCACACTGGCTTTGGTGAAAGGCAGACCTGGGTATAAATCCTGTCATTAGCTCTTGGTAACCCTTTTTGCTTTGGACAAGATAATCTAGCTAAGCTCCAGTTTTCTCACCTAGTAAATGGGAATCATAGTGCTCAGGATTGTTAAAAGGATTAAAGATAATATCTGTAATGTGGTTGTTCAATTAATTCAATCATGCATTCAGCAAATACTTACTGAATGCCACTGTTCACTTAGGACTTTTTTCTGGTCCCTTGGGACCCATAAGTGAGTGAAACAAAGATTCCTGTCCCCATGGAGCTTAAAATTTTAGAAAGAGGAGCTAAATGGTAAACAATAAGTAAGATCAATAAGTAAATTATACCATAGGTTAGAAGTGTTAAATACAATGAAAAAAGGGGGGAACCGGGTAAATGAGATCAGGATAGCAGGGTGGGAAAGCAGAACAAATTGGGCTTCTTTGAGACAGTGAGATTGGAGTTAACCTGAGTGGGGAGAGAATGAGCCAGAGGACAAGTGTTCCAGGCAAGCGAAGAGCTGAAGCGAAGGCCTCAAGGTGGAGGGAGGGAGGAGGAAGCCTTGAAAGGCACTGTGAGGACTTCAGCTTCTACACTGGGTGAAATGGGAAGTAGAGTTGACCCTTGAACAAAACATGTCTGAACTGTGCAGGTCCAATTATACGAGGCATTTTTTCAATAAACATTGAAACAAATTTTGGAGTTTTGAGACAAATTGAAAAAACTTGCAGACAAACCACACTGCCTGGAAATATCAAAAAAAAATTGAAAATCAGCCTGGACCATATAGTGAGACCCTGTCCCTACAAAAAATTTAAAAATTAGCCAGGTGTGGTGGTGTACCCCTGTAGTCCCAGCTGCTTGGGAGGCTGAGGCAGGAGGATCACTTGAGCCCAGGAGGTCAAGGCTGCAGTGAGCCATGATCACACCACTAGACTCCAGCTTAGGGGACAGAGTGAGACGCTGTCAAAAAAAAAAAAAAAAGTTAACAAATGTTAGATATGTCATTAATGTGTAAAATATATGTAGATACTAGCTTATGTTATCATTTACTATCATAAAATTTACACAAATTTATTATAGGAAGTTAAAACTTATCAGAATGTATGCACACAACACAAAGACCCTGCGTGGTACCATTCACAGTTGAGATCAATGTAAACCAACATAAAGATGCAGTATTAAATCATAACTGCATGAAATTAACTGTAGTATACACTGTAATAATTTCATAGCCACCTTCTATTGCTATTGGTGAGCTCAATTACGTGCTGAAAATGTGACACTAATCATCTCCACATAAGCAGTTCATCTCTCTAGAAAATTGCATATTTCAGTAAAAAGTTATCTCATGCAGTTCTTGCATATTTTTTATTGTGTTTAGTGCAATACCATAAACCTTGAATAACATCATGAGACCCATACAAAGTGCCACTAGTGATGCTGGAAGTGCTCCCAAGAAAAGCCATGAGAGAAAAGCCATGCCATTACATCTGCTTGATATGTACCCTACACTGAGTTCTGCAGCTGCAGGTGCCCAACATTTCAAGATAAATGATCCAGCATAAGTACCATGGTAAAAAAAGAAAAAAGAAAGAAAATCTGTGAACACATTGCTGCAGCTATGCAAGCAGGCACGGAAACTTTGCACATTTTGCAAAATACCTTTTTATCTCATATTGAAAATGCAGCTTTTATGTGGGTGCAGGATTTCTATAATAAAGGCATACCTATAGACTCCAGTATGATTCAAGGAAAAGCAAAGTCATTATATGAGAACTTAAAGCAAAAGGAAAATGAAGAATCCAAAGCTAGAGGATTTAATGCCAGCAAAAGATGACTTGATAATTTTAGAAAGAGATTTTTGGCTTTAAAAATGTCAAGATAACAGGAGAAGCAGCTTCTGCCAACCAAGAGGTAACAGACATCATTAAGAAAATCATGACGAGAAAGGATATCTGCCTGAACAGGTTTTTCATGCAGATGAAAGTGCCATGTTCTGGTGAGGAGAAATGCCACAAAAGACATTTATTAGTAAGGAAGAGATGTAAGCACCAGGATTTAAGGCAGAAAGGGATAGTCTAATTCTACTGTATTATGCAAATGCATTTGGGTTCATGCTCAGGACTGCCCATATCTATAAAGCTGCTAACCCCTGAGCCTTGAAGGAAAAAGATAAACACCAACAGCCAGTCTTTGGTTGTACAAGTAAGCCTGGACAGTGAGAACCCGTTTTTTCTGAATTGATTCCATCAATGCTTTGTCCCTGAAATCAGGAAGTACCTTACTAATAAAGAAATGCCTTTTACAATACCATTCAGGACATAGGCATGGGCAAGGACTTCATGTCTAAAACACCAAAAGCAATGGCAACAAAAGCCAAAATTGACAAATGGGATCTAATTAAACTAAAGAGCTTCTGCACAGCAAAAGAAACTACCATTGGAGTGAACAGGCAACCCACAGAATGGGAGAAAATTTTTGCAATCTACTCATCTGACAAAGGGCTAATATCCAGAATCTACAATGAACTCCAACAAATTTACAAGAAAAAAAAAAGCCACCCCATCAAAAAGTGGACGAAGGATATGAACATAAATGAAGAAGACATTTATGCAGCCAACAGACACATGAAAAAATGCTCATCATCACTGGCCATCAGAGAAATGCAAATCAAAACCACAATGAGATACCATCTCACACCAGTTAAAATGGCAATCATTAAAAAGTCAGGAAACAACAGGTGCTGGAGAGGATGTGGAGAAATAGGAACACTTTTACACTGTTGGTGGGACGTAAACTAGTTCAGCCATTGTGGAAGTCATTGTGGCAATTCCTCAGGGATCTAGAACTAGAAATACCATTTGACCCAGCCATCCCATTACTGGGTATATACCCAAAGGACTATAAATCATGCTGCTATAAAGACACATGTACACGTATGTTTATTGCGGCACTATTCACAATAGCAAAGACTTGGAACCAACCCAAATGTCCAACAACGATAGACTGGATTAAGAAAATGTGGCACATATACACCATGGAATACTATGCAGCCATAAAAAAGGATGAGTTCATGTCCTTTGTAGGGACATGGATGAAGCTGGAAACCATCATTCTCAGCAAACTATTGCAAGGACAAAAAACCGGATACCGCATGTTCTCACTCATAGGTGGGAATTGAAGAATGAGAACACATGGACACAGGAAGGGGAACATCACACACTGGGGCCTGTTGTGGGGTGGGGGGAGGGGAGAAGGACAGCATTAGGAGATATACCTAATGCTAAATGACGAATTAATGGGTGCAGCACACCAACATGGCACATGTATACATATGTAACTAACCTGCACGTTGTGCACATGTACCCTAAAACTTAAAGTATAGTAAAAATAAATACATAGGTAAATAAAAAAGAAATGCCTTTTAAGCTTCTTTGATATTGGACAATGTACCTGGACACCCAGAACCCCATGAGGTAAATGCCAAAAGCGTCGAAGTGGTCTACTTGTCCCCAAACGCAATGTCTCTAATTCAACTTCTGAATCAAGGGATCATAAGGACCTTTAAGGCTCATTACACATGGTACTCTATGGAAAGGAGTGTCAGTGCTATGGAAGAGAACCCGGTAGGGAGAACATCATGAAAGTCCAGAAGGATTACACCATTGAAGATACTGCTCTTTTTACAGACAAGCTCATGCAAGCCATCAAGCCTGAAACAATAAATTCCTGCTAGAGAAAACTGTATCCAGACGTTGTTCATAACTTCCCAGAATTTACAAAAGAGCCAATCAAGGAAATTATGAAAGAGATTGGGGATATGGCAAAAAAGTTGGGGAGTGAAGGGTTTCAAGATATGAATCTTGGAAATATTCAAGTGCTAATAGATACCATGCCAGAGGAATTAACAGAAGATGACTTGATGGAGGTGAGTTCTTCTGAACCAGTGCTAGACAATGAGGAAGAAGATTTGGAAGAAGCAGTGCCAGAAAACAAATTGACATTAGACAATCTGGGACAAGGGCTCAGATTATCCAAGATTGCTTTTGATTTCTTTTACAACATGGGCTTTCTATATATGGGCACTGAAACTAAAGCAAATGGTGGAAGAATTGGTACTAAATAGAAACATTTTTAGAGACATGAAAAAGCAAAAAAGTCAGATAAATTACCACATATTTTCCTAAAGTTACACCAACTGTGCCTGCCTCTGCTGCCCCCTCTTCCACCTCCTTCACTTCCACCTCTGCCATCCCTCAGATAGCAAGACCAACCCCCAACTTCCTCCTCCTCCTCAGTCTGCTCAATATGAAGACAAGAAACAAGTCTTTATGATGATTCACTTCTACTTACTGAATAGTAAATACATTTTCTCTTCCTTAAGATTTTTAAATAATATTTTCTTTTATCTAGCTTACTTTATTATAGGAATATAGTATATAATACATGTAGCATACAAAATATGCATTAATTGCTTATGCTGTCAGTGAAGCTTCCACCCAACAGTAGGCTATTAGTAGTTAGGTTTGGGGGAAGTCAAAAGTTATACATGAATTTTTCACTGCCTGGTGCATCCATGCCCCTAATCCTCCCATTGTTCAAGGGTCAACTTTGGTTTTGACCCTTTAACAGTGATGAGGATTAGGGACACAATGCAGGATTTCGAACAGAGGCATGACATGAGCATTATGACTACTTACCTATCATCAGAGATGATGTGCTTCAATTATACATTCTGGAATCTTACCTTAAGTCCGAAAAACTTTTTAGTAGATTAGTCCTTTTTCAAATATTCTGCTTGGGTTTACAAGGTTTATTTTTTACAACAGGACTTTAAAATAGGACTAAATTTGCGAAGGGCCTCTTCCACGTTCACGAAACCACCTTTAAATATGACATCTCTGGAGAGGAGTGTGTGCGTGTGTCTGTGTGAATGTGTCTAAGTGTGTATGTGTGTGAATGCATAGGTGTGGTGTTGAGGGTGTACATACATGTATGTGGGGGGCTTGGTGTGTACATGTATGTACAGGCACACACTCACATGCTCCCAAGCTAATACCTGAATGCTGCTGCCATCCTACTGGACTCATGCCAAATCCCTTCCCACTCTGATATTTTAGGTGCAAACCTGTGTTTCTGGGTGTGGAGCAGAGTCTGAGAAAAAGTAATATCCCTAGGCCTGTAGTCATGGGCCAGTAATAAATGAAACTTCAGCTCTAGATACACACAGCTTGGGGAACTTGACATCTGAGAGAAAGATTTTGTAAATTATGCATTTTCTCCATGCTGCATAGTTAAATGAGAGATGATAGATACAATGTTAGATCTTGTGCAGGCATTTAGAAGGAACCACATCATCTTCAATTTGTTGGGAAATAGCTAGCAAGAGCAAAAGAGTATTCTTTCACATTGTATTTTTCCACAAAAGCCCTGTCACGAGGCACCACGTATTTCAAAGAAATTTTACTGCTAGAACTTTGTGGTACATTTTAGGGTTTCTAGCAGCAAGGGCATTAACTTCTCATATTTTACTTCATTCCTGATATCTTTATTGAAAGTTAATTTTTCTTTACAGGTCACTGTACTTGCTAATATTGCCTGAATAAAATGTAATGGTGCAATAAGGTAGAATTTGTCCCATGGAACAGATAAACGTGAGGCTATTGAATAGGGACCTTGAGCTTACCACCCTTTGTTTGCTGTTCCAAGGTGCCTCTACGATAAGCTTAACAGATCCTTTAACTATTAAACGTTCATATCCAAAAGGCACTCTATTAACATATTTATCTAATAAGAGAGGAGTGCAATATTACCCCGTATTAATTTCTTTTTTAAAATTCATCTAGAAAATTGAATTAAACCAATTCAAATCTTCTGATAGAACATGCAAGTCAATAAACTTTCTTCTCTCTCTTCTGTCATATAATCTAAATGCTGGCACTCAGTTTTATTAAATTATTATTTGTCTAAGGGTGTTTACATCAATATTCAAACTGAATGGTAATCTTCTGAGATGGAAAATATGGCAGTTTAGATGTATTCTTTTGCTGATATAGTCAAGGAGAGCATGGACCCTGGAAGTAGCCTGCCTAGGTTTGAAGCCCAGGCCTGAGCCCACTAACTTTGTAAGTAAGGTCAAGTTATCTAACCTCTCTGGAATTCCATTTCATTATCAGTGAAATGGAAATAGCAATAAGGATGTCAAGAGGATAAAATGAATTCATATATGAAAGCACTTAGAACAGTACTTGATACGTGATAAGTTGCTATCGATAAATGGAAAAATATTTATGACCTACTCTAAAGAAAAAAACTCGTGAGGTGGGGGACATGTAAATTACTGCCTCTACCTGTAGCATTATTTTGCTGGAGACCAGCTGGTCTCATTAAATCTCTCTAAATCCTCAAAGGTATAGGGCCCATGCTCTCCTCCTTGCAAAGATAGTATTCACACAGGTGATTCTGAACATGAGGCCAAATTGCCATTCTCATTTCTTCTCTTCTTTTTTGAATGTTCTCGTTGATTATAAGAGAAGAATATCTTGAGCTTATCTCTGTGAGGGAAGACCTAATATGCTCCTTCCCAGGATTATTGGTGTTTATGGGGGCAATACGGAGTGGCAAGGCCTAAGAATATGAATAATATAACCCAGAAATGGTTTTAGGGATTCATGCTCCCTGGCATTCTGATGAAATGCTGATGCTGCCATCCTTCAGGGATGTAGATCAGTGTTGAAGTGAACCCGAGAGAGTGTTGTGCGTTATTTCTATACATGCCCACACATACACACACACTAACATGGCCCTGCCCACACAGTGATCATTCACTCAAAAATGGCTTGTCCTTCCACCCATCTCCCTCCTGAAGATTCTGCATTTGTTCCCTCCGCCCAGAACGCTCTGGTCCAGCCCATGTGTTACTTCCTCAGAAAGGTTTTCTGTGATCAATCAAGGGTCTGTAACAGTAGCTGGCACATAATAGACACTCAATAAATAGTTATAGATATATGAAGGAATGATCTGTGTTTTCACAAAGTCAAACAGTATCTAGCCAAAAAGCTACAAAGTCAAAAGACAGCCTTTGTCACTTCCTTTTGAGGGGATAGAAGAGTTAACATATACACGTGGTTCAAAATTCAAGTAGTACAGAATAATGTACAGTGAAAAGTCATCTATTTTCCTGTCCTTCATCCATCCTGTTCTCCTCCTAGATACAACTGATGTTGTGAATTTTTTGTGTGTCCGTAGATATTTTCCTTTTGTCAACCACTATGTGTGTATGTGTATAGACATATCTATACAGCTATACATATATATGTATAATCTGCCCTCCCCTCCCAATTTATAACAATTATAAACAATCTTTGTTTTCTCTTTCTTCCCAGAGCTCTTCTATCTTTGCTTTGTGTTTTGTCTGTTTTGAACACCTAATATAGTTGAGCTTAGAGAATTACCAAATCAAATAATAATTATTCAATTCTTTAAAATGAGAGCTATTTCATTGAGAATAATGGCCTCAAGTCAAACACCACATGTCCTCTCTTATAAATGGGAGCTAAACAATGGGTACACATGAACATACAGGTGGAATAATGGACACTGGAGACTCCAAAACATGGGAGGATAGGAGAGATGGGGGCTGAAAAATTTCCTATTGAGTACAATGTTCACTATTTGGATGAGGGGTACACTAGAAGGCCAGACTTCACCTGTGCACAATGTATTTATGTAACAAAAATGCACTTGTATCCCCAGATATATAAATGTTTTAATTTAAAATAAATAAGTAAAATAAAATGAGAGCTCCTCTAATGTTTAAAAGTCATCTTGTTTATAAAAATTTATTTTGGGCTAGGCGCGGTGGCTCACGTCTGTAATCCCAGCACTTTGGGAGGCCAAGGTGAGCAGAACACTTGAGGTCAGGAGTTCGAGACCAGCCTGGCCAACATGGTGAAACCCCGTCTCTACCAAAAATATAAAAATTAGCGGGGCGTGGTGGTGTGTGCCTATAATCCCAGCTACTTGGGAGACTGAAGCAGGAGACTCACTTGAACCCGGGAGGCAGAGGGTGTGGTGAGCTGAGATTGTGCCACTGCACTCCAGCCTGGGAAACAAGAGCAAGACTGTCTCAAAAAAAAAAAAAAATATATATATATATATATATATATATATACATATATATATATATACAGCAACTCATTTTTTAGAATACTATGTGTTGTATAAAGCAAATAAAATGTAAAATCTACACACAAGTTCATGAGCAGATAACCTTTCTATGGCATGGGATATATTAGGAGAAGGCTCAGGAACATATCCTATCAACATAGGATATGTGGTATTTTTATATTTAACATCAGTGTGAATGTGATTTTTAAACACAGAGGGATTCTGGTAACAAATTAACTAAGCATTTTTATCCTTTAATCGTTTTTTGGAACGACTTACATGCATAGGTTAAAAATCTCCATGTCCTATGTGATCAATATCTAGTTATGTTGTTTGGGCGTCTAATACTAACGTGCCTTTATTTTCTACCCACTCAACTGCATGAAGCCATGACTTCTGCCTTTCTTCCTTTCTAGAACATTTTATTTTACTTTTCTTATCTCACATCCCAGGGGTAATGTACAAATTTCTGCCCAACACAAATATCTACTTGCTTCGTTTTACCCCCATTTTCAAATTTTCAACTCTTACAAAATCTCTTTGAGGCTCATCCATAGCTAAAAGTGATGAACCATAGAATAGGTTATGACCAGTGCTGTGTCTTAGAAATAGGAATCATTTCTAAATTAATTGGCTTAAAAGTCAATACTTTCCCACTATGAAGCCTATTATGGAAATGAATAAAACTGTAAAGTAATGAATTAAAGGTAATTTTGCATTGTATACCATTTGCCATATTTGACTTACAAATTTCACATTTAAATAAAAGAAGTTGGGGTTGAAATAAAAAGCTGTTACACAAGGAAAAAAGAAAAATACTTAATAGAAATTAATGATCACTATTTCTCTTAAAAGAAAAATAGATTACTTTTGATAAAAGAGTTCAAACAAGTGACTCATGACAATATGAGTTTTACATTTAAATATAAATGTGTGTGTGTGTGTGTGTGTGTGTGTACGCACAGACAACAATAAATTTCCTTGGAAAGCTTGGGTTCTTCTCCAACCTATGGCCAACTGAACTGAATAGCATCCTTGGAACTTTATCTTCTACCACTAATGGGCTATATTTCAGATGGACAAATTGAACAGAAGAATGAAAAAATGTAGCTGTAGAAGTTTTTTAGAAAAATTGATTCAATATTATGTTTTCAAATACAGAAACTATATACATACAAAAATATAAATACATGTCTGTGTATTTTTCATAATAAAAACTACAGAAAGCAAATCAATACTTGACAACATTTTCTTGGCTGGAAGAAATATGCAGAATGTACAGTGACTCTCAAATGGAGGTTTACATCTGGGGAGGTACTGAAATCTCAAAAAAAGGGAAAGATGCAAAATTTTTTTATTCCACTATAAGCAAAGAATCTGAAGCTTTTCAAAACATGGGTATGCGGGAGTTAGAAAGAGGGTAAGTGACTATAGGACTGCTTGGACTAAAGAAAGAACCAGTCTCTGTTTGCACTCTGGCCCCAAGTTCATAATCATGATTCTAACAGCCAGCATTTGTTGGCCATCACTCTGAGCGCCAGGCACTGGACTAAGCACTGCCTCATTTTGCCCTTCCCTGACATTCATATACACACTGTTAATACCTCTATTTTATGGATGAAGAAACAGATGTCTCGAGCGCTCGAGTAACTTACCAAGATCACACAAATAGTAAAGTCAAAGTCAAGATTTGAAACAGGACATCGATGCTTTACTTTACTTTTTTTTTTTTTTTTTTGAGACGGGGTCTTGCTCTGTCGCCCAGGCTGGAGTGCAGTGGCACCATCTCGGCTCACTGCAAGCTCCGCCTCCCGGGTTCACACCATTCTCCTGCCTCAGCCTCCTGTGTATCTGGGACTACAGGCACCTGCCACCAGGCCCGTCTAATTTTTTTTTTGTATTTTTAGTAGAGACGGGGTTTCACCGTGTTAGCCAGGATGATCTCGATCTCCTGACCTCGTGATCTGCCCGCCTCGGCCTCCCAAATTGCTGGGATTACAGGCGTGAGCCACCGGGCCCAGCCAGGACATCAATGCTTTTAACCACTGTATACTATGCTACGCTATTCTATTCTACTCTACTGGAAAGAACTGATTTTTGCTTCTCACTAAAACATTCTCATTAATGTCTGCTATAGTTGACTATGGTTACACCTTATAGTCTGTTCTCTTAAACCATATCATTTCCTAAGAGCTATATTCCAAAATTATTTGGATATTTAGCATAAATAGATGGATTGTACTGGGATTCAGTGGTTGAATTGCTGGCTTCCTACAAATTTGTTCTGTGGCGAGGTGCATAATAAAAGCTCTTTTGTCTAACAGGAATAATAATAGCTAACGATTTTTGAGTACCATGTGCTAGCTGCTATTCTGAGAGCTTTAAGTTTATTAACTGAAAGGGATTTAATCTTCATAACAACCTTATGAAGTAGGTGCTATTATTATATCCAATTTATAGATGGGAAAACTGAAAATGTGCTTTTTGAAGACCTGTGAACAGATATAATCCCTAAAAAGATATGAAAAGCAAGCTGCAAAATTAAAACAAATGCTTAATAAAATGTCTACCATACATAACATTATATGGAGTCTATTAGTTATTGAATGTAATATATGTAAAGTCTTTATTACATCTGAAAACAACTTGTAGAATAGATTTTTCTCACTTGCAAGAGTTCCTGAGTATTCACTGTGCTTGCTAAGAAAGACATCTCAGCCAACCTTTAAATAAAATGAGTATTCATAGCCAAAGAACTCAAAAGGAAAATCATAAAAATCTCTCAAACATTTTCACTGAAAAAACAGAGAAAGAGAGAGAGAGAGAAAGAAAGTTGAGGGGTTTCCCAAAGAAAGGGAAAGACTTTTGAAGGGGCTAAAATAGCCTTGGAAGTGCCAAGGACTTTACATTCACCTTGTTCAAGTTCACTCTAAGTTTAAGATGCACTAAAGAATCATGAAATAAGATTTGAAAGCTGATGATCCTACTCTGCTCCCCGCTGGCCGTATGACCCTGGGCAAAGCCCTTAGTGGCCCTGTTCCTCATCATCAAACAGTACAGTTGTAAAGATTAAACAAGGTTGTGTATTGGAAAGTGCTTTGTCAACCATATATTTCTACGGAAGTAAGATAGAGCTGTTAATTCCAGCCATTCGGTTTTTCTCCTATTGAGGGAAGAGCAATTAAAGTTCTAAGGTATTTTTAAAAGAAATTTTGTTTTCTTTATTATTAAGTAAATGTAATAATGCAACAAAATGTTGTCAAGTCACTCTCTGTCCTTGGGAGACTTCTTTCTATAAATAGCTAAGGATAATTAGCCTATTGACTTTCTGTAAATGAGCATTGCTTAGATGCTGGAGAAGTTTATTTATTTAAGTAGTCTCAACATATTCTCTGAAATATTATTTATACCTGCCAGTGCTCATCAAGGTGCCCTGAGCACTTTTGCAGCCACCAGCCTCTGGGTAAGGTGCTGCTGAGACCCACAAGGCAAATGTCCACTCTGTTTTCTCAAAAACCCAAGTCCCTGCAGCTGCCTGTGGGGCTGCTCTAAAGTGTGTGAGGGCCTCAGACACCCTGTCTCTCACTCAAGGCCTGGGCTTGAGCAGAAGAGATAAAGACTTTCTTTTCTCAGGTTCAGTGAGGAGATGGCTCAATCTGCCAGCCAGACTTTTCCCTCCACTTCAGAAATTTAAGGAACCCTATGCAAGGGGAACTTGCAAGCCCATATTGGCACAGAGGTCACTAGAGACTAAATAAAGAGAAGCAGAGAGATAAAGGGGAATGATGGAATCCCACAATTCTCTCCAACTATGTGCCAATTAATTTTCACAATATTTTCACCTGGCTGAGTGGAGCCTCAAATACTGAGGACAGCCAAACCTTCCTTCCCCCTTCTCTTAAGCTGTGTCCCCACCCCAGCACCTGTGTCCCCAGACTCACAGGCATATGCATAGCATTATGTCTTCTACCATGGAGAGACTGGGGTGGGTGTAATGAAAGGGGAGGAGGATTAAGAAGACAAACGTAGAGGAAAGGGCAAAGGGTAAGGTAACTACTCCATCTCTGTCCCTCACTCCAAAACTGAAGCGTTTGAGAGATTTAGTGCAGCTCCAGAGTAGCAGAGCCACCTCATGGCTAGGGGAACAAAGTGCAGGGCAGCAGGGCCATTCTCCCAGCCCCTTAAAGAAGGCAGGAACACCTGAACTCTGGAAGCATTGGAAACGTGGAATCAGCCCAGACTTGTCGCAGGAATTCTTGTGCTGGGCATGGCAGCAGTGAGAAATCACCAAGTGACATTACCACATCGAAGTTAGAATAGAATCTGAATCAAGGGTGCACGAATCACTGCTGCCAGCCTGGTGCAAAGATGTGCATAAAGCACCCTAAAAACAACACCCGGAAATAATGCAGTGACCTTGAGAGGCCACCAGAGTCAGACAGGTGGGGGCTCATGCTAGCATGGCTTACTTCCTAATGACAAATGTGGCCTGGGACACCTTGGTTACATTCCCTGCATTACTCCTCTCACTAATCCATCCATGTGTCTTACAGTCCTGACCCACATCTCAAGGCGCCGCTGCAGATGGAGGAGGAAGCCTTCAGCTCCCAATGGAGAACCACTTGTGGGCTCGACAAAACTCCTTCTCATATAAAAGTTCAACTAGGTTTTTGACTCTTTATCAAAAATTCGAACATGGGACAAGTTGATAAAGTTTACACCTGTCAGTGAGACAAAGATGATAACAATTAGGCACAAAAACTGACTCATCTTATGCAACTCTTGCACCCAAGAGGGCTGTGTAGCAGGTAGTCTGAACTTGCTACATACCATGCCTTAAATCTTTGTCCAAAGAAAGACAGCACTGGGACAGGTTTACACTGAACCTAAAGAGTTGCTCTGGTGGTCTTCTCAAGCTTGAAGCAACTATTTCCATCTTCCCAGGACTGAAATGGTTATGAATCACTGTTTCTATGTTTAAATTTTGATTTCTTATGATTTTTAAACATAAATGTTGCTACTTTTAGCTGTTCACAGATCTAGAAAGGCATGGATACATACCTAAAATTTGTGGCTGTATTAGATACAATCTCCTTTCACAAAATCTTGCATATCACACTACTCGCAAAAGGGTGCCTTTTCCCAGTTGTATGGCAGGGAGTGGGAGGAAATTTCACTTTATGTTAAAATGTCAACTTTTGATGGAATAAAACCTGAAAATGAAGAGACTATCATATGAATAAGAGAAGATAATATTGTCCATTTACTACCTAGGTGGATTTCACTGTTTCTTTTAAAAAAAAAAAGTTTGAAATGGAAAGGAACTTTTAAAAGCCAAATTAGGCACCAAAAAAAGTTCTTATCTTACTCTGATTCCCCCTAGTCCCATTCACCTCTGTCTATGACCCAAAGCATTCTAGGGAGAATAATAGGAAGAGGTAAAAGGAAAAGAAGGTAGAGGAAGAATAAAATTGTCCTCCAAGAATCTTGGGAGACACTAAAAATTAGGGAAAAGGATGCAGAACTTCAAATGAAATCACAGAATAAAATCTTACATTTTTGCTCCAACACAAGCATGCTTTCTATGCTCACTAGTTATATTAATATAAGGTGTAATTTAATGGGTCTTCATTTGCCATTTGAAATCTGTTTAACAGAGTTGCTCTATCTGGTTTTATCTACTTTAATTAATGTTTACACTTCTACTCCTAAATCTAAGGCATCTTCAAAAAGGGTATTGCCTAAAACTTTAAAATGATACAACTGTTACTCTAAATAGTCATTTAGTCTCAATCCTACTTGGGTCTATTTGGTTCTGGCTGGAGTACAGTGGCTCCTTCACAGCTCACTGCAGCCTCAATCTGCCAGGCTCAAGTGATCCTCCAACCTCAGCTTCCCGAGTAGCTGGCATGTGCCAGCATGCCTGGCTGATTTTTTATTTTTATTTTTAGTAGTGATGAGGTCTTCCAATGTTCCCCAGGCTGATCTTGAACTCCTGGCCTCAAGCAATGCTCCTACCTCAGCCTCCCAAAGTACTGGGGTTACTGCACCCAGCAAGTTTAAAATCTTTAATGGAACAAAAGAGAGTCACTATTTCAGGGGAACGCTCCTTGCTACATGGACAAAGGATGCAGAAGCTGGAATCTAGCTTTTGTTTTTGTCCTCCTTCGTTGAGGAGCAGGAGCATAGGATTGAGCTAATTGACTTCCATAACTCATGGCACATTGCTTTACTTGGTCCTAGGAAAGTATCTCTTTTATTTTACTTCCGAATTGTGTACTACTCCCTATTCCTTTTCCATTTCCCCCTCCCCAAACTGGCTTCGTTTCTCACGTGTTTGATATATTTTTCTTTTATCGGACCACCCTTATTCTGTACTCAAGCCTCCCCCCAATCTTGGCACCCACTCTCCAGAGTCTTCTCCCCATCTATGGTCATGCCCTGATGTCAGCTTTAGCACCCTGGGTTATCTGTCCCTCTGCCTCCTCACTCACCATTTCCTTCCCTGCTGGCTTGATGTTGCCATGACTGTCCAATCAGTAACCACCCTGCTAGGCTCAGGGCTGCAGTTCTCCAACAAGGGCTATCTGCAGAAATAGCCTGGATCTTCCAGGAGGCCTTTGGCTTCCCAGAATCTGCTATCAGGGAACCTCCATCTAACACATAACCAAAATATAATAACTCTCTTGGAACTCTAAGGAGTATGTGTCATACATACTCCTAATTCAGAATTGGAGAACAAAAAGTATCTTCATAATGGCATTGAACTCTACTTCAGGGGAACTTGGAAAATATGAAAGAGATGAAATACTTGTTTGTGTCTGCTCTTCATCAATGGTGGCCTGCTATTCAGGATTTACTAGGCAACCATAATGTTCAAGCACTGACTAGCTATCCAGAATGCAGACAATGTGTGCCCCCAGTTCAAAAGAAGCATAAAGGAGAAAATATTATTGTGTTTATAACACCATAAAGGGATTGAAAATGAGCCATGGTCCGCCAAACTGACAACGTTCAGATTTATGCTACTGTTGGGGGCCTGTTGCCAATCTTGGACTCCAGTTGACCCTGCTGTAGGCTGAAAGAGTTCTTACATGTCCAAGAAAATTCTGGTCACCCACTGGACACACCATTCTTTTGGTGGGATTTACCACAGCAGGCCCATCAGAGAGGTGGCTTAGTAGACTGTTAATAATTGTGTTCTTTATGAAAAAGCTTTCAAAATATGCAGTATGATAGAAATTCTTTGAAACTCATTTTAAATCTTCAATCTGGCAATGTCAAGCAGACAAAACATGGAGCAGCATATGTTTTTAAGTATCTCACAGCTGTCGTCTTAAAAGCTGTAGACAGCTTTAGTTCAGCCAGCATACTCATTTCCTGCAAATAAAAAGTGGAACAGACAAATACCCATATCTCTGCACTCAAAATGCATGTGCTTGAATATTATTCTTCATTATATATAGCATTTTTTATTTGTAAAGCACTTTCTAATTACTCTGGTGACTTACTCTCTAAGGCAATCCTGTGAATGGCATTTTCAGAGTTGATAGACAAGAGAACTAAAATGCTGAGACTGTGAAACAGGCTGAGGGCCTGTGCCTCTTAGGTCCTGCAGTTCCATGTGTTGGGATGAGGAGATGTTGAAAAATGTGAGGTGCATTTAGTGACTTCTGAATCACTACTTTCTGCCCTAAGTGGATGTTCTTGGGGCAACCTGTTATGTGGTGAGATCTGTCCTTGGCAATGTGAAAGTAATGCTGGTTTATACTTTATGATTCTTTTCTCCTAAGTTACTTAAAGTGCTTTTCAGGTAATAACTCACAAATTACCCTAGCATCTCTATGATACATGTCTGCAGCAGATATTATCTTCACTTTAGCAATAAGAAAGAAATGGAAGCATAGAGTCGTAGAACAACTTAGAGCCTCCCCTGGCTCCCAGCCAGCAGGCTGATTTAGCAAAGAAGCATGCAAGTAAATTCAATGAAGATCATTTTTCTTTGAGACAGGGTCTTGCTCTGTTGCCAGGCTGGAGTGCAGTGGTGCAGTCATAATTCATTATAACCTCAAACTCCTGGGCTCAAGCTGTCCTCCCACTTCAGCCTCCCAAGTAGTTGAGACTACAGGTGTGCACGACCATGCCCAACTAAAATTTTTTAAGAAATGGGGTCTTTCTATGTTGGGCAGGCTGCTCTTGAACTCCTGGCCTTAAGTGATCCTCCTGCCTCAGCCTCCCCAAGTGCTGGTAATACAGGCACGAGCCACCATGCCTGGACTCAATGAAGAACATTCTGATGGAAAAGACTTCAAACATACTTATCTATTAGCAACAAAACTAAGAAATAATTATGTGCTGAGTCCGAAATAGGGCTCTTTGCACTGATGATTCACAAGAAATATTAAATGACTGCAGCAACAATAAGAATCTGCTTGTTCTTTGTTTAGGAGCAGATTGCAGACCCACTTTGGCCATTTAAACTTCTTTTCAAGGCCAATAAATTCTTATTGAGGGATTTTTTTGTTCCCCTCTATTCAGAAAATAGAAGCCCCTTTTGCCTCAGAAAATGTTTGTCTGAAAAAAATGTTTTTAAAACTTTATGAAATAAACAGAAAAAAGAAATGGAACAAGTATAGTTCCTGCCATGCATAATTAACCGGGTAGCTCTTAGCATGTGTGTGTGTTTATTCATCTGATTTTCCAGCTCTTTCAAGGATCCAAATGTAAAATGGAGCACTTGGGAAAAACTCGCAGATTTATAAGGCACTCTGGGGAATGCAAGGTCTATAAACCCACACATTAGCCTCATCCATAGCTAGGGTATGAAGTTCTTTTACTGCCACAATATGGACCGCAATGTTTCTAATCCAGAGATAATTTGGTATCAGTAACCAATATAACATTGGCACTGAAATGTCCTTCATTTCCCTTTACTGCTTCCAACCTAGGCAACGTGAATGTAATTGAGTGGAAATTGCTTTTCAAGGAGTTGTGTCTGCACTAGAACATGAAACAAAGGATTGAGAGTCCATCTCATCTCCTCAGGCCAGCTACCAAGCACTTTTATATTTGTTTTTTTTATTATTATACTTCAAGTTTTAGGGTACATGTGCACAACGTGCAGGTTTGTTACATATGTATCCATGTGCCATGTTGGTGTGCTGCACCCATTAACTCGTCATTTAGCATTAGGTATATCTCCTAATGCTGTCCGTCCCCTCTCCCCCCACCCCACAACAGTCCCCGGAGTGTGATGTTCCCCTTCCTGTGTCCATGTGTTCTCATTGTTCAATTCCCACCTATGAGTGAGAACATGCGGTGTTTGGTTTTTTGTCCCTGCGATAGTTTACTGAGCATGATGGTTTCCAGTTTCATCCATGTCCCTACAAAGGACATGAACTCATCATTTTTGTGGCTGCATAGTATTCCATGGTGTATATGTGCCACATTTTCTTAATCCAGTCTATCGTTGTTGGACATTTGGGTTGGTTCCAACTCTTTGCTATTGTGAATAAGCACTTTTATATTTGAAAACTTAACAGAAAGTTCATATGGTGGCTTCTCATGCTGAATTTATATGGTTTAAGTAGAATTATGTACTGAATACAGTTTTCACAAGGCAATAAACAGGAGTGCAAAAATAGAACCTTTACTTTTCTCTGTAATCAAGCTAAACTTCTATCTCAGGCTCTGAGTCTTCTCTGTAGCAGGAAAGTTAATCTTCCCGATTTAAATTAATTCAAATTAGTGGTTCTTCAGTCACTTCAAGGATAAAATTAGACAAATTCAGGGTTTCATGCTTTCCCTTTCATTGTTTTGGGATGTCAGTGCAGTCCTGTGGGAACTGCATGCATCATGGTGCTGCGAAGTGAGGCAGCTTCTCTACTGGCATCTGATGACAGCACTTTCACCTGCTGGTCTTTGGTCAATAGTCTCTATCTCCATAGCATCCTCTGTTGGTGTGCTTGGGTCCACAATGGCCTCTGACTTTTCCATGCTGCTCCTGACTGGAAACCCTTGTCACAACCTCTCTCAGCCACGTCCACAACCCACTAGGGACATTGAAAATTCTTGTGGGCTCTTCTCTAAGCTGCAGGAGTCTCAGAATTTCCAGAGCCCTTCTTACCTAGATTTGCCTCATTGCCGTCTCTGCTTTGCTAGTGCTTCAATGTGCCCATGAGGTTCGCTGTGCCCTCAGGCCTCACCCACAAAGCAAGCACAATTTTTCTCTGCTCTTGGAACCCTCCAAGCCAATCTGAACCTTCTCTCAACCTCACCCAGGGATTGGTCACTGCTAAACAAGGACTCTAGAGTCAAACTTCCAGAGTGCAAACACTGGCTCTGCCACTTACTAGCTTTGAGACTTTGGGCCAGTCTCTTGACTCCTTCGTGCCTCAGCTTTCTCATCTACAAAATGGGATCTACATCATAAGGTTGTTGAGAAGAGTAAATGGATTAAAATATGTATATTTGGAATACTGGCTGGCACATAGTAAATACTACATGGGTTGGATATGATTATTGCTGCTGGTCCATGGTGGAGGCTGAGGATGAGGCACTTCTCTCAGAGCCATATCAGCATCTACCTCCAAGCCCGTTGAGGGGAAGAATTAGCTGTCACTTCGCACTGTCTTCTCATTCTAGTGTCTACTGTATAAACATTGTGCTCTGAATCCTTCAGTCTCTTAGGCTTTGGGAAATCAAAATACCTTTTCTCTTTCAAAAACCTGAACTTATCCAATTTCAGTCTTTGACTGTGCCATAGACATCAAGAAACTATTAAACTGTTGGAAATTAAAAGTCAAGAATTTGTCTTCTTCACTTGTCTCTCCCCTAAGGTAATAACCTGATCTCCCTGATCGGGGGAAAGACTATAAGTTACAAAGCTAGCATTTCCTTCTGTTTTTTTTCTTTGGATGAGGAAATTAAGTTTCCATCCAATTATTTTTTTCTTTTTATTCCTTTTACAGCCATCAGAAAACTTCAGAAGAAAGAGAGATAGAAAACAGGATATTATGGGGATAAAAAGGGAGAAGGACAAGATGGCTGGCTAAATCCAGCCAGGAAGAGCTTCTCCCACTAAGAGAGGCCAGAGTAGCATGGCATATTCCAAAAAGATCTTATGAGAGAATGCACTGAAAGTGGATGGAGAAATGATGCAGATACTGGGGCTGAAGTGGGAGGAAGCTGGGAACCCTGCACAAGGTTGCCAAGTGCTGAGTCTCATTCCTGCCCCTGAAAGCTCCCAAGCAAGGAGTGAGTGAGGGAATTGCAGAGTGGCTAACTCCTACCGTGGACCACTGGGATCCTAGCTGCAGGAGATTGCATGGCCCCCATGAGCATTTAAGTTGGCAGGGAAAACTACCAGGAGAGTCAGTAAAGACAGAGATCCAGTCTGCATGCAACCTGGGGAATTTGGTGTACAAAGGGGTGCAAAGGAATATGGACATACCACAAGGCTCGCCATACTTCTCTAGGTGACTGTGACCTTTGTTAACTGCTTGACCTGGCAAGCAGGGCTGTCTTTTCCATGGGACCAAGTTAAGTGTGATCTACATACACACATACCCATCCACTGGTCCCTCCCAGGGTCCCTGCCTGGCCACTTCCATGAAATCAGGCACACAGTGAAGCATCCCCTGCTCTGCCAGAGCACTTTTGCCAATCACCAACACCATAGTGCTATTACTGGTGGCCCCTGCCACCCCACCATAGCACTTTCACTGGTGGCCCCCACTGCTCTACTGGAGCACTTTCACCAATGGCCCCCCAACTGTCTTCCTGGAGTGCTTTTGCTGGCAATCCCTGATGCAACACTTTAGTCAGCAGCCACCAACAGAGCACTTTTGCCAGTGGCCTAGAAGCACCTCAACCCTCCAACCTCAGTACAGCCAGTGCTCAACCTAGAGGGGCCAGAGGGCAAAGGCATGGGGATGGTCCCAGCTCCCTACAGCTAGAGGACACAGCTCAGGAGTGCTATACTAAGGCTTGTCCATCTGAAAACATTCATAGCTCCAACTTATAGTTGAAGTCAATCAACTATATTCAACTTAAATGATCCAAGAGTTGAAAGATGATATAACCATTTTAAGAAAGATTCAAACTGAACTTCTAGAATTGAAGAATTCACTACAGCAATTTTGGAATACAATGGAAGTAATAACAACAGAATAGTCCAAGCTGAGGAAAAAATCTCAGAGCTTGAAGATTACTCCTTCAACTCAATGCAAGCAGACAAAAATATAGAAAAAAAGAATTTTTAAAAATGAACAAAACCACCAAGAAATATGGGATTATGTAAGGAGACCAAACCTATGACTCGTTGACATTCCTGAAAGAGAAGGAAAGAAAGTAAGCAACTTGGAAAACATATTTCAGTATATAATTTTCAAAAAATTTCCCAATCATGCTAGAGAGGTTGACAGGCCAATTCAAAAAATTCAGAAAACCCCTGCAAGATACTATACAAGATGACCATTTCCAAGACACAGTCATCAGATTGTCCAAGACCAACAGGAAAGAAAAAAATCTTAAAGGTAGAGAAGAGGAGCCAGTCACTTAAAAAGAAAACCCCATCAGGTTAACAGTGGACCTTTCAGCAGAAACCTTACAAGCCAGAAGAGATTGGGGGCCTATTTTCAGTGTCCTTAAAGAAAAGAACTTCCAACCAAGAATTTCATATCCAGCCAAACTAAGCTTCATAAACAAGGGAGAAATAAAATCCTTTTCAAACAAGAAAATGGTAAGGAAGTGTTTTACCACTAGGCCTACCTTACATAAGGTCCTTAAGGAAGTGTTAAATATGGCAACAAAAGAAAGATTTCTGCCATCAAAAAAAAAACACACACACACACACACACACACACACACACACACACATACACACTTGCAGGTGCAGGGGCTGGGGGCTGGTGTAGCCTCTGTGCCTCGTTGTCCCTGGCACCACCTGGACATCACTCAGGCTGCCGGCACCATGAAGATCTGGACTTCGGAGCACATCTTTGACCACCCATGGGAAACTGTTACAACAGCTGCAATGCAGAAATACCCAAACCCTATGAACCAACTGTGGTTGGAGTTGATGTGTTGGACAGACATATAGATCCCTCTGGAAAGTTGCACAGCCACAGACTTCTCAGCACAGAGTGGGGACTGCCTTCCATTGTGAAGTCTCTTATTTGTGCAGCAAGAATGAAAACATACATGCAAGAACATTCCGTAGTTGATCCTGTAGAGAAAACAATGAAACTTAAATCTACTAATATTTCATTTATAAATATGGTTTCAGTAGATGAGAGACTTACACACAAACCACATCCTCAGGACCCAGAAAAAACTATTTTGACTCAAGAAGCCATAATCACCATGAAAGGAGTTAGCCTCAGCAGTTACTTTGAAGAACTGATGGCAAGTATGATATCCTCAAACACTAGTAAAGGCCAAGAAGCAATAGAATGGGTAATACATAAATTAAATGCTGAGATTGAAGAACTGACAGCCTCAGCAAGAGGAAGCATAAGGACTCCAATGGCAGCAGCAGCATTTGCAGAGAAGTGGTCATGAAAGTTGGTAGACAACGTTGGGTAGCCCAGGTCTCTCCAAGCTGACTATATATTTATTTGTTATTTAAAAAATACAACTATATTTTAGGTAGTTTTTTTTTTATAAACTGGTGTAAGACTATGTAATTTTTGATCAAAGCAGATGCAGGGCCTCTAAATAAAAGGGATCATCTGAAATTAATGTTGTTTGAAATTACTATCTGATTTTGAGGGTTCCAGTCTTTCTGTGAAAATTCAACAAGAACTCCTTGGAAATTGGTATTGATATTGAATCTCCTTAAGGTAGAATTTTCAAGCTTTTCATATATTGGAACTCCACCTGACTTTGGACCAACCCCAGAACGGAGCAGAGCCACCTCCTATAGACGCACATTGCCCTGCTGCTGTACACTTCAACAGCTTGCACAAGGGAACTCACTTAAAAGGAGAAATTGTGTAGTTTTAAAATATATTTTGTGTAAAATAACTTGCCGTGCTATAAACCACCATTCAAAACCAGTGTTTTGATTTGGTACTTAAATATTTTTGGAGTGAAAATTATTACTAAAGTAACATGACTCTAACAAAAGTATGGTTTCATTAAAGAATACTGTATTGATTTGCCAAAGTTTTGTATCTTAGTAAAGGTATTAACTTCCTGGGATTTGTACTTTGTGATTTAGTATGCTGTACCACGGGCTGGTTATGTTTACTGAAAAAAATAAAGTCATTACCTGGGTTTTGCAGTGCTCTAACTTAGAAGAACAGCTGTTCACATCTTTTAGCATTTCACATTTGCCTAACTTAAAAATTTTCATGTGTCAAAATCATGGTTTTGTAATTGCTGAGGTATGATATGTCAGATTATTTTAATATAATTACTTTTTGAAGTAATTGTGACCACAAAACATCTTTTTTACATGAAGGAGCTGTATATCATTGGAAATCACTCAAATGATGTTTTGCTCTGAAGCATAAACCCCAGGTACTTAATGTCTTTAATAATACAGGGCCACTGCAGGATTTGGGGGCGGTGGGGAAGAACAAGGATAATGGTGGGGGGAGGCTTGGCCTGAAACTAACCACTGAGTGAATTGCACTGCAGCTTTTATTTTTGGGAATTCCTTATTTGGGATGTCAGAGGGCAACTTCAAATTGAAAAACAGTTCAATAAATGTACTTTGTTTTATATTTTGTAGCAGGCAATTATCAACCACTAAATAATAGCTTTGACATTTGCAATAGTTGCATAGAGAGTATTTTTACTAGAAGATGATTAGCTCTTCCCTTTATTTTACTGTGCTTAATGTGATAAACTTCTAGTCATGTTTCCTATCAACAGAACAGTTAATATATATACATAAACCATAGAAATAGTATAACAAACTATTTTAAAATTATCATTTTTCTACTTAAAAATTGTTTAGCTTAAGAATTCTTAGGACATTTGTAAAAGCAGGTTAAATTTAATAAGGTTTCTGATTCTTTTTTGTAACTGGAGATAGTTTTTACAAGTGAATAACATTTCTTCCAAATAAAACATCACTAAATAATTGATATTTGATGAACATCTGCCTTGTATAATTTCTGCAAATTACACTTGTTCTGAAAAAGGTGTAATGCCCTAATGATAAGAGATTTTTAAACAAATCCTTATCCTTTGATTTTTTAAACTCTGATCTAATGATAAAATTCTATACATTTTCATTTTCCAGGGTAGTTAGTTACCTTTTTTGAAATAGCTGGTAATTGATAGCTTTTACCTGTTAAACATACACAGCAAACAAATGTATTTAAGAAGACTAAACTGGAATAAATGTTCATAAATGAAACCCTTGGACTATTTAATACTAAAGTTGAAATCTAGATTCAGAAAAACTTTTGTTAATAAAAGCTTTCTTTTAAGTGAAAAAGAAAAACACACTTAAGTACATAGCCCACTGACACTAGCAAGCAACTACACAATCAAGTTTACATAACGACCAGCCAACAACATAATCATAGGATGAAATCCTCATGTATCAATATTAACCTTCAATGTAAACAGGCTAAATGCCCCATTTAAAAGACGCAGAGTAGCAAGTTGGATAAAGAAGGAAGACACAACTGTCTGCTGTCTTCAAGAGACCCATCTCACACGTAACACCCATAGGCTCAAAGCAAAGGGATGGAGAAAGATCTATTATGCAAATAGAAAACAAAAAAAGAGCAGGGGTTGCTATTCTTATATCAGATCAAAAAGACCTTAAACGAGCAATGACCAAAAAGGACAAAGAAGCGCATTACATAATGATAAAGGGTCCTACAGGAAGACTCAACTATCCTAAATATACATGCACCCAACACTGGAGCACCCAGATTCATAAGACAAGTTCTTAGAGACTTAAAAAGAGACTTAGCCACACGATAATAGTGGGAGACTTCAACAGCCCCACTGACAGCATTAGACACAGCATCAAGGCAGAAAACTAACAAAGATATTCTGGACTTAAACTCAACACTTGACTAATTGGACTTAATAGACATCTACCAAATACTCCATCGAACAACAACAGAATTACATTTTTCTTATCTGCCCATGGCACGTACTCAAGATCAACCACATGCTCGGCTGTAAAGCAAGTCTCAATAAATTAAAAAACAACTGAAATCATACTAACCACCCTCTTAAACCACAGTGCAAAAAAGGTAGAAATCAATATCAAGATCTCTCAAAACAATACAATTACATAGAAATTAAAGAATTTGATCCTGAATAGCTTTTGGGTAACGAACAAAATTAAGACAGAAATCAAAAACTTTTTGAAACTAATGAAAACAGTGATACAATACACCAAAGTCTTTGGAAAACCATTAAAGCAGTGTTAAAAGGAAAGTTTATAGTACTAAATGCCTACATCAAGTAGTTAGAAAGATCTCAAATTAACAACCTAACATCATATCTAGAGGAACCAGAAAATCAAGAACAAACTAACCCCAAAGCTAGCAGAAGAAAAGAAATAACCAAAATTAGAGTAGAATTGAATGAAATTGAGACTCAAAAATCTATTAAAAAGATCAATGAAACCAAAAGTTTGGTTTTTTCAAAGAATAAATAAGAATGATACACCACTAGCCAGGTTAACAAAGAAAGAATGAGAGAAAATCCACATAAGCACAATCAGAAATGACAAAGATGACATTACAACTGACTCCACCAAAAAAAAAAAAAAACCTCAGAGACCATTACTAACATCTCTATGCACATGAACTAGAAAACCTAGAAGAAATGGATAAATTCCTGGAAACACACAACCTCCCAAGAATAAACCAGGAAGAAACTGAAACCCTGAACAGACCAGTAACAAGTTCCAAAATGGAATCAGTAATTTAAAAAACCTAACAGCTAAAAAAAGTCCTGGACCAGACAGATTCACAGCTGAATTCTACCAGACATACAACAAAGAGCTAGTACAAATCCTCCTAAAATTATTCCAAGAAATCAGAGAAGTGGAGACTTCTCCCTAACTCATTCTACAAGGCCAGCATCATTCTGATACCAAAACCTGGCCCAAGAAAATACTTGCAAACTGAATCCAGCAGCATATCAATAAGTTAATTCATCATGATCAAGTACGCTTTATCCCTAGGATGTAAGGTTAGATCAATGTACACAAATCAATCAATGTGATTCACCATGTGAACAGAATTAAAAACAAAAATCATATGCTTATATCAATACATGCCGAAAAAACTTTCAGCAAAATTCCATGCCCCTTCATGTTAAAAACCCTCAACAAACTAGGCATCAAAGAAACATACTTCAAAATAATAAGAGCCATCTATGACAAACCCACAGCCAACATCATACTGAATGGGCAAAAACTGGAAGCATTCCCCTTAAGAACTGTAACAAGAAAAGGATGCCTATTCTCACTACTCCTATTCAAGATAGTACTGAAAGTTCTAGCCAGAGCAATCAGGCAAAACAAAGAAATAAAAAGCACCCAGATAGGAAAAGAAGAAATCAAATTATCTCTCTTTGCTGACAATACAATGCTATACCTAGAAAACCTCAAGAAATCTGCCAAAAGGCTCCTAGAACTGATAAATGACTTCAGTAAAGTTTCAGGTTACAAAATCAATGTACAAAACTCAGTAACATTTCTATACACCAATAACATTCAAGCTGAGAGCCAAATCTAGAACGTAATCCCATATATAATAACCAGAAAAACAATTTTTTTAAAAAACTTAGGAAAACAGCTATCCAAGGAGGTAAAAGATCTCTACAATGAGAATTACAAAATGCTGTTGAAATAAATCAGAGATAACACAAACAAATGAATAAACATTACATGCTCATGGATTGGAGGAATTGATATTGTTAAAATGGCCATAAGCCCAAAGCAATTTACAAATTCAATGTTATTCCTATTTACCAATGTCATTTTTCACAGAATTAGAAAAAAAAGATTCTAAAATTCATATGGAACCATAAAAGAGTCCAAATAGCCAAAGCAATTATAAGCAAAAAGAACAAAGCTGGCAGCATCTTACTACATGATTTCAAACTATACTATAAGGTTACAGTAAACAAAACAGCATGGTACTGGTACAAAGACAGACACATAGACCAATGGAACAGGATAGAAAACCCAGATATAAAGCCACACCTATAACCGCCTGATCTTCAACAAAATTGACAATAAAAAGCAATGGTAAATTGACTTATTTATTCAACAAATTGTTCAGGGATAACTTGGTAGGCATATGCAGAAGATTGAATCTGGATCCCTACCTCTCACCATATACAAAAATTAACTCAAGATGGATTAAAAACTTCAATGTAAAATGTAAAACTATTAAAATCCTAGAAGAAAAACTAGAAAATACCATTCCGGACATGGGCCTTGGGAAATAATTTATGTCTAAGTCCACAAAAGCATTTGCAACAAAACCAAAAATTGACAAGTAGAAACTAATTAAAGAGCTTCTGCACAACAAAAGAAATTATCAATAGAGTAAACAAACAATGTACAGAATGGGAGAAAATATTCACAAACTATGCATCTGACAAAGGTCTAATATCTAAAATCTATAAGGAATGTAAAAATTCAATGATCAAAAAACAAATAATCTCATTTAAAAATAGGCAAAGGACATGAACAGACACTTCTCAAAAGAAGACATTCATGTGGCCAACAAATACATGAGAAAACGCTCAACATCAGCAATTATTAGAAAAATGCAAATCAAAATCACAATGAAATACCATCTTATGCCAGTTAGAATGGCTATTATTAAAAAGTCTAAAAATAACCCGCGCTGGTGAGGTTGCAGAGGAAAGGGAACACTTATACACTATTGGTTGTTATGTAAATTAGGTCAACCTCTGTGGAAAGCAGTTTGGAGATTTCTCAAAGAACTTAAAACAGAACTAGCATTTGACCCTGCAATCTTACCCAAAGGAAAATGAATCATTCTACCAAAAAGACACATGCACACGAATGTTCACTACAGTGCTATTCACAATAGCAAAGACATAGAATCAACCTAGATGCTCATCAATGGTGGACTGGCTAAAGAAAATGTGGTACATACCCACTATGGAATACTATGCAGCCATAAAAAAGAATGAAATTGTGTCCTTTACAATAACATAGATGAAGGTGGAGGCCATTATCATAAGAAAACTAAGGCAGGAACAGAAAATTAAATATCACATGTTCTCACTCATAAGTAGGAGCTAATATTGAGTACACATGGACATAAACATGAGAACAATAGAAACCTGAGACTACTAGAGCAGGGAGGATGAGAGAGTGAGAGGGGGTAAAGGTAGAATAACTATCCAGTACTATGCTCCCTACCTGGGTGATGGGATCATTTGTACACCAAACTCCAGTAACATGCAATTTACCTTTGTAACAAACCTGCACACGTACCTACTGAACCTAAAATAAAAGTTGAAAGAAAAAAAACAAGAAAATAGAATGAGAAGGAAGAATTGGTGCGATCCACTGGAAATTCTTGTTAGCAAAGTGATGGTCCCTGGGTCAGAAGTTAGAGAATATGGCTTGCTCATTGGTGTGTTTTCGACATCTTCTTTCTGCTTTTGCCCTCTTCTCTCTACTTTCCAATGATGAGAAGTGGAGATGTTATTTAATATTAGGCAGGTGAATTCAACTAAAATACTGCAAGGGCTGGCCCTGTTTTCCATGCCACAGTACCTCATTCAGCAAACAGGCTGGTAGTTCGCTAGGAAGCATTTTCTCTTAATTGAACTGCTAGTCTGATCATTTGTGGGGATAAGAATAAGAAGGTGGCTAGGCTGGCCACACCTGTCCCATGCTTCAAATATTTCCAGAAGTCTTGAGAGCAGTTAAACACTATCCAAGGCAATAACCCACCAAATGAATGACTTCAGGCAACTCATGGAAAAATGTGAAAAATACAAGAAAACAAGTGTGACATTGTCATCTGCAACAGCACAAAATCAACCCATATCACCAGGACTCGGCTGCTCTATGATTGGAGCAAAGATGCTAATGGTTATCCTGAAAAATTAAAATTAGTAATAATTCTGTTCCCACAAGAGCTTTGTTCTGTTCTGAGCACAAATGGCATCAACATCTTGGAAGCTGATGGTTAGCTAACTTGAAGCAGATCCTCTAGAAATGTATCTGTTTATGCATTTATTTTAGAGACAGGGTCTTGCTTTGTCACACAGGCTGGAGTGCAGCTGTGCAATCACAGCTCACTAGAGCCTCGACCTCCTGGGCTCAAGTGATCCTCTCGCCTCAGCCTCCCAAGTAGCTGGGTCTACAGGCATGCAGCACATGCCCAGATAATTTCTTCATTTTTTGTAGATATAGGGTATTTCTGTGTTGCCCAGGCATGTCTTGAACTCCTGGCCTCAAGCAATCCTCTCACCTCAGCCTCCCAAAGCCTAAGATTATAGGCATGAGCCACTGCACCCAGCCTAAACATTTATTTAAATCATGGGATTGCCCATTGGAATTTTCATTTTTAGCTCTAAATATGTTTTCGGTTACTGAACCAGATCTTCCAGCATTAGAATACATCCCCTGTGCATACTCAAGAGATATATTACCTCTTCCAGGCCACTACAGGAATATTTGATGAATTACGACCCAGGCTATAATAGGAGAACATTACTCACACCAAGTCCCTGAAAGCATCTGTTTAGTTCCACAGGCTCAAATGTTACAGCTTAAAGTCTTCAAAAACCTTTTAAAGAAACAGCTAAATGACACCACCAGGCATTTTCAATCAACCCACATTCATTTGAACTTCAAGTGGTCAAACTTTGTGTGAGAAAAGGTAACACCTTTTTCTCAATAGTCATGGGCTACCTCAATACAATGTTCTTCCACCCTCAGATTAGCTCTGTCCACGGTTTTTAAATGTCAGCTTTCAGGCACTAATGAATCCACAGCTTCAGCTCAGTGGTTACAATGGAGTTAATTATGATATATGAGAGGCAGGATCCTTGAGAATGCCCCAGGCAGGGAGCTTTTAAAATCTCAGATTCATTTATGTACGTAAGGGAGGCTGTTCCATGTTTCTGTAAAACCACAAAATTATTGATCATTTTCATTGGCATCACTTTCATCCTAATAGTTTCAGACTGATATTAAATGTATAATTAAATGACTGCCCCATTGTTTGGTCTCAGATAATGGTAATAGCTCACACTTAACAGAGGGTTTATTATGGTCTACTCACTGTGCTAGGTTCTTTTCTACAAACATTGTCATTTTACATAAGCCTCAGGAAGGTTCAGGAGCTTGTCTAACGTCACACAGCTCATGAGTGGTGACACTGGAACTAAACCCAGGTTGGTCTGATTTCAGAGCATGAACTCTTTACTCCACCAGCCCATCCCACTGCATATACTACATAATTTAATCAAAAATTGAGCTTCTCTATTTTCAGCCGCCAAATCAGAGCCAAATATGATTTTGCCTCTGAATAGATATTAAATTTTCCTCCTTGAATTGTCTTTCCTTTTTTCCTTCTTTCCTTTTTAGCATATCTCTTTGCCTCCTTTCACCTTAAATCCCTGCCCCCTTTTAAATGCCAAGAGTCTCAAGCTCCACCCTCACAGAACGCCCCTGCAATAACACAGTATATCCATTAGGGTCTAGAAGTCACTTGGAAAATTAAAGCAAAACCTCACAAAATATAATCATTCTTAATTCTTAAAAAATTAAAAGCAATTAAACTGAACAAAATATTTTGTCATAAAAACTTGCACATTTGTACTGATATTTGCTTCTTTATAGCCCATACCTGAAATTATAGTCACGCACCACATCACGATGTTTCAGTCAGCAATGGGCCACACTGCCAGTCCATAAAAGTATAGCACATGCAATTGTGTATAGTACATAACACTTGATAACAATAATAAATGACTATGTTACTGGGTTATGTATTTGTTAGACAACATTTATCATCATTTTAGAGTGTACTATGTCTACTTGTTTTTTAAAAAGTTTACTGTAAAACAGCCTCAGACAGATCCTTCAGGTGTATTCCAGAAGAAGGCATTGCTATCATAGGAGATGGTAGCTCCATGTGTATTATTGCCCCTGAAGACCTTCTAGTGGGGCAAGATGTGGAGGTGGAAGACAGTCATACTGATGATCCTGATCCCGTGTAGGCCTAGGCTAGAGTATGTTTTTGTCCAGGTTGGAGTGCAATGGTACAAGCATAGCTCACTGAGCTTCAAACTCTCAGGCTCAAGCAATCCTTCCACCTTGGTCTCCCAAAGTACTGGAATTACAATGCAAACTGCCACACTGGACCCCCAAAATTTTTAAAAATAGAAAAAAGTTTACAGAATAAGGCTATAAAGAAAATACTTCTATACAGCTATAAAGAAAATACTTCTATACAGCTATACAATGTGTTTGTGTTTTAACATTAGTGTTATTACAAAAGTCAAAAAGTTAGAAAAAATTTTAAATGTATGAAGTAGAAAACGTTACAAGTTAAGGTTAACTTATTATTGAATAAAGAAACATAACTTTATAAATTTAGTGTAGCCTAAGCATACAGTGTTTATAAAGTCCGCAGTAGTGTACAACAATGTCCTAGGCCTTCACATTCACTCACCACTCACTCACTGACACCCAGAGTAACTTTGAGTTCTCTAAGTTCTGTTCATGGCAAGTGCCTTAGGCAGGTGTACCATTTCTTTATCTCTTATACTGTATTTTTACCGTCTTTTCTATGTTTAGATACGGATGAATACATAAATACTTACATTGTGTTCCAGTGTCCTACAGTATTCAATACACTAATATGCTGTACAGGTTTGTAGCCTAGCAACAATAAGCTATATAGCCTGGGTGTGTAGTAGGCTATACCACCTAGGTTTGTGTAAGTACACACTATGATGTTTGAACTATGACAAAATCTTCTAGTGATGCATTTCTCAGAAGAGGGTATCTCTGTCATTAAGCAATGCATAACTAATCTAATGTAAAATACCCCAAAAACTTAATTTGGACTTGTTAATTTTTCACTGTACATTATACTTAGATTAATTGTTAACTTACTGTCACTTTCATCCATTTTCTAATCATTCATAATATCATGTTTAAGTAGTTTATTTTTACACCATTAAAATACAGAAATACTGTAAATCAGTATAAAATGACACATATAATTCCGTTAAAACTTACATAGAGTAAGTATATATTAGTCTATGTGGTACTCACAATAATTAATTTCATCATGGGGAAAATTATAATTGTCTTTAAAATTATTACATGAGTATAATCTAAATGACAGGGTTGCATTCTGTGATCTGTTGTGCAAACACGACATGGACACCACACGATACAAATATGAAATAAGATTTTTAGGAAAAAGCAGTCAAAGAAACATCAGAGGTTATGAGCTCCATCCTCTTGCTATCCTGCAGTGAGGCAATCTCAAGTCACGAATATCCAGGCATACCATGGAAAGCACATTGGAGGAAGGACCCCACACCTGTGCCACCTTACATAGTTATCAAAGCATGGAAAGGGGCCGAGAAAGCTCTAGACACCTATAAAAAAGTGGGAACGTCATGGAAAGAAGATGACCTTCTTAGAAAGGGGAACTGTCCTGAGGTCAGCCTCTGGATAGCCTACTCTTCTGAAGAATCAGCTTCTTTCCAAGCTTGTGAAAAAGCAGAAGGGATGAGCCTCCAGAAGTCTCTGGATTTGTATCTTCTCAGCATCTAAGTCAATATTTTTAGCGTGTCTTTATTTCAAATGAGAACAACTTAAAATATGTCAAAAGGACACAGCAACCAACTTAGAGGGGCTCTCAATAGTCAGATTTGAGGAAATTTAAGTAACAATAAGAAAAAAATTATACAACCCATAGACTAAAATAAGAAACCAAGGGCCCACAATGATATAAATAAACAAATAAAATCTTCTCACAGTAGGCTTCCAACTTATAGATGTTGGATAAAGGAATGATGAAAATGGAAAATCAATTTGGCAAACATCACAGTAATCATTTTTCTTCAGACAAGAATAACTGATAAATTCTTAAATTTCTGAAAGTTTGATGAGATACAGAATAGTTTACTGAGTCACAAAGTATCTTTCCATAGATGCATATTAATCACCATGGAAAAAGAATAACTTTTTGGAAAAGCCTGGTAGACATCTTCTTAAGTGATTAAAAGTTATCACCAGTAATGGAATAAGTTGATATCATGTGCTTCTCAATATGATGCATTGAATATCAATTTTATGGTCTTCTTGCCAAAAGGGTGCATAACCTAATTTGAATCATGAAGAAACATCAGAAAAATTCAAACCGAGTGACATTCTTCGAAATAACCGGTCAGTCAATACTCTTCAAAAAGTGTCAGTTAATGGAAGACAAAAAAGACCAAGGAACTAGCACAGATTAAAAGACCTAAGGATACGTGATAACTAAATCCATCATGTAACCCTGGATTAGGTCTTGGACCAGAAAGGAAATTCATGGAACGGTTGCTGAAGTTTGATATGCATTATTAATAGTACTCTATCAATGTTAATTTCTTGATTCTAATAATTTTACTATCATTAGGTAAGGTATAAGCTTCTGGGAATCTGGGCAAAGGGCTTGCAGATATCCTTTGTACTGTTTTTACAACTATTTTGTAAGTGTGAAATTATTTTTAAGTGAAAAGTTAAAAAAAGAGTAATGATTGTTAAAACCCTATTAAACTCTGATGTAAGTATTTTTAGTATTTAAATATTTCTTCATTTTACTAATTGTATATTTCACTCTGTAATAATGTATAATTTGATCCTACTATTAAAATAATTCTAAATTTGTTTTGTGTACATTTGTGAAATAAAGAAGAAAGACAGTGCACGTTATTTTTTTCTATTGTCAACAGTTGTATGTCCTTTGCTCTTCAACTTCCTAATTCCTCACTCCTTCAAGACTTGAAATATAGCTTACACTTCCATTCTCTTGACTCTTCACAAATCTACAAAACTTCTCTCTTAAGAGTCACTAGTGACTTCCTAGCAACTCAGTCCAAGGATATTTCTTAGTCTTCAGCGTCCTTATTGTGCTTCAGCAATGTGACAATATGGGTGACTGCTTTTAAAAAAATAAAAGTTGTGTCAACAATCATTAACTCATGGACGATCTTCTTTTACCTAGTCCCATTCCCACTAGATTTTTGTTTTTGTAGAGATGGGGATCTCACTACTTTGTCCAGGCTGGTTTCAAACTCCTGTGTTCAAGTGATCCCCCCACCTCAGCCTCACAAAGTGCTGATATTATAGATATGAACCACCATGCGTGGCCACCCACTAGATTATTCCAAAGACAATCCCAGACATGCTACCATTTCATTTGTAACTATTTCCTTATACATCTCTAAAGATAGTACCTCTTTTTAACATAAAAATACCACCATCAATTTGAAAAAAGGCCAATATTTGAATTTCCCCCCTTGGTTTATATTTTATAGTGTTGATTGATTTGACCCAAATAAATTTATAGGTTACAGTTGGTTGATATTAGACCTTAGCAGTCACCTAACAAAATCCCAGGCCAAGTTAAACCAATCTGTGCACTCGCTCAATGCACCCAAGTAACCCATGGAACAGAGCTGTAGAAAACGGTACATAAAACTGCCCTCATTTTAAATGTGTGACAGTTGCAGAGGAAACCTCTTCTCTGCAGATTCATGTTTCCATGCAGAGGAAGCACTGCAGAGCAATACTATTGGCCTTTTTTGCCCCCTACCCTCCATTACTCATTCCTCTGCTGTTCCATGAGGTGGCCCCACTGCAGACTGGGTGGAGGACAGTGGTGGTATGGTGCTCAGTGCTGCTTGTGTCTAGGTGGTACATCTGCCTAATTTTGAGGTAAGACGTTAACAAGACCTAGAGCTTCATTCTCCACCAGCTGTATCAGTTATGAAGCTGACATTTTGCTTTCTATCAGTTGGGTTCATGGGCTATTTCTCAATAAGTCTGAATCCGGACAGAAAGGAGATAGCATTATTTATTAGGAGGGTGGCTATACTATACACTTCATTGCTCAAACAGAGACACTTTAAAGAAAAAAAGGGAACACTCCAGGAAAATCAGGACTTGTCCCCTAGCAAACCAGGATGTATTAGGCCTGGCTTGTGCCTGAGCTGAGATATTGAAAAATAAACGAAGAATGGAATTTGAGGAAAAAGTAACACTTTGAGATTGAGGTGAGGTAAGAGACAGGACTAGACTCTGGAGGTGGGGCTCAGACACTGGACCAAGTTGAGGACTAGCTAAAACAGACCCAGGGTGGAATCACCTCCCCATAAGATACACCTATCAGTGTGCCATGTCAGTTTCCCATTGCCGTGGCAACACCCACAAGTTACTGCCCCTTTCCATGGTAAGGGCCCAGCAACCTGGAAATTACCACCCTCATCCTAGAAATTGCATAAAATGCCCCTTAATTTGCATATAATTAAAAGGGGGTATAAATATGAGTGCAGAACTGCCTCTGAGCTGCTACTCTGGGTATCTACTGCCTATGACGTAGCTCTGCTCCACAAGGAGCAGTACCTCTGCTGCTGCTATACACTGCCACTTCAAAAAAAGTTGCTGTTTACCACCACTGGCTAAGCCTCAAATTCTTTCCTGGGCAAAGCCAAGAAACCTCACTTGCTAAGCCTCAAATTTGGGGCTGGCCTTCATCAGAGACTCCTGGTGAAGTTTGATAGGGTGGCTTAGACTTTAGAAAGCATAGCCACATGGAATTTCCTTTACCATTATATTATAAAAAAACAGAAACAGAAAATAGCACATAACAAATATATAGCTTAGTGAATATTATAAAGCAAACACTCTTACAACCAACCATGACACAGCTCAAGAACTTGCCACACGAGAAGAATTTTGGAGATTATATAAACATGCAGAAATTAAACAATACACTCCTGAATGAACAGTGGGTCAATGAAGAAATTAAGAGGAAAATTTAAAACTTCTTTGAAACAAATGACAATGGAGACACAAAATACCAAAGCCTATGGGATACAGCAAAAGCAGTATTAAGAGAGAAATTTACATCTATAAGTGCCAACATCAAAAAAGAAGAAAAACTTCAAATAAATAACTTAATGATGCATTTTAAGGAATTAGAAAAGCAAGTGCAAACCAAATCCACAGCTAATAGAAGAAAAGAAATAATAAAGAGCAGAAATACATGAAAATGAAATGAAAAAACAATATAGAAGATATTGACTGAAATCAGTGAAAAGTTGGCCTTTTGAAAAAAAAAAATTTACAAACCTATAGGCATACTAAGAAAAATAGAGAAGACTCAGCCGGGTGTGGTGGCTCATGCCTGTAATCCCAGCACTTTGGGAGGCTGAGGCGGGGAGATCACAAGGTCAGGAGATCGAGACCATACTGGCTAACACAGTGAAAACCCATCTCTACTAAAAATACAAAAAATTAGCTGGGTGTGGTGGTGGGCATTTGTAGTCCCAGCTACTCAGGAGGCTGAGGCAGGAGAATGGCATGAACCCAGGAGGCGGAGCTTGCAGTGGGCCAAGATTGGTGACTCCCGCCTGGGTGACAGAGTGAAACTCCATCTCAAAAAAAAAAAAAAAAAAGAGAAGACTCAAATAAATTTTTAAAAAGAGATTTTTTAAAAAAAGGAGAAATTACAATTGGTACCACAGAAAATAAAAGGATTATTAGTGGTTACTATGAGCAACTATATGCCAATAAGTTGGAAAATCTAGAGGAAATGGATAAATTCATAGAGACCTACAACCTACCAAGATTGAACCATGAAGTAATCCAAAACTTGAACAGACCAATAACCAAGTAACCAGATCAAAGCCATAATAAAAAGTCTCCCAGTTAAAATAAAAAAAAAAAAAAACTCAAACCCAACACAACCCAGGACCTAATGACTTCACTGCTGAATTCTACCAAATTTTTAAAAAGCTAATATCAACCCTACTCAAATTATTTCAAAAAATAGAGGAGGGAATACTTCCAAACTCATTCTGTGAGGCCAGTATTACCCTGATACCAAAACCAGGCAAAGACACATCAAAGAAAGAAAACTACTGGCCAGTATCTCTGATGAATATTGATGTAAAAATCCTCAACAAAATACTAGCAAACTTAATTCAACATTGCATTAAATAGAGCATTCATCATGACCAAGTGGGATTTCTCCCCAGGAATGCAATTATGGTTCAACATACACAAGCCAATCAATATGGTACATCATATCAACAGAATGAAGAATGACAACTTTATAATCATTTCAACTGATGCTGAAAAGGCATTTAATAAAACCCAACATCCCTTTAAGATTTTAAAAAAATACCCACCAAAAAAAACCAACTGTGTATAGAAGGAACATATCTCAACATAATAAAAGCCGTGTATGACAGACCCACAGCTAGTATCATACTGAATGGGGAAAAAACTGAAAGTCTTTCCTCTAAGATCTGGAAGACAACAAGGATGCCCACTGTAACTACTGTTATTCAACATAGTACTGGAAGTCCTAGCTAGAGCAATAAGACAAGAAAAACAAATAGCAATTGGAAAGGAAGAAGTCAAATTATCCTTGTTTGCATATGATACAATCTTATATTTAAAAAAACCTAAAGACTCAACCAAAAAGTGGTTAGAACTGATCAATAAAATCAGTAAAGGTGCAGGATACAAAATCAACATACAAAAATCAGTTGCATTTCTATATGCCAACAGTGAACAACATGAAAAAGAAATAAAAAACAATAGCCACAAATAAAAATGCAATACCTAGGAATTAAACAAAGGAGTGAAAGATCTCTATAATGAAAACTATAAAATACTGATGAAAGAAATTGAAGAGGACACCAAAAAAAGAAAGCTATTCCATGTTCATAGGTTGGAAGACTCAATATTGTTAAAATGTCCTTATTGCCCAAAGCAATCTACAGATTCAATAAAATCCCTATTAAAATGCCAATGACATTCTTCACAGAAATAGAAAAAAACAATTGTAAAATTTACATGGAACCAAAAAGACCCCGAATAGCCAAAGCCATCCTGAGCAAAAAAAAAAAAAAAACCTGGAAGAATTACACTATTGGATTCAAATTATACTACAGAGATATAGGAAGCAAAACAGATATAGGAAGCATGGTGTTGGCATAAAAACAGACACATAGACCAATAGACCAATGAAATAGAATAGATAACCCAGAAACAAATGCACATATCTATGGTGAACTCATTTTTAACAAAGGAGCCAAGAACGTACACTGGGGGAAAAGACAATGTCTTCAATAGATAGTGCTGGGAAAACTGGATATCCATATTCAGAAGAATAAAAGTAGACCCCTATCTCTTACCATATACAAAAATCAAGCAAAAGCAATTAAAGACTTACATCTAAGGCCTCAACCTATGAAACTACTACAAGAAAACATCGGAGAAACTCTCAAGGACATTGGAATGGGCAAAGATTTCTTGAGTAATACCCCACAAGCACAGACAACCAAAGCAAAAATGGACAAATAGGATCACATCAAGTTAAAAAATCTCCTGCACAGCAAAGAAAACAATCAAAAAAGTGAAGAGACAACCCACAGAATGGAAGAAAATATTTGCAAACTACCCATCTGACAAGGGATTAGTAACAAGAATATATAAGGAGCTCAAACAACTCTGTAGGGAATAAAGTCTAATAATCCAATTTAAAAATACACAAAAGATTTAAATATATATTACTCAAAAGAAGACATACAAATGGCAAACAGGCATATGAAAAGGTGTTCAACATTATTGATCATCAGAGAAATGCAAATCAAAACTACATATCATCTCACCCCAGTTAAAATGGCTTTTATCCAAAAGACAGACAATAAAAATGCTAGAGAAGATTCAGAGAAAGGGAACCCTCGTACACTGTTGATGGGAATGTAAATTAGCATAACCACCATGGAAAACAGGTTATTTTTTAGCTTTTTGTTCCTCAAAAAACTAAAAATAGAGCTACCATGTGATCCAGTAATCCCATAGCTGGGTATATAATCAAAAGAAAGGAAATTAGTATATTGAAGGGATATCTGCACTCCCATGTTTTTTGCAGCACTATTCACAATAGCCAAGATTTGGATGCAACATAAGTGTCCATCAACAGACGAATGGATAAAGAAAATGTGGTACGTATACACAATGGAGTACCATTCAGCCATAAGAAGAAAATGAGATCCTGTCATTTGCAACAACATGGTTGGAGCTGGAGGCCATTAAGGTAAGTGAAATAAGCCAGCCCCAGAAAGACAAACATTGCATGTTCTCACTTATTTGTTGGATCTAAAAATCAAAACAATTGATCTCATGGAGATAGAGAGTAGAAGGATGCTTACCAGAGGCTGAGGAGGGTAGTAGTGGAGTGGGGTAGAAATGTGAGAATGGCTAATGGGTACAAAAAAATAGAATAAAAGAGACCCAGTGTTTGATAACACAACGGGGGGTTATAGTCAATAATAATTAAATTGTACATTTTAAAATAATTAAAAGGGTATCATTGGATTGTTTGTAACACAAAGGATAAATACTAGAAGGAATGGATACCTCTTTTTCCATGATGTGATTATTACACTTTGCATACCTGTGTCAAAATATCTCATGTACTCCACAGATGTAGACACCTACTATGTACCCACAAAAATTAAAATATTTTTTAAAAGAAATTGCCCTTTGCCAACCATTCCAGAAGCCTTCACATATCCTAATCCCAATCACAGCTTCCTCCCTCCCTCCAGAAGTAACCTCCACATTGTAATAATCGCTGCCTTTTATTTCTTTTTGTTTTATTGCCCATGCATGCATGTATCTTTGGACTCAATAGTTTAGTCTTGCCCATTTTGAATATTTTATTAGTTCTTTTAAGTCTCTTTTAATCTACAGATATTCCCTTCCATCTTTTTCTTTTTCTTACATTTTATCTATTTGAGGTTGTATATCATTTGACTTGGTTTCCCACAGTCTGGATATCACTGGTTGCAGATTCATGGTGCGGACTCACGGTTCAACATATTATTCTGTCCTTTGTGCTTCCTGCAAATTAGCAGCTGGGAACAGACTCTTGATTGGACTCAGGTTAAATCCCTTTGGTAAGTCTGGAAGCAATTATTTTGTCTCTCATGTGATGTTAGCAGCCATTAATGCACATCATTCAGATTCATGAATTCATTGGGAGTAGTAAAATTCTATTTCTACACTTTGTCTTTATTTATTAGCTGGAATATTTTTATAAGTAGGTGTTTTATTTTATCTACTATTTAGTTACCCAGTGTACCCACTTGTATTGTTCATATAGTAAATGCTTTATTCTTTCCTTTAAAAAAATGGGGTGGATGGTTCTAAGATAATGAATTAATTTCCTGTCATCTTCTGAATATTATCAATAATTATATATCATTATGAACTCATGAATTTAAACATATTTTATGGGTTTCAGTCCGTTGAACTTCATGTCCTTAATAAAGCTAGATTGTCCCATCTCTAGCCAATGGGAACCTCTTCCAGTTTGATAGTCATCTTACTAGCTCTTATGACAAGATATTCTAGACTCATCTTATTCATTTCCTGTCCCAGACCTAGAATCAGTTATTTCCTCAATTATTTCTTGTGTCTTTTAGTGGGAAAAGGGATTTCAAGACCATACACCTGGCATAGAAATGTTAAGAAGCACAATTCAAAAGTAATACTATGGGTTTTTACTTAACCTCTCCTATGTTACATCTAAAAATCCTTTCTTCCACATTGAGACTCCTAGTTCTCAAGGACAGACACATGAAATAAGAGAATTAATATAACCCATGACTACTCGTTTACTTTAGCCCATATTACAAACACAACAGTCCCCTGAATAACAACAGGACCAATTATAATTACCACTTGTATTTATATCAGTGTTTCTCTAATAGTGTTGGTTGGCTGAAACTTGCTGTCTACTGGATTCCTTAGGAAATGTTCAATATTTCCTGTGTTTTTTTTATACTGCTGTGTTTGTCTAAGCCTTTTATACTTGAAAGTCAGTTATTCTGGATACAAAATTCCTTGTCTACTTTTTATTTCTTTGAGTAGCTTAAAAACACTGCTCAATTTTCTTCTGTCATAAAGCACTGCTGTTAGAAGTTTAATATTCTTTCTCTTGTAGTTCATATGTTTGGACTTTGTTGGTTGGTTAGATAGGTTTTGCCTGTATGCACAAAGGATTTTTCCTTTCCTTTAAATTCTAGGAGCATGTGTCTTCACGTTGCTTTTCTGCATACAAATTTTAAGTGTGCTATTTCAGTATGCCATTTTAATTTTTTTAGAAATGCTCTCTTAAAGTATAATTTCTACTATTTATTCTGTTTGCTTCCTTGGAATTTTTTCTTCAAAAACTTCTATTACCCTTATGTTGGATCTTCTTGACCCATCTTCACTATTTGTCATTTTTCTCTTAAATCTTTTTTTATGAATTTATATAAATGTTTAAACTTTTCCACTTTCCTTTTTGGTATTTTTTAATGTTTATTCATATTATGATGCTTCTAGTGATGTTTTTCTTCCTACAATCACTGTTTTAGTTTATAATATTTTTATTTAATTATCTGTCAGCTTTAGTCTTTCTAATTCTAATTCTGTCTTCTATCATTTAAAAATGTCTTTTAGCTTGTTTTGAAATGGTAGTTTAGCATTTTAATCCATTAATGAGCATGTCTTTCTGAGGTAATTTTCTTTTATGTGATGTTATTCTATTTCTTTTTTTTAATATAATAACATTGTATGAGATTAGACCACAGAATGTTTTTGCTCATTTTAATGTAAAATTCCTGCTATGGTTTGAACATGTTCCCCAAAGTTTATGTGTTGGGAACTTAGTCTCCAATGCAACAGTGTTGGGAGATGGGGCCTAATCAAAGGTGATTAGGTCACAAGGGCTCTACCTTCATGAGTGAATTAAAGTCATTATCACAGGAGTAGGATAGTTATCCTGAAAGTATTTTGGTTATAAAAGCGAGTTCAGTCCCATCATGCTCTCTCACTCTCCCCCTCTCTTGCCCTTCCACCTTCTACACAGGATGATGCAGCACTAAGGCCCTCACCAGATGCCAGTGCCATGCTCTTGGACCTCTCAGCCTCCAGAATCATGAGCCAAATAAATTTCTGTTCATTATAAATTACCTAGTCTGTGGTATTCTGCTATAGCAGCATAAAATGGACTAAGAAACTCTCAAAGAAATGCTTGCACATATTTAAACAAAATTTAAAACGAATAATCTGGAAGACTAGATAAAAACTTGAAGAAATATTAGGTGTGTTTCCAGGCAATAGTTTTTTGTTGTTTTTTTTTTTTTTGTAGTCAGTGCCCTAAAAAAGCATGCTTGAAAAATTTATAAAATTACGACTCTGTGGAAAGTACCAATAAAGGTGAGATAGACTAAAGTGAAGCTAGGAAAGATAAAAATATAAAAGCCAGATAATGATACAGTGGGAGTATTGCTCCTGGAAGGAATAATCCAATGCATGAATGTGGTAGACAATATTTGTTTTAGCAACAAATAATTTGGGCAGACTCAGAACTCACTATTGGACAATCTAAAGGGCAAAATACAAAGGAGCATGTTTTTAAGAATCTCTGGCAGACAGAACATAGAAAGAAAAAGGAAAAAAGACCCAGAAAGAACTGTGCCACCATATAGGAAAGATGGAAACTTGTAAAATACATTGAAGAAATAAAAATTTGTCTTAATCTTCCTGAAAGGAATAGAGGGATAGCAGAGGAAAATAAACCTTCATTTTCCTCAATTGGCTATAATTTTGGGAGAGAAGGAAGGATGTTATTGGACCTCTAAAATACCCAGAATGACCACAAATCTCAGATGGGTCATCAGCTCTGCCAGATAATCCCAACATGCAGAAAAAATAGCCTAGATTCATTCCTTTGCACTTCCCCAAAATATCCCTCTAGATTTTTCTCTTTCCCTTCAGCATAGTCATTTTTTCTCTCTCTCTCTCTCTCTCCTGGGTGATTCCTAGCACCATATAAATATGACTTTTTTAAAAAACTACTGGAAAATAAAACAAAATGACTTAAAACTGTAATGACTTTAAAAAAATCATCTTTAAAAAAAATATTTCCACAATTACCACCTTGATTCTTGGCTCCTCTTCATAGCAAAACTTCAGGAGCAAGTTCTTCACTCATTGTTTTGTTGTTGGTTTTTTTTGTTTGTTTGTTTCTGCCTCCTGTTCTCTACTCAACCCACTTTCATACAGCTTTGTCCTCATTGAACCACTGAAATGGTTCTCATCAAGGCCATAAATGACTGACATCTAAACAGTGGGATTATTGGACATAGTGATCACTCCATCATGCTAGAAAATCTTGCTTTTCTAGACTTCTGTGACCCACACTCACCTGGTTTTCCTCCTACCTCAGTGGTTGCTTTTCTCAGTCTCCCTTGCTGGCTTGTCCTTTTCTTAAAACAATGAAATGATGAAGTGACTCAGAACTTTTTCCGCAGACCTATTTTATTATCTTCCCTAAGCACTCTCCTCCTAAATGATTTCACCCACTCTAGGATTTCAGTACCCCCAGTATGATGATGATTTCCAAATTTCTCTCTCCAACTTGGACTATCTATCTAGTTTAGCACAATTTTCTTGCTCACCAGTTTCATGTTTCATGTAGATGTCTACTAGAAATCTTAAATTTAACACGGCCAGAACTATTGATTTTACCTTTTCCTCACCTAAACCAAAAGTTCTCCCCTTTTGAACAAATCTTTCCTCATATTAGTAAACCACATCACCTTCTCCCTTAGTTCCTTGAGGGATGAAACCTAAGTTTCATCCTTTCTTCCCCTTAAACTCTATATCTAATCCATAAATAATTCCTGTCAATTCCTCAATCCAAATATTTTTCTATCTGACTACTTCTCAACTTCTTCATTGTTACGCCTGAGTTCATTTGCTGCCATTATCTCTCATCTGATGCATCCCCGTAATCTCCCTTCTGGCTTTTGACTCCTGAAGTCTTTCTCTCATGCAGCAGCCAAAGCAAGTGATCTTTCCAAAGCATGTTTTTCATCACACTTAAACGACAAACTCTTTAGTGTCTCACACAAGGTTCTGTATGATGTATCACCTTTACATATTTATCCTACCACTTTCTCTCTTGTTCATTGCACCCTGACCAGCCATCCCTTCTTGTTGCTCCTTGGTCATGCAAAGCATGTTCCCACCTGCAGTTTTTCTGCTTGGAATACCTCTCTTATATATCTTTGTGAGTCTGCAACCCCGTCATCATTCAAATTTTATGCCCCAGCATGCTAGCTGGAGCCTCTCCAACCCCAACCCCACCCACCCTCTACCACACTATCTGGTTTTATCTTCCACAGCCTGTACAATTACTGAGGTTATCTCATTTACATGTTCATTGCTTACCTTCCCCCATTAGAATTTAAGTCTCTTTGGAGAAGGAACTGTCTGTTTTGTTCACCCCTAGATTCCCACACTTAAGACAGTACCTGGTATATCACAGGTGCTCAGCAAATGTATTTTAACAGATTCACTTATCTTTCCACACAGAGCGCAGCACATTATCAGCGCTCCAAAAAATTAACCTGAAATGTTAATAGGATATATACGTTTCAGATTCCACTGAATTATATAAGGCTATAAGGAGAGCCACATCTGAAAAGAAGCAAAGCCCAAGAAATAGACAATAAAGACAAGTTCTCTTTCTCTCTCTCTACCTCCCTCTACACACACGTGTGTGCATGTGTCTGCATGCACAACTTCAACCCCAGAGTCCCTCTCTTTCTTAATGACTGTCTTCTTTGAGTAGGGGGGATATATTTGGGCGATAGTTGCAAGAAAATTTACCTTAATTACAATATTTTCTAGAGAAAATCTTTTTTCTAAGTGAAGAAAAATTAGGGGTGGTGTATAGATTCTGGGTTAAATCATCATCCTCATCAAGAAGCACTTCTTCTGTGCCTCACTGTGTTAGGAAACTAACTCCAAAAACAATTTGGCATCATGGGAAAAACATGACCATGGAAGTAGATCTAAGACTAACAACTCATGATATGTGACCTTGGGCAAATTACTCTGCCTCTATGCATCTCAGGTTCCACATCTTGATCAAATGAGGGATTTGAACTAGATGACTTCCAAGTTTTACAATTTTGAGATGATAAGTCTTGGATTAATCAGAAACATTTGTAAACATTTTTTCCAGTAAACCATATATTTTTGTACTATAATTTTTACCTCTATTATGGCCTTTACCAAAACTTTCACTGTAGCAGAACTATTTTAATAGTTGCACATCTCTCTTGCCTAACCGACTCTAAATGCCTAGAGGGAAAGGATAAACCTTGTTCATCTTTTATCCTTCTTACCCTGTAACCCATTATAGATATTAGATAAGAGCTTACTGGATTAAACTACAAGACTTGAGGAGTTTCCGATCTTAAAAGACTATATTACTGGATAAACTTTCTGTATTATAGAAATGTAATTTGGAGCATAACCACTGATAAATCAATATAGCAGACAGTTTACTTGTTAATAGGGAGAGGGAAAGAACAGGACACAACACCCGATTGTAAATTCAACATTAAAACAAATTACAGAGGTGGCTGGCCGAGATGGCTGACTAGAAGCAGCTAGTGTGTGCCACTCTCATGGAGAAAAACAGAAGCAGCAAGTAAATACACACCTCCAACTGATACATCCATGTACACGCATTGGAATTTATCAAGAAAACAACTTGACCCATTCAGAATGGAGAAAAGCAAGGCAGGACAACCACTCACCTGGGAGGCCACCAGAGCCAGGGGAGCCTGCCCAACCCAGGGAAGGGGCGAGTAAGTGAGCAACCCCAGGGACTCATGCTTCTCCCACAACCTTTGCAAGCCTTGGGTCACCCTCGTGAACCCACTTCTCCAGGGCCCTCAGTCTGACACACAGAGCTACATGGAGTCTCAGCAGAGCAGCCACTCAGGCACACGCAAAGACCTAAAAGCTTTAGATTTCTGGGCTTCCCAGCAAAAGTGGCTGCAACTCTGGCAAAGCAAGAGGTTAGACCCTTACACATACCCCTAGGAAAGAGGCTGAATCCAGGGAGGTGAGCAGCAATGGTCTGCAGGCCCCACTTCCACAGCACCTTGCAGGATAAGACCCACTGGCTTGGAATTCCAGTAAGCTTTGGGTAGCAGCTTTGCACCTCCCTAAGATGGAGCTCCCACAGGGAGGGGCAGGCTTCCATCTTTGCTGTTTCACAGCCTTAGCTGTTGTTGCCTTCAGGCTTTAGAGAGGCCAAGGCAATTAAGGGCTGAGCAGACACCAAACACAGCACAGCTGCTCTACGGAAATGTGGCCAGACTGCTTTTTTATGCAAGTCCCCAATTCTATTCCTCCTCGCTGGGTGGAGCCTCCCAACCAGGGGGCCCTGTCATCCCAGCCAGTGTGTTTGGTCCAGCAACAGGTCCATACCTCCTTGGGAGGGAGCTCCAAGTGGGAGGGGCAGGCCACCATCTTTGCTATTTCACAGCTTTCGCTGTTGATATCTTTAGGTACTGCAAAATCCGAGGTGACTAGGGACTGGAGCTAATTCCCAGCATACTGCAGCATCCTTATGGAAAAGTGGCCAGACTATTTGTTACATAGGTCCCTCATCCCATATTTCCTCACTGGGCAGGTCCTCCAGCCACCACCTGCCGAGGAGCAAGTAGAGACTCTGCAACTACCTGGGACAGAGCTCCCGGTGGAAGTGGTGGGTTGCCATCTTTGATGTCTTGCAGCCCTCGCCCTTGCTGTCTCCACACTCTGGAGAGAGCAAGGAGACAGGCTCTGGAGACAGGCTCTGGAGAGTCCGTAGGGACCAGGGGCTGGATGGAACTCCTGCACAGAGCACCCACCTTACAGAAAAGTGACCAGACTGTTCTTCACACAGTTCCCAGTCCTCATTTTTCCTCACTGGGCAGGGTCACCTGACCTGGGATTTCAGCCCAGCTACCCTGCCCCTGCCTGACCACTTCAATCAGAAGCAACCCAACATTTCTCTGAGGAGAAAATCCCAGAGTCAACCCACAACTTCTCCACCACTGCAGTTGCAGTGGCACAGCCCTAACAGCCCTTGGGCTGGGAAAAGAACAAAGGGCCTAGTCACTATGTTGGCACCTCCAGAACATCATAGCTACTATATGGAAGGGAGTCGAGCCCTTCTTCCCTGGAACTCCCACCCCCACTCTTCCCCAGGCAGAGCCCCTGGCTTATGACCACAGAACAGTCACCCCACCCATGGCTGAGCATACCTACTGGTAATGACCCTGGGTTTCCCTGGGGAGAGACTCCCAGAGGCATCTGACAACCCCTCTGCCCCTGTTACCCTCAGACTAACAAAGGAGCAAAAACCTTAAGTGCCTTATCCACACCTCCAACAAGCAGCAGTCAACCCGAGGAAAGGAGGTCAGTCCATCTCCTATGAATCCCATCCACCCTCCTTGTTCATCACCAGGCAAGGAACCTCCAGCTTGGGCCCACATCACAGATACCCCATCCTGGGATGACTGTACTAAGCAATTGCTGACCTGCATCTCTCTGGGGTGAAGCCTCAAGAGACAAGTAAAAGACCCTCAGCCACAACCACTGCGAAGGTCCTTTCCTCTCTTACCTCCAAGTTGGGGAGAAAACTTAAACCCCAATATCACCCCAGAGCTGTGATGGGCAGCCTGGGAGTGCCAAGCTGCAATCTACATCCAGCACTCAAGTGGGAGAAGAGCTCACACTTTCAGAGAATTGAAAGGGAACACAGCTACAACTGTGAGGAAATATAGGGGGGCAACACAACTGAGCAAGAGCCTACCAACTGACTTGTTAGAACTAACTCTCTATCACAAGAATACAATGCAGGAAACCACCCCCATGATTCAGTTATCTCCACCTGGTCCCTCGCATGATGTGTAGGGATTATAGGAACTACAATTCAAGATGAGATTTGGATGGGGACACAGCCAAACTATGCCAATGCCCCATGTAAAAGGCACAGAGTGGCAAGCTGGATAAAAAAGCAAGACCCAGTGATATACTTTTCAAGAGACCCAACTCACAGGCAGTGACATCCATAGGTTCAAAATGAAGGGATGGAAGAAAATCTACCAAGCAAATGGAAATCAGAATAAAGAAGGGGTTACAATCGTAATTTCAGACAAAACAGACTTTTAACTGACAAAAATCAAAAAAAGACAAAGAAGGGCATTCATTACATAATGGTAAAGGTTTCAATTCCAAAAGAAGACCTAACTATCCTAAATATATACACAACCAACACAAGAGCACCCAGATTCCTAAAGCAAGTTCTTAGAGACCTAGAAAAAGACATACTCTCCCACACAATAATAATGGGAGACTTTAACACTCCACTGACATATTAGATCATTGAGGCAGAAAATTAACAAAGATATCCAGGACATGAACTCAGTGAACCAAGTGGATCTGATAGACCTTTACAGACCTCTCCACCCACCAAAAACAGCCAAGCCGAGAGCCAAATCAGGAATTTGGACCCATTCATAAGTACCACAAAAAAGAATAAAATGCCTAGGAAGTAGTTTTTTCCAATTCTGTGAAGAAAGTCATTGGTAGCTTGATAGGGATGGCATTGAATCTATAAATTACCTTGGGCAGTATGGCCATTTTCACGATATTGATTCCTCCAACCCATGAGCATGGAATGTTCTTCCCTTTGTTTGTATCCTCTTTTATTTCATTGAGCAGTGGTTTGTAGTTCTCCTTGAAGAGGTCCTTCACATCCCTTGTAAGCTGGATTCCTAGGTATTTTATTCTCTTTGAAGCAATTGTGAATGGGAGTTCACTCATGATTTGGCTCTCTGTTTGTCTGTGATTGGTGTACAAGAATGCTTGTGATTTTTGTACATTAATTTTGTATCCTGAGACTGCTGAAGTTGCTAATCAGCTTAAGGAGATTTTGGGCTGAGACAATGGGGTTTTCTAGATATACAATCATGTCATCTGCAAACAGGGACAATTTGACTTCCTCTTTTCCTAATTGAATACCCTTTATTTCCTTCTCCTGCCTGATTGCTCTGGCCAGAACTTCCAGCACTATGTTGAATAGGAGCGGTGAGAGAGGGCATCCCTGTCTTGTGCCAGTTTTCAAAGGGAATGCTTCCAGTTTTTGCCCATTCAGTATGATATTGGCTGTGGGTTTTCATAGATAGCTCTTATGATTTTGAGATACGTCCCATCAATACCTAATTTATTGAGAGTTTTTAGCATGAAGCGTTGTTGAATTTTGTCAAAGGCCTTTTCTGCATCTATTGAGATAATCATGTGGTTTTTGTCTTTGGTTCTGTTTATATGCTGGATTACATTTATTGATTTGCGTATGTTGAACCAGCCTTGCATCCCAGGGATGAAGCCCACTTGATCATGGTGGATAAGCTTTTTGATGTGCTGCTGGATTCGGTTTGCCAGTATTTTATTGAGGATTTTTGCATCAATGTTCATCAAGGATATTGGTCTGAAATTCTCTTTTTTGGTTATGTCTGTGCCAGGCTTTGGTATCAGGACGATGCTGGCTTCATAAAATGTGTTAGGGAGGATTCCCTCTTTTTCTATCAATTGGAATAGTTTCAGAAGGAATGGCACCAGTTCCTCCTTGTAACTCTGGTAGAATTCAGCTGTGAATCCATCAGGTCCTGGAAAAAACTACTTTAAAGTTCATATGGAACCAAAAAAGAGCCCACATCGCCAAGTCAATCCTAAGCCAAAAGAACAAAGCTGGAGGCATCACGCTACCTGACTTCAAACTATACTACAAGGCTACAGTAACCAAAACAGCATGGTACTGGTACCACAACAGAGACATAGATCAATGGAATAGAACAGAGCCCTCAGAAATGATGCTGCATATCTACAACTATCTGATCTTTGACAAACCTGACAAAAACAAGAAATGGGGAAATGATTCCCTATTTAATAAATGGTGCTGGGAAAACTGGCTAGCCATATGTAGAAAGCTGAAACTGGATCCCTTCCTTACACCTTATACAAAAATTAATTCAAGATGGATTAAAGACTTAAATGTTAGACCTAAAACCATTAAAATCCTACAAGAAAACCTAGGCAATACCATTCAGGACATAGGCGTGGGCAAGGACTTCATGTCTAAAACACCAAAAGCAATGGCAACAAAAGCCAAAATTGACAAATGGGATCTAATTAAACTAAAGAGCTTTTGCACAGCAAAAGAAACTACCATCAGAGTGAACAGGCAACCTACAGAATGGGAGAAAATTTTTGCAATCTACTCATCTGACAAAGGGCTAATATCCAGAATCTACAATGAACTCAAACAAATTTACAAGAAAAAAACAACCCCATCAAAAAGTGGGCAAAGGACATGAACAGACACTTCTCAAAAGAAGACATTTATGCAGCCAAAACACACATGAAGAAATGCTCATCATCACTGGCCATCAGAGAAATGCAAATCAAAACCACAGTGAGATACCATCTCACACCAGTTAGAATGGCCATCATTAAAAAAATCAGGAAACAACAGGTGCTGGAGAGGATGTGGAGAAATAGGAACACTTTTACACTGTTGGTGGGACTGTAAACTAGTTCAACCATTGTGGAAGTCAGTGTGGCGATTCCTCAAGGATCTAGAACTAGAAATACCATTTGACCCAGCCATCCCATTACTGGGTATATACCGAAAGGACTATAAATCATGCTGCTATAAAGACACATGCACATGTATGTTTATTGCGGCACTATTCACAATAGCAAAGAGTTGGAACCAACCCAAATGTCCAACAACAATAGACTGGATTAAGAAAATGTGGCACATATACACCATGGAATACTATGCAGCCATAAAAAATGATGAGTTCATGTCCTTTGTAGGGACATGGATGAAACTGGAAAACATCATTCTCAGTAAACTATCGCAAGGACAAAAAACCAAACACAGCATGTTCTCACTCATAGGTGGGAATTGAACAGTGAGAACTCATGGACACAGGAAGGGGAACATCACACTCCGGGGGCTGTTGTGGGGTTGGGGGTGTGGGGAGGGGCAGCATTAGGAGATATACCTACTGCTAAATGACGAGTTAATGGGTGCAGGAAATCAACATGGCACATGGATACATATGTAACAAACCTGCACATTGTGCACATGTACCCTAAAACCTAAAGTATAATAAAAAAAAAAAATGCCTGGGAAGACAACTGACCAGGGAGCAGAAAGATCTCTGCAATGAGAATTACAAAACACTACTCAAAGAAATCAAAGATGACACAAACAAATAGAAAAACATTTCATGCTCATGGAGAGGAAGAATCAATATTATTAAAATGGCCATACTGCTCAAAGCAATTTACAGGTTTCTATTAAACTACCAATGACATTCTTCCCAGAACTAGGAAAAAACTTTTAAAATTCATATAGAACCAAAAAATAAATAAATAAAAGACCTTGAAGAGCCAAGGCAATTTTAAGCAAAAAGAACAAAGCTGGAGACATCACACTACCAAACTTCAAATTATACCACAGGGCTACGGTAATAAAAAAAAAAGCATGGTACTGCTACAAAAACAGACACATAGACCAATGAAAACAGAATACAGAGCCCAGAAATAAGGCCGCACACCTACGACCATGTGACAGTCAACAAAACTGACAAAAACAAGCAATGAGGAAAGGAATCCCTAGTCAATAAATGGTGCTGGGATAACTGGCTAGCCTTATGCAGAAGATTGATGAATTAAAGATTTACATGTAAAACCCAAAACTATAAAAACCCTGGAAGATAACCTAGGTAATACCATTCTGGACATAGGAACTGGCAAAGATTTTATGCCAAAGACACTAAAAGCAATGCAGCAAAAGCAAAAATTGACAAATGAGATCTCATTAAACTAAAGGGTTTCTGCACAGCAAAGGAAACTATCAGAGTAAACAGACAGCCTACAGAATGGGAGAAAATATTTGCAAACTATGCATCTGACAAAGGTCTAATATCCAATCTAATCTAATCCAATCTAATTTAAGGAACTTAAATTTACAAAAAAAAATAATTAAAAAGTGGGCAAAGGACATGAACAGACACTTTTCTGAAGAAGACATACATGTGGCCAAAAAGCATATGAATAAAAGCTCATAATACTGACCATTAGAGAAATGTAAATCAAAACCACAGTGAGATACCATCTCATACCAGTCAGAATAGCTATTATTAAAAAGTCAAAAGATAGATGATGGTGAGGTTATGGAGAAAAGAGAATGCTTATATATTTTTGGTAGGAGTGTAAATTAGTCCACTGATTGTGGAAAACAGTGTGACCATTCCTCAAAGAGTTAAAAACAGAACTACCATTCAACCCAGCAATCTCATTGTTGGATATAAACCCAAAGGAATATAAATCATTCTATCATAAAGATACATGCACACATATGTTCATTGCAGCACTATTCACAATAGCAAAGATAAGAAATCAACCTAAATGCCCATCAATGGTAGGCTGCATAAAGAAAATGTGGCACATATACACCATGGAATACTATGCAGCCATGAAAAAGAAGAAGATAATATCCTTTGCAGGGACATGAATGGAGCTGGAGGCCATCATCCTTAGCAAACTAACACAGGAACAGAAAATCAAATATCTCAAGTTCTCACTTATAAGTGGGAGCTAAACAATGAGAACACATGGATACTAGGAAGGGAACAACAGACACTGGGGCCTGCTTGAGGGTTGAGAGTGGGAAGGGGGAGAGGATCAGAAAAAATAACTAATAAGTACTAGGATTAGTACCTGGGTGATGAAATAATCTGCACAGCAAACCCCTGTGACATGAGTTTTCTATATAACAAACCTGCATATGTACCCCTGAGCCTAAAATAAAATTTTAAAACAAATTAAAAATTTAAAAATAATAATGAGATATCACCTTATACCTACTAGGATGGCTAGAATAATAATAAAGTGACAAGTGTTGACAATATTGTGTAGAAATTGGAATGCTCATGCTTATGCATTGCTGGTGGGACTATAAAACAGGGCAGTGTTGTGGAAAACAGTATGGCAGTTTCTCAAAAGGTTAAATACAGAATTGCCATATGATTCAGCAATTCCACTTATGGGTGTATACACAAAAGAACTGAAAGCAGAGTCTCAAGGAAATGGTTGCACACAGTGTTCATAGCAGCATGATTCACAAGAGCTAAAATGTGGAAACAACTCAAGTGTCCATCAACAGATAAATAGAAAAACAAAATGTGTCCATACATATGATGCAATATTATTCAGACATAAAAAGAAATAAAATTCTGACACATGCTACAACAAAGATGGACCTTGAACACATTACAGATTGTGAAGTGAGCCAGACACAGAAGGGCAAATATTGTATGGTTCCACTTTTATGAAGTCCCTAGAATAGGCAAATTCAGAGACAGAAAGTAGAATGGTGGTTGTTAGAGGCTGGAGGAGGAGGGGAGAAAGGGGAGTTATTGTTTAATGGATACAGAATTTTCTTTGGGAATGATGAAAGTTTTAAGCATGGAAAGTGGTGATGACTACACTATAAATGTATTTCATGTCATTGAATTGCATACTTACCAATGGTTAAAATGATAAATATTATGTTTTGTTTTGTATATTTTATCACAATTTTGAAAAGCACATTAGAAAAAATAATAACAGGTTCATTACAAGCTCTCAACTCTATCCTGTATTCTGAGAGGCTTTTAGAAAAATTCAACGACACCCCCTAACTTTTATTTTTTTAGGAGATGAGAATAGTAGGAGGACAGAAGGAGAAGTTTCTTTCCAGAACATTGCAAATTAAGGACCTATTGACTCCATAATTCTATGGCCATGTAGATGGACAGGAAGACCAAGAATAATGGATTCTTTTTAAGCTTTTGCTTCCTCTTGTGGGGGAAGCTAAAGAGGCAACCCTCCATGTGATGGGGCTTTCATAGAGTAGGAGTAGGATACTCTCTGATAGAGTCAGAGTATGGAGTATGAGTGGAGAGGATGCAGACAAAGTGGGGACTTTACCCTACTCTAGGGCTTCACATTTATGGGAACTGAAGAGCAGAAGCTCTTTCCTCCTGTTACAAGAAAAAAGATAAATAATAATGTTAAAAGTAGATGCCGTCAGTGTTTTCAAGATGGACTATAGCCATATGTCAATTACTTAAATAAAGCAAGAGACCACGTGTATCTAGAGAAACAGAATAGGATAGATATTTATATAAAGGGGAGTTTATTAAGTGGTATTAACTCACATGATCACAAGGTCCCTCAATAGGCTGTCTGCAAGCTGAGGAGCAAGGAAGCCAGTCGGATTCCCAAAGCTGAAGAACTTGGAGTCTGATGCTTGAGGGCAGGAAGTATGCAGCACAGGAAAAAATGTAGGCTGGGAGGCTAAGCCAGTCTAGTCTTTTCATGTTTTTCTGCCTGCTTTATATTCTGTGCATGCTGGCAGCTAACTAGATGGTGCCCACCCAGATTAAGGGTGAGTCTGCCTTTCCCAGCCCACTGACTCAAATGTTAATCTATTTTGGCAACACCCTCACAGACACCCCCAGGATCAATACTTTGCATCCTTCAATCCAATCAAGTTGACAGTATTAACCATCATACCATGTAAGTATTTAGCATTTTTTAATGAAGTGCCTTGTTATGGATATTTTACTGCTCTGTGAAAAGCTGTGTGATTATTGGCCTTCTTGTCAGAAAACAGTACTTTTCACTCCCTAGCATATAGTAGTCATTCAGTACATTAAACATAATAATTTTCTGTGTTAAAGATAGTTTTTAGGAAACTTCTGCTTCTGGGAATATATAGTAGACATACTTTTCCCCGTTTCTCCAATGAGTACTATGAAATGCCAAGACTTTACTTATAAAACAAACACAAGAAGACTCTGAAAAGTGAAGAGACAAAATGTGCTTCTTCAGATTATGTTAAACTGACACTCTGTTTCAAGATTCTCTTTGCAGTACCTTGTTCTGTATGTATTCGTTTAATGTTTCACTTTGCCCAAATAATGGATTTGGGAAATGTCTCTGTCAGATAGCTCAGTGAAGAGCATTTCACCACAGGACAACCTCACCGCTTTTTACTTCTCTCCCTGATGGACTCGAACTAAGGAAAAACAAAACTTTAGAAGCACTCAAATTGTTGTAGAGTCACAGCTGTGTATAGGTATGAACCTCATTATGTGGCCTGATCTCTGGTTCATTCTAGGCTGATAAGTCCCAGAGTAGAAGTCCAAAGAAGTTTTGAAGAAGTCTCAATGAATTCTCCTTTCAGTTCTTAACAATAACTAACTTTTATTGAGCATCAACTGTGTGCCAAGCATTCTTCTAAGTGCTTTAAATAGATTAACACATTTAATTCTCACTCCATGAATTAGATTCACTCCTTTTTATTTGGGAAACTGAGGCACAGAATGGTTGTATAACTTGCTCAAAGTCATACAGAAAGTAGAAGCAGGATCTAGACCTCGGGAAACCAACCTCTGGACTTCTCCAGCTTTGGAGACCAAATGCTTAAGACAGGGTTTTTCAAGTTTGGTCCAAAGCATTCGCTTCAAGATCGTGCAGATCAAGTGCCTGTAATCCCAGCACTTTGGCAGGCTGAGGTGGGCAGATCACGAGGTCAGGAGATGGAGACCATCATGGCTAACATGGTGAAACCCCGTCTCTACTAAAAATACAAAAAATTAGTTGGGTGTGGTGGCACATACCTGTAATCCCAGCTACTTGGGAGGCTGAGGCAGGAGAATCGCTTGAACCTGGCAGGAGGAGGTTGCGGTGAGCCGAGATTGTGCCAATGCGCTCCAGCCTGGGCGACAGAGCAAGACTCTGTCTCAAAAAAAAAAAAAATCATGCAGAGGGAGTGCTTGTTATAAAGCTGATTACTGGGTCCCACCACAGCATTACTACATCTAAATTCTGCGGGTGTGGTCTATGAATCCAGATTTTCAACAAGCACCCTAGTTGATTTTTATGTGAATCAAAGCTGGAAACTCACTGGCCTAAACAGAGCATGCCTCATTTCCTACAGGAAAAACTCACAGATTTCTGAGAGAACCAGATCAAGCATAGGTCCCTCTTGATGGCCCAGTGGGTCCCTCCCTATCCCAATATGTAAAAATGGAAACCAGAGTGAGCAGATGCGTCTAGCAGCTCCTGAGCGAGGATCCTGGAGGCTGGTGCTGTGTGGAGGTTGTACACAACAGTGTTTCTTTTTTATTCTCTTTCTTTAGAGCTTTAGTCCAAAGCTTAGTGGCAGCATTGTCTTCCCACCCAATGAATCAGCCACTTAACAGTCAATGCACTTCATTAGAAAAGTCCTGATATTTTGCCTGCTTGTTTAACTGAAGTTTCTACTATACTTCTGCTGAAAATTCCAGGCCACAATTGTCTTTTGAAAACAAAATAACCAATTAACTGAATGAATAAAAGAATGAATGGACAAATAAACTTGAAATGTACAGATCATGCATCGAAATTGCTCATAATTTCCCATTCACTTTAACAAATATCTCAAGGTACTGTCATTTACAAGCAGCATTACTCACGTTAAGATACAAGATATCATGGTTTATTTACCTAGGTAGCATTTGTCCCTTGAGCAATATAACTGTGGGTGCCCTTTATGATGTAATAATTCAAAGCTGACCATTCTTCATGATAAAAATTGACAAGATTCAGAAGTGAGTAGTGGGGGAAGCATTATAAATGTTGGACTAAAAAAATTAAATGTGTCTCTACTGTGTAACGAGTATTACTGAAGTAAATCTAGCCATTAATATCAAAACATCAGTGACCCAATTAAAAAAAAACTAAAAAGAAGTGTGAATAGCTTTCTTTGGGTGATGTTTACAGATAATTACATAAACCTGTTTGATGGGAACACGTGTTTGCCATAAATAGAGGCTTAGATTAGCATTTAAAGAATTAAGAGTTGGTCGGAAGGTCTAAGAGGATGGATAGGTAATAGCATTTAATAGAATGGGGCTAGCATGAATTTTGTGAACCAAGTAGAACTGGGGGGACTGGTTTTTTTCCAAAGAAATGGTAAAATTACTTCAATGCACTGGAATCCAGTACAAGATTAAAGCATTTGGACCATCCAAGGTCATAGACATAATAAAAATATCATGGACTTTGGAGTCAGGTCCTACATCAGAAGTTCCTAGATTCAGATCCTACTTACCAGCTATGTTCACTTAATCCAATTACATAGTTTCTCAGAGTCTCCTTCTACTCACCTATAAAATGGGGATACTAACACATATTCTACAAAACTATTGGGGGTAATAAATGAGATGACAAATACCGAGCACCTAGCACAGAGCTCAACTCATATTAGGCACTCGATAGATGAGAGTTCTCTTCTCTCTCTCCCGTGCAAGTAGCTACATTACCAGAATAAAAATAAAGCCTCAATGATGGCATCTCTCACTGTCACATAAAGGACTCCATTGACATAAACTCAGATGCTAGCAATATGTGGAAGCTGGACTTGAAAGGATTCATTATACATTTGTCATTCTTTTTTTTTTTAAGTAAAATAGAAGGTTAATGTTGACTTCCTAGCTAGTCTTTTAAAAAACATACCTTTAAAGTCATATGATTAGTGCTTTGTTTCCATAGATTAATAGAAATCAAAATTGTAGAAAGAATAGTTAAAATATTATAGGCTTTCTGCTGTTCCTTTCTTGTTTTTAAATTTTTATCTTCTTAAAAAACTGTTATGTACGTACGGCAATCCTTAGTTGCAGCACAGCAGGGCTTTTGCAGTTCTCGGAATTATAGGTAATAATGAAACTCTGAAACTTCACTTTCCTCCCAGGCTAGTGTGGAGCTGACATGGCCAGGGGAGGTAGCTTAGCTGTGTGAGTCGGTGGTAAGGTAGGAGGTGATGAATAAAGCAGAAAAACCAAACATGAAGAGAGCAGGGCTGGGCTTTTCACAAACCCAGGCTGCAGGCTGAGCAGAGCTGAGCTTGGGTGCTTTCGCAAAGGTTTTGTAGAAAGGTGATTATATCGCATCATCCTCCCCTTTGAAAAAGAAACATCTGACAATGTGGTTTCTAATAGGTAAGAAGGAGATCAAAGGTTGCAAGTAGCCTGCTGTCTGCCCTATGCTGTTTGCACTTTTAATGCGTCCCTTAGTGAGCCTCCAAAGCTGAAACAAGCCCCGCCTATCTCTGTTGATGGCTGTTCCTCCATCAGTCTCACACAGCTCATACCTGTGCCCAGAAAAAGCCTGCATCCTACGGCATATTTCTCCTACAGGGCTGCTTCCCAGAAGCCAGTGGTCACATCCAAGGCTTGATAGGCTTATACAGAACTTCAGCTGAGACAGGACCATTGTGGTGGTTCTTCACTCTTGGTCCAAATCTGTCCACTCTGAACATATTTGTGAGACTTAGCACAATGGACGCCCCTCCTGCCATCCCACCGGCCAATGACACTTTACCTTTATCCCTAGATGGCGTCTCTCTCAGTGCCTCTCTCCTTGCTCTGCTAGTTCAGCAAGTGTGGAGAATCATGCTGGTTTCTTTATCTATCTCCCCTGAGCCAAGAGCTGTGGTTCCTCATCTTTTCATTACCAAGATCTCTTTTGTCTGTGCTGAAACATCATGCCCAGCATGAATGGAGTCAAATTCCCAGCTTTGAGTTCCCAATTAGAGCCTTGATAGCTCTGACTTTTCATTTTAAGAGCCAGGTATTTGTAAAAGGAAAGACTTAGGGGAAGTGGTCAGACGGGTTGGATTTCCAGATCTTAGCTTGAATACCAAGAACTAGGCCGAGAGAACTATAAGCACAGCATTTCAGCAACAATCCAGAGAGTGGGAAATGGTGTGTGTTGATGTAAGTGACAAGTTTCCAACACACGAAGAGCAGATTCTGGGCTGGGGAGAGGAGAAGAAGGGTTTCCATACTGGCCAGGGCACCTGGGCTACCATTTGTCTATGTGGTATCTTTGTGTGAATTAGAAGAGAAAAAAAAAAAAGCACTCCTTCCTCAAGATATGTGAAAATCATCAGAATAAATGTACAAATCAATGGTGTCTATGATGTGAATAGCGTTCCCTCAGGTGTGCCACTGTCCTGCGGTGGATAATAATTTCATGAAGGCCCTAGGGGCACGCACTGTTCCTTGCCTGCTCCCTCTCAGCTGTAGAGGGGAGGGAGTTGAAAATTTTTAGTAGATTGGGGATTTGAGACCAGAGGGGAACTGTGCCCTGCTTGCCATCAGAGATCTCAGAAAGGAGGCAGTCTCTGTGCACTCCCCACCAGCATGCAGCTGCAGTAGCATGGACCCTGGCAGCTGGCCCTGTAAACAGAGCTAGCTTCAGAGATGAACATCCCTCTCCCACCTCGATTCTTGAGGCCTCCAAGAAATCCAGAGAGGCATTGAAGGCAGTCGATGATTGAAAGCCGGCAAAGCTACTGAGGAGTGAATGGTTCCAGGTGAGCAGACTGATAGCTGAGGCTGCAGATGAACCAGTAGAGCCTGGGAGGATGTTGCTGACCCTCAGAACAGCAAGTGCCAACCAGAGCTATGGTTAGGACCAAATCTGGAGAGGAAAATGCTGAACTTCTGAGGAACACTCGCCATGTGTGGACTGTGCCTAAGAGAACAGATGCCACAGGGAAGCAAGACAGCCCTGGTGTCCAGGGAGGGAATCTGGGCTGTCTTGCTCCCCTGTGGTATCTGTTCTCTTAGGCACAGACCTAAGAGATCTAAGTCCCTGGGGGTGATGGGTAAGACCCCATCACTATCAAACAGAGTCCTCCTTCCTCTCCTCCTCCCCTGCTCCCTGGCTGTGATCTGAGTCCCTAGGGGTGATGGGTAAGACCCCATCCTTGTCAAACAGAGTCCTCCTTCCTCTTCTCCTCCCCTGCTCCCTGGCTGTGATCTAAGTCCCTGGGGTGATGTGTAAGACCTCCCATGGACTTAGATCACAGCCAGGGAGCAGGTGAGGAGAGGAGGAAGGAGGACCCTGTTTGACAGTGATTGCACTACTTTGAATTGGCAAGAATATATTTTTTTCTAATTACTTTGTTCTAGATTAAAGAAATTTATTTTGTGTTGACCACTTCAATTTTGTGACTATGTGAACATCATGCCTGCCACAAACAAAACACTCATTCTGTATTTATCAGGTGTCTCCTTCTCTTCACTTTTCACCTCTCCTGCTGCTGCAGGCTCGGAATTCGAATTTCATAGTTAGCCCCAAGAAGAACATTTAACTTTGTAGAACTTCAGACATTTGCGTTTTAACTGTGGGCTTCTTCCATTTATTTTATCCTGTTTGTTCTCATAGAGTAACTAATGGTAAAAATTTTTAGAAACAACATGTTTCTTTAGGAAATTGGAATAAAAGGGATTAGTAATCAAGTTACATTTCTGATCTAAACTGGACAACAGATAATCTTTTCCCAGCCACATGCCCAATGTGGCAGTGAGGAAGAGTCAGGCATGCAAGGGAGGGCATCTTTATCACAACACTTCTGATCAAATACTCTTGTCTTGTGTGTAATCATGATTCTAGATTCCTAGCATTCTGAAATAATGTATTATTGTTTATGTTATAAATATAACTCAACTTTGGGGTTAAAAGTTGTACTCTCTGGCTTCTAAAAGTTCTAATTAAATGCTTCGAATTAGTAGAGGATATTAGATTGCTAAAAGCATCCTGTGTCTTATGCTAAAATTATTTTTAAAATATTGCATTTATCTAAAACAGAATTAATGTTCTGAGTTGTTGTGACTTTTGTTTTTGTTTTTGCTTTTAAGAGTGAAAAGAAAAAGGCAGAGATCGGGAGAGCTGAAGCTGATGGGTATTTGCCTGTACGACCACGGATTGATTCCAATGGGATTAGACATTCATCATCAACAGCCCGAGGTGATGGTTTAGTTTTTAGTAAGGAACTAACGACATCTCTGATGGTTCCATTGATCTTCTGCTCACACCATCCTCAGACTATTCTTTACTTCTTAATAACAGTTCTTTTTTCCTTTCTTAGGAAGAATTGATTTTTCAGTTTAGTCCTTATGATTTGCAGAACAAAGATTATGAAGATCGTTGCTTTTAGAAGATGAAAGATCATGAAAAGAATGTGGAATTAAAATGGATCCTTATTTTTAATATGATATCCTTCCTGAAAAATCAATATGGTTTTTTAAAAAGCACACTCCCTAAAGTTACTGAAAATACATCTAAGCAATTCTAAATCAGAGAGAAAATATTTAAGTTCACTTTATTTAAATGGAAAAAGAATAACAATAAAGGTGTCTCCGAGAGAGAAAGAAACATGAAGCCCTTGGAGGACTTCTACAGCTAAATATATTCACAGTAGCCTTTCCAGGCTATTCTCATGGTAGGAGTAGCCGTAGCAGAAGCAGCAGCAATAGTAGTAACAGCAGTAGCAGCTAGCATTGGGAGCATACTCACTGTGTACCAGAGCCTGTGCTGAGGTTTTTACATGCTTTGTAAATAAGCACAAATACTACATTGTTAGTATTATTCCTATTTTGCAGATAAAAACTAGATTTTCAAAAAATATGAATAACTTTGCTAAGACCAAAAATTAAAAAGCAATAAAACAGGATTTGAATCCAGAACTGATCTAAACACCTGGCCTCAGATTTTCAAAACTAAAACAGTCCTTACACAGTCTCTACTCCAATCTCTTATTTTCCAGATTTAGGGGCTAAGGCCTAGAGTGCAAATGATTCACCCAGGGTTGTATGACTAGAGTTAGTGGAAGAGCAGGGAAGAAAACAGTCTCCTGGCTTCTGAGTCAGTGCCCTTGACACTATAGAAGGTTAATATGACAGCCCTTATCTCTCGTGGGATAAATATTCCAATTCCTAGAGTTAAAAAAAAAAAAAACACCCAGCACCATCAAGCACACACACATACATCCATGAAGAAGCGGCATTGGATAGACCAAGCCACCAGATGAGTACCTCATTCTTCCCTCCGTGCGCCATCTTAGGTGGTGTCTATGGATTATGGAGGCAGAACCATCCCAGGCAGGCTGGGAGAATTCAGAAGACTTGAGGAAACACAGGTGAGATTAGGTGAGGACAGGAATTTGAGTGGCCTAAGAAACTGTCATCAATAACAGCTGAGAAGCAGAGAGGCCAAGACAGAACATTTGAGTTCTGCCTAATGTGTAGGAAGTAACTAGAAATCAAACCCCAAAAACAAATGGAAATAGAATAGAACTGTCTGGGAAGAAGGAAAACTGAGGAGGAGCAGGCCTAACTGGGAGTTGCATGCCATGACCTCTCAACTTTAGGAAGAGGAACCCACCACTAGACAAGTGCAAATATGCCATATTTCCCCATCTTTTCACTATAGAAGTTTTCAAATATACAGAAACATGGGAAGAATTGTACTATGCACACCTGAATTCTCCCACCTAAATCTGACAGTTAATATTTTACTACATTTGCTTTAAAATATATTTATCCATCTATCCCTCTAATCATCTTTTTTTGATCTTTCACATTTTACTACATTTACACCTTACACTTTACTATAATTTCTTTATAACATATTTACCATCCATGTATTCATCCTTCTATTCAACTTATTTTTGATGCATTGCAAAGTACATTGCAGACATTAGTACCTGTCACTCCTGAACACATCAGCATGCATATCACCAGCTAGAGTTCAATATTTGTCTATAATTCTTTCCTCTTTTTGAGATTAAATTTACATACAGTGAAATGCACACATTTTAAGTCATTCATTATGTTTTGACAAATGCACTCACCTGTCTAATCCAAACTTCTATCAAAGTTTAGAACATTAAAATAATTCTAGAAAGTTCCCTCAGGTCCCTCTCCAGTCAATCCCTATCTCCCACACCAGATATAACCACTGTTCTCATTTTTTTTTTTTACCATAGATCAATTTTGCCCATTCTAAAACTGTTGAAATAAAATCACACATTATATACTTTTTGTGTAAAGCTTCCTTTACTCAGCATGGTGTTTTGAGATTGATCCATGTTTTTTGGAGTGCCAGAGGTCCATTCTTTTTATTGCTGAGTAGTATTCCATTGTATGGATACACCACAGTTGGTCCATTCTCCTCTTGAAGAACACTTCAGATGTTGCCAGTATCCAGCCAGCTATTAGAAATAAAGCTGATATGAATATACTTGTACAAGTCTTTGAGTGGACATATGCATTTATTTCCCTCCAATAAATACTTAGTGATACAATTTTTTTCTTTTCTATTCTTTTCTTTTCTTTTTTTTTTTTTTGAGACGGAGTCTAGCTCTGTCACCCAGGGTGGAGTACAGTAGCATGATCTCGGCTCACTGCAACCTCCACCTCCAGGATTCAAGCAATTGCCCTGCCTCAGCCTCCCAAATAGCTGGGACTACAGGCACGCACCACCATGCCCAGCTAATTTTTGTATTTTTAGTAGAGACAGGGTTTTGCCATGTTGGCCAGGCTGGTCTTGAACTCCTGACCTCCCAAAGTGCTGGGATTACAGTTGTGAGCCTGGCCACAATTTCTGAGTCATCAGATAGACGCATATTTAATTTTATAAGAATCTTCCAGAATTTTTTCAAAGTAATTTTGCCACTTTTCACTCCCAGCAACAATGAATATAGGAGAATCTAGTTGCTCCATATGCTCGCCAACATTTGGTGTTGCCAGTTTCTATAATTTTAGCCAGTCTGGTGGCTAAAATTCATTCATATAACTTTTCATCTATTTTCGTCTCCCACAATTTAGAGAGGGAAAACTGATTCCTTCTATATTTAACAATCATTACAACATTCTTTGGACACTTATAATGTGCCAGATACTGTGCTAAGCACACACCCCCATTATATGGGAGTTACTTTATTATTATCCTTTCACAGAGGAAGCTACTGAGACTTAGATAATAACTTCAGGAAAGCCACTTGTCAAGTCAGTGGTACCACCTGTCCCTGCCTGACTCCTCCAAAGCCCGTAATCTTAGTCTCTCTGCTATACCCCAATCTAAAGCTGGTGCTAAGACAGAAAATAATTCACATCTAGAGCTACTGCCTCTCCTTTCTTCTACATAACTAAAGTCTCTTCCAATGTGACACACATGTCCTCTTTGGTTAGTATGTGGAATAATGGGAGCACATTCCAAGCATAATAGGAATCCATACAGCCAGTGATAACCCACCTGAGTTGAGGGAAAAAAATTAAACTATGAGTTTAGTCAAAGTGGCAATGCTAATAAAACCTAGGTGTTCTTTGCAAACTTCCTGAGTGCCCATGTAAAAAGCATCCAATTGCAGGGTGCACTGTGCCAGTCATTCTGCCAGCAAGTTAATAACCTCTTACTGAGCTCCCCTAGGATGATGGTGCTGTGCTAGACATAGGATTCCAGAACAAGTCATGGAATCTAAGGTGCCACTCATTTATGTACTACTAAGAAGTAAATAACACTGCTTTCTTGTCTTTTGGAATTTTTATTTTATACTTACTAAAACAATTGCTTTTATACTTAGAGACAGGTGTCCAGTAATCTGTGCTAACCTGATCTTGATCCTGTCTAGCACCTTTGCATTGACATTATAATTTCAAGACACATCAAAGAACACCTAGGTTTTACAAGCATTGCCACTTTGACTAAACTCATGGTTTAATTTTCTTCCTCAATGAAATCACATGTCACTTGAAGTTAAGGAGTGTCTAGTCAAAGGTAAGCAGGAAGTCTGCAATAAATTCATGTTTGATTCCTTAACGATAGAGTTACACCAGGCATGGATTGATCCCACCTGCTTCTCTCTTTGCTTTAAAATTCTACTACCTATTCTGAGAGACCTGGCAAGTTCTTCTGTTTTCAGAGGTTTTAATTGGGCTGCAACAGGCTGTCCTTTTGCCTATATCTCAGGAATGAAACATACCACACCTTCCTTTGCTTGTAGAGACTTCCTTTCTTGGGTACCTTAAAACACTTGGTTTTGAAATAAAGTACAGAATTGAAGTTGTTCTTCCAACAATGAATATCCGATTCACCAGTATCAAATGTATGTCCTATTGCTCTGTTTCTGTGCCTTTCCTTGTACATAGTAACTTTTCAATGCTGAACCATAGTGTATCATTTCTGAAGACTTTTTTCTCAATCAGTGAATTTGTTGTCTTTACCAAAAAAAAATCTTCATGGAGACTTGGGATTGTATTGGCCAGTTTAGGCCAGTACCTGAACTCTGAGGAAACTGGCTACCTTCTGAACAACCTGATCTTTCTTCCAGACAAGGCAGAATTTAGGACAAGTCTACCTCCTTTTAACCTTTAAGTATCTTGTTAGAGACTGGATTCTCTCTTGTAGTAGCACTGAGATAAAAGAATCACCACTGCCACCAATGTCAGGAATCTTAAACGTAAAAATAAAAAACTACCCATCTAAAAATGGAAAACTATGATAAGGTACAGCCCTGATTTCAGAAGTATTAATACCAGGGCTTATCTCCTCTGAGTACTCTGAAAGGATTCAGCTGTCATTTCAGGAATCATTTTTACACATAAGTGAAAATTATCTTTAAAATTTTCTCTTTCTGTTATACAACTAAAATGAGAATACACTTAATACAGGTGGAGCTTAGAGATGAATACCAATGTGCATTGCTAGAAAAAACAGTGGGCCATCATTAGGGTTATGCTTATTCTTCTAACAAGAAAGAGGACTTTTTTTAACTTAAAGGACTACGTAAAATGTGGTTTCCAGTGGTAGCCTAGAAAAGTACTGATGACTTGCATTTCCACGATACAAAAATGTGAAACTCAAATCTATGAGTAGACATTTAAATACATCATAAATTACTTCAAGTTTCTAAGTAATTAAGGGGGAAAAAGCCTTACCTAAAACAAATTTAAAGATTAGTGTTGAAATCACTGATCATTAGAGAAATGCAAATCAAAACTACAATGAGATACCATTTCACACCAGTCAGAATGGCTATTATTAAAGGTTCAAAAAAATAGTAGATGCTGGCAAGGTTGTGGAGAAAAAAGGAACACTTACATATTGTTGGTGGAGTGCATATTAGTTGAACCATTGTGGAAGACAGTGGGGCAATTCCTCAAGGACCTAAAGACAGAAATACCATTCAACCAGCAATCCAATTACTGGGTATATACCCAAAGGAATATAAATTGTTATATTATAAAGACACATGCATGTGTATGTTCACTGCAGCGCTACTCACAACAGCAAAGACTTGGAGTCAACCTAAATGCCCATCAATAGTGGACTGGATAAAGAAAATGTGGTATATATACACCATGGAATACTATGCAGCCTTAAAAAAGAACAAGATCATGTCCTTTGCAAGGAAATGGATGGAACTTGAGGCCACTATTTTTAGCAAACTAACTGAAGAACAGAAAACCAAATACTGCATGTTCTCACTTGTAAGTGGGAGGTAAATGATGAGAACACATAGACACATAGAAGGGAACAACACATAGTGGGGCCTATCAGAGGGTGGAGGGGGGGAAGAAGGAGAGGATCAGGAAAAACAACTAATGGGTACTAGGCTTAGTACCTGGGTGATGAAATAAGCTGTACAATAAACTCCCATGATACAAGTTTACCTATGTAACAAACCCGCACATGTACCCTTGAACTTAAAATAAAAGTTTTTTAAAAAAAGATTAGTGTTGAAAACAAAATATGAACAGTACCTTAACTCCTAGATTCTAGGTTTCCTTTTTCTTTTCCCAGCTGTAAAGGCTAAAGCCTTCTTTCAGGCTTTGACCATATACATAAAATAGTTAAACTTTCTATATCTCATTGTGTTTTAAGAGTGTTTCACTTTTATTAACTTATGTTTTCCAGGAGCACTGAGTTAAATGACTTCTATGTATTCCACTTTATTCAAAACCTAGAAATCAGCATCAAAAGATAGAATAGTGTTTGTGAAAAAAAATGATTAGATGTCAGATCCATGTTCCAAAGCTCTGCTTATCCTATTAAGTCACACTCTCTTTCAATTTATACTTCAATTTTCTGTATTCATTTCTATTAACTCATTCAATCAAAATGATCTGAGTTCTTTGGATGGGGACTCCAGAATGATGACAGCTCAAAAGCAAATCATGTCTCTTCTTTTTTGTTCCTTTGTCATCTTTTTCAACTTACATGAGAATGCAGAAGTCTAACAGAAAAAAAAATAAATAAAGCGTAACTTTTTTAAAAATATGATTATCCTAAAGCATTTGCTTCAGCCAGAAAATCAGTCCTTTCAAAATGGATATTCTCAAGTAACATATCTCTAGTTCGTCATTTGGTTCCTTTGATTTTCTGTATATGATACGGTGCTAATGTGGGCAACTACTAGAAACGTTTATATGCAAGAGGATGATCATTCTATTATGTGGAGATATTTCCTGGGCAATTAATCTAGAGAAATAACTTCTGACATTCTATTGAATTTAATATGCTATTTTACATTTTAACTAGTCAGCAAATAACTACATTATGAAGTATGAATAGGAACATTTCTGAGAGCTGTGAACTTTAAGTCTTGCCCTCACTGTTCTTTCTTTCTGAACCTCAGCCTACCCTTATTAAATATAGAACTTCTACTGACTTTAAAGAAATAGAATCTCCATTATAATAGCTGAAGTGCTTTCAGGAGGTTAGCATTAGGCCATTGTATTTGATGTATTATGCACAATGATAAAGCATCATATATTATGGATTAGTGAGAGTCGGTTGAGTAAAACAATAGCAAACTGTATTTTCCTTTAAGTGTTGCTTTATCCTAAAAAAAACTTGGGTTTGCATGTATTATTTTCAGATTTCTGCTAACAAAAACCTACAAAGAGGGATAAATGACATTATTTGAATGAAATCTAATTTCTACAAAGCACTTTAAAATATTTGTATTTTAAAAGTGTCAGAGAAAATAATTAAAGTGGAATTGCTAACTGCATATCTCTTTTACTTAGAAACAATTAATGATATTAAAGAATGACATAGCATATCCCATGCTTATAGATTAGAAGAATTAACATTGTTAAAATATCCATACTACCCAAAGTGATCTACAGATTCAATGCAATCCCTATCAAAATACCAATGACATTCTTCACAGAAATAGAGAAAAACAGTCCTAAAATTCATATGAAACCACAAAAGACCCTGAATAGCCAAAGCAATCCTGAGCAACAAGAATAAAGCTGAAGGTATCACACTACCTGACTTCAAAATATACTACAAAGCCATAGTAAACAAAAAAGCATGATACTGGCATAAAAACAGACACATAGACCAATGGAACAGAACAGACAACCCAAAAATAAATCCACACATTTACAGCCAACTCATTTTCCACAAAAATGTCAAGAACACATGCTGAAGAAAGGAGAGTCTCTTTAATAAATGGTGTTGGGAAAACATAATAACCATATGCAGAAGAATGAAGCTAGGCCCTTATCTCTCACAGCACAAAAGAAAATCAAATCAAAATGGATTAAAGACTTAAATCTAAAATCTGAAACTAAGAAACTACTGGAAAGCAATATAAGGGAAATGTTTTGGGAAACTGATCAGGACAAAGACTTTTTGGATAATATCTTAAAGGCATAGGCAACAAAAGCTAAAATAGACAAATGGGATTGTATCAATCTAAAAACCTTCTACACAGCAGAGGAAACAATCAAAAAAATGAAGACACAACCTACAGAATGAGAGAAAATATTTCATCAGACAAGAGACTAATAGCCAGAATATATAAGGAACAATAACAACTCACTAAAAAACAAATAATCTGATTTAAAAATGGGCAAAAGGCAGAAGTTACAGACCAGCCTGGCCAACATGGCAAAACCCCATCTTTACTAAAAATATAAAAACGTTAGCCAGGCGTGGTGGTGCATGCCTGTAATCCCAGCTACTCAAGAGGCTGAGGCACAAGAATTCCTTGAACTCAGGAGGTGGAGGTTGCAGTGAGCCAAGATCATGCCACTGCACTACAGCCTGGTGACAGAATGAGACTCTGTCTCAAAAAAATTAATTAATTTAATTTAAATGGGCAAAAGGTCTGAATAAACATTTCTTAAAAGAAGACATACAAATAGCCAACAGATATATGAAAAAGTGCTCAACACCACTAATCACCAGAGAAATGAAAATTAAAACCACAATGAAATATCATCTCACTCAAGTTAAAATGGCTTATCAAAAAGACAAAAAATAACAGATGCTTGTGAAGATGCAGAGAAAGAAGAAGGCTCACACACTGTTGGTGGGAATGTAAATTAGTACAGTCACTATAGAAAAGAGTATGGAAGTTTCTCAAAAGACTAAAAATAGAACCGCCATATCATCCAGCAGTCTCACTGTTGAGTATATATCCAAAAGAAAGGAAGTCAAAATACTGAAGAGATATCTGCAGTCTCATGTTTATCACAGCACTATTCGCAATAGCCAAGATAGAGAATCAACCTAAGTGTCCAATAACAGATGAATGGATAAAGAAAACGTGCTATATACACACAATGGAATATTATTTGGCCATAAAGAGAATGAAATCCTGTCATTTGCAGCAATATGGATGGAACTGGAGGTTATTATGTTAAGTTAAATAATCCAGGGACAGAAAGACAAATATTGCATGTTCTCACTCATAAGTGGGAGCTAAAAACGTAGATGTCATGGAGAGAGAGAGTTGACTGGTGATTACCAGAGGCTGGGGAAGGAATAGGGGGTGGGGGAATGAAGTGAGGTTGGTTAACGGGTACAAAAATACAATTAGAAGGAGTATTGTCTAGTATTTGATAATACAGTAAGGTGACCACAATTAATAATAACATATTGTATGGTTCAAACTAGCTAGAAGAGAATAACTAAAATCCTCCCCACAAAAAGAAAAGATAAATGCTTGAGGTGATCGATATTCCAATTACCCTGATTTGATCATCACTTTTATGCATGTATGCAAATATCACGTGTCCCCAAAATATGCACAGGTATTCTGTATCAATAAAAAAAGACATAGAAGTAAAACTGCAGGTTTAAGGCTTGTAATTTTGGAAAGCTTTTTCATTCAGTTCAACATTGGTAAACTGCTCATTACGGACTGGCAGTTAAGCTTGAGGCTTTATTTCTTTTTCCACAAAGAGCTATGAAGCTGCTTAAGAGAGAGTTATGCCAAGGTTTCAAGCACCATGCAGTTTAAAAATGAAACTGAAATCTGACCTATGACAAGTCAAAGTAGAGGGACTTTAAAGGACCACTCAGATTGGTTATTATGCGTTCCTTCAAATTTGAGGCTATAGTGAACTTTGGTCATAGTCTTGCTTGTATTAGTTTCCCACTACTGCTACAACAAATTACCACAATTTTAGTGGGTTTATTATCTATATTTTTTTTAGACCAGGTCTTGCTCTGTCACCCAGGCTGGAGTCACATTTTTGTCAGCTTAAATTTCTGGAGGTCAAAGCACTTTGAGAGGCCAAGGCAGGTGGATCACCTGAGGTCAGGAGTTCAAGACCAGCCTGGCCAAACATGATGAAACCCTATCTCTACTAAAAATACAAAAATTAGCCAGGAGTGGTGGCACACGCCTATAATCCCAACTAGTTGGGAGGCTGAGGCAGGAGAATTGCTTGAACCTGGGAGGCAGATGTTGCAGTGAGCCAAAATCACACCACTGCACTCCAGCCTGGGTGACAGAGCAAGACTGTCTCAAAAAAAAAGAGTTGTGGAGATCAGAAGTCTCCATTCATCCACAGATAAGATCAAGGCATCAGCAGGGATGTGTTCCTTCTGGGAGCTCTAGAGGAGAATCACTTCCCTTCCCTTGCCCAGCTTCTGAGGCTGCTGGCATTCCTTGGTGTCTCCCTCCAGCCTCTGCTTCTGCTATCCACATCTTCTCTGATTCTCCTGGATCCTCTTTTACTTAGAGGAACCTTTATAATTACATTTGGGACCACCTGGGTAATCTGAGATCATCTCCCTGTTTTAAGATCCTTAATCACGTCCCTATCGCAGAGTCTTTTTTGCGATGTAAAGCAACATGTGTTCATTGGTTCTGGGGATTAGACATGGACATCTTTGCAGGGAACAATTGTTCTGTCCAACCACTCCTGAGGAGCACCCACTGGCTAGCAGCTGGGCAGTGAGCCATGGGAGGATGTCTCATTGGGCAACCTGTACTCCAGGGCCACATCAGGGCAAAAGATGCCTTAGTGTTTTCCATGGACCAGAAGTGGACAATGAGAGAGAGAGAAAGAGAGAGATTCAGTCACTATGAGAGCACACAAGCCTCAGTGGAGAAAAGCCAAATATCACCATCTCCCAGGCATTAGGAAACAAGGGAAGGAGCAATGAGTTAGATCTGTGCTCTTCATGTGGGGCACAAGGATCAGGGCTGGTCCACTGACTGTTACTTGACTGTTACTGGTCTATGGTGGGAATAGTACAGAAATTGAAAGTAAGCTTTGCTTTGTTGTTGTTGTTGAGACAGGGTCTCACTCTGTTGTCGAGGCTGTAGTGCAGTGGTGTGATCTCAGCCCACTGCAACCTCCACCTCTGGGGATCAAGTGATCCTCCTGCCTCAGCCTCCTGAGTAGCTGGCACCACAGTCACAGGCCACCACAGCTGGCTAACTTTTATATTTTTAGTAAAGACAGTGTTTTGCCATGTTGGCCAGGCTAGTCTTAAATTTCTGAGCTCAAGTGTTCTGTCTGCCTTGGCCTCCCAAAGTGCTGGAATTACAGGCATGAGCCACTACACCAAGCCCTTGAAAGTAAGCTTTTAGAAAATTTTACAGCAGCTTGACAGTAATTTTATGTCTATTCAATGTGATGATTTAAAATGTGGGCTTCTATTTTGCATGACTTTTTTTCATTTTATCTTCGCGGTAATTCATTTTTACTGTGTGTTTTCAAAAGTATCAATCCATGGCAGAATGGAAATTAAAACAAAACAAAAACAAAATCCCTTGGTTCTTTACCACAGATGGTTTTTCAAGAAGCCCCAAGCTAGGAGACAGTGTATTATTCACAAAAGGGAACTCTAGGTAATAAAGTTCCCCCAAAATGTCCAAGAGGAGAGAATCAGCTTTAAATACCTGCCAGGTACAGAGTTCCGTGCCAACTCACTACACTATCAGTCTATGAAGAACTTTCCTGGCACTCTTTCCCCTACTCCCACCCCATGCTCCAACCCCAGAGGCTTGGCAAGCTGGGGAGGAGTTGGGGCATTGGGCACAGAAAGGGAGAAAAAGCCTGCCACTCCCGCTTCCTCCAGCGCAGCCTTCCCCATGCCAGGGGAAGGGAGAGGCTCCACTTTAAATCAAGTTTATTATTATTATAGAGACTAGGCATGCTAATTACTGAATTGAGAATGTACTCTGCAGTTTCAAGACTTTTTTTCATTGTGTAATAGTGACCAGAAAATTCATGAGGCGTGTCCAAGTTTTCAGCCAATAACAGGTCAAGAACAAACCCCACAGAATCATTTTAAAGGAGCAGTTCAAGACTGGAATGGAAGTTACTTTCTGGTTTTTTCCCACAAGTTATGATTGTTTAACCTAATAATTACATTACTCAGATATAGGGCAAGTCTTCATGTAGAGCCACTCAAAGTATGATTTAGGGCAGGGTTTCTCAACCTCAGCACTATTGCCATATTGGGCTAGACAATTCTTTGCTGTGAGGGAGCTGTCCCATGCATTGCAAGGACAACGACCTCTAGAACATCCACTCCAAGTTTATGGTAGCCAGAAGTGCCTCCAGACTGCCAAATGTCCACTGGGGGACTAAATTGCCCCTAGCCGAGAAGCACTGACTTAAGGGAAGCAGTGTCTCTTCTTTCTGCCCTTCCCGCACTCAGTAATTACCTCCCTATCAAGCCCCAAAGCATCTGAAATTCCATAATTCAACACACTCTTTGCCCATTCCGGAAATACTGTTTTTAATTCAACATTCTCTGAGAAATGACATTGAGCTGCTATCATTGATAGGTTAGTGTGAAAGGGATCATCAGATTTCTCTCTTACAAATTGGCCCATTATTAACTTACCGGTTGTATGAAGCCAAGCTGAGTGAGGCACAAAGATCTGGGGAAGCCTGTTGGTTTCTTCCACTGGTGAAACATCTCTTGAGACCATCTTCTCCCCAACAGTGCCCCCGCACCAGTTCTCTCATTCAGGGACTCCACCTCTCACCCATATAATGGCAATTTTTACCATGTTCCCCTGCACCAATTTCAGATCCCTCAAACTCATCCTCCACGTTTTTCTAGGAATGATCTTTCTCATAGTCTTTAAAGACTTGCCATCACCCATACAAAAACATCCAAGCTCTTTAGCAAGACATTCACCCCAGCCTCCATCCATACCGCATTTTTCTATCCCCTAAGATTTTGCTGTTGCTCTTCCCTGTCCCTTTCTCTTTCCTTCGCCACCCATTTGTGTCCTAGAAAACTCCCACTCAACTTCCAGGCTCAACTTAAGCACTCAAGTTCTTGAAAATCCTTCTCTGATTCACTCAGCAATATTTAAGTGCTCCTTTTTCCATGCTCTCAGATAACAGTGAGTAGATCTTTAGTGCAGCACTTACCTCTTTGAATTATTTTCTCATTAGAATTTTGTCTCCCACTAAACCATGAACTCAATCATTGAAGGTAAAAATCGTGGTCTGATTATTTTCCTGGAGAAGTTCATGATGTGGTTTATAGAGCACCATGATGTGATAGAGCATCATTGTGTCATTCCTCTTCGTCTCATCCATCCACTCTGTCTTGCTTTCAACTTCCAAACCTTGCAGGCCTCCATTTAGTTCTAATTCATCCTGCTCTCTCCCACCTCCAACCTCCCCATATGATCTTCTCTCCTATTTGCTATGCTCTTCTTCTTTTCTTACTGTTAACACTCTCTGAAAACTCTGCTCATTTTTCACTTCTTAGCTAAATGTCGCCCTTTCTAGGAACTTTCCCTCAACTTCCAGACCAAGAGAGGTCCCTCTGTTTCACTCTTCCAAGGCATCCTGTGCTTTGTTTTGTACTATTCTGTACTTATCACAATTTGGCTACTGTGACTCTCATACCATTACACTTGGGTTTAACAGATGTGCTATTACTTTAATTTTCTAAATAAAATTCAGTCTGATTTCTGAGCTTCTCACTTGCCAATGTAGGAAAAAAATCAAAATCAGTCATGTTTTGGCAGGCCTTCAAGAGCACAGAATTCTGGAGGCTTCTGTAGTGCCTAGGACTTGGGGTAAGAGTCTCTAGTCTTCAGTCCACTGTGGTCAGAGGTCCCTGCTGAAGTACTCATTATTCAGTGTATGGTCTATTCAAAGACTGAAGGCTTTTGTGCTTCATGCCAAGCTTTAGGGCTCCATCAGGCTAAGTGTTGTGACTGACACCCAGGGTTCTCCCTCAGGTTGCACCCTGCAGCCACTTTCCCTTGAGGCCCCAAGACTTCCCAGTGCCATTGTGATTGCAACGTTTTCTTGTAGCCTCCAAGCACCAATCTCACCCCTAATATTTGCAGAGTAAAAACAGAAGCTTATATACCACATGGCAAAATATTTTCTTCTTTTTCTTTTCTTTCCCTCCCTCCCTTCCTTCCTTCCCTTTTTCTTTCTGGCAGGGTCTGCGTCATGGCTCACTACAGCTTCCACCTCCTGGGTACAAGAGATCCTCCTGCCTCAGCCACTTCAGTAGCTGGGACTACAGGCATGAGCCACTGCACCCAGCCCCAAATATTTTCAAAGTTGCAAACCCAGCCAATGAATTGTTAAATAAAATGTGTTCTATTGCTGTATGCTGACAAATATACCTACATAATTTCCTAGAAGGCTACACTCAAATTAAGAATTTTTAGATTCCTTGGAGTTCTGTGCTAGAACATGGTGGCCTGGTAAGTATAGATCCCTATCCCACACCCCCACTGCATCTCGCCAAAGGGCCTCACATGCCTGTGTGTGGTTCTTCAGCCTGCAGAACCAAGCTGTGTCCACACCCCTGCAAATGGCCATCCTTTGGCCTCCCTTTGGTCCTGGGGTGCTCAACTGATGGCACAATAGGATGGACCTGAAGGTAGGGCTGTTTGGATTGAGAGTTCTGGGCCCCAGGAGCCCAGAATGTAGCCTAAAGAAGAAGGCTTAGGTTCCAGGTGGACATATTCCCTTGGCTGCATAGATGCTTTACCCTGGCAAAGCAGGAGTACCCAAAGGAGGGCCAGGGCAGAGCCCTGTAAAGTATGAGTCCAAAGCAGGACTTGTCTTGCCTGAGTCTGACTGCAATCCTGAGATCACATCCTATAGCACTGCTGGAACCAACTAATCAGTAAGCAACAAGAGGCATCAGAAAGTAAACTTTCTCTGGCCAGGCGCAGTGGCTCACACTTGTAATCCCAGCAATTTGGGAGGTCGAGGCGGCTGGATCACCTGAGGTCAGGAGTTAGATACCAGCCTGGCCAACATGGTGAAACTCTGTCTCTACTAAAAATACTAAATTTAGGTGGTGCGTGACTGTAATCCCAGCTACTCGGGGGGCTGAGGTGGGAGAATCGCTTGAATCTGAGAGGCAGAAGTTGCAGTGAGCTGAGACCGTGCCATTGCACTTCACTGGGTGACAAGAGCGAAACTCCATCTCAAAAATAAAGAAAGTAAACTTTCTCCATATGATAAATCAATTGAGAGTTGACTATTAATGCTAATTTAATTGACACTGATATGTGGAAACAAAGCTAAAGGCCCATGAGTATGTTGCTAAGCCAATAAACAAACTCACTGTTTCCAAAGTTGTATGAAAATTATTAACAGGTCTTATTAGAAGAAAGTATTCAATAACAAAATGTTTGAAAGAAATACATATTTTGAAGCAAACATTTTTTCTTTAATGCAGAACTTCTAGGAGGCTTTTTTTTTTTTTTTTGACAGCGTCTCACTCTGTCACCCAGGCTGGAATGTGGAGTGCAATGGCGCAATCTTGGGGCTTCAACCTCCATCTCCCAGATTCAAGCAATTCTCCTGCCTCAGCCTCCCAAGTAGCTGGGACTACAGGTGTGTGCCACCATGCCCGGCTTTTTTTTAATTTTTTTATCTTTTTTTTTGTTTTTAGTAAAGACGAGGTTTCACCATGTTGGCCAGGCTGGTCTCAAACTCCTGACCCAAGTGATCCACCTGCCTCAGTCTCCCAAAGTGCTGGGATTACAGGTGTGAGCTACCGCACCTGTCCAGGAGCCTTTAATATAAGAATGTGGCCTGTGAATCCCCAATAGACAAATAAAGTAGGTTATATTTCCCAGACTTGTATGATGTGTGTGTATGTGTGTGCGTGCATGTGTGTGTGTCTGTGTATGTGTGTGTATGCACACATGCCTGCACATGTATGCATAATATATCTCTTGGCAGTAGAATTCTGAAAATGCTATCAATCCAAAAAAAAAAATCACTGTATCAGAGTTCTTGAGTATACGGGATAGAAACTACTTATGGCCAGTTAAAAAAAAAAAAAAGGAATTAAGTGGAAGGATATCATGGAGCCTTCAAGGCTCCAGTTTGAAAAGCAAGCAGCTTGGACAGTAGAATCCACAGCAAGAAGAGCCCTGCCCTAGAGCTATAGTTACTGAGATCAATGAGTTCCCAATCATCTCCATTTCCAACATCACAGGGAGATGCTCACAGATAATAACTGAAAAAAAATAAGCAAAAACAATATGAGCCCAATTCAACAAAAAGAAAGAGAGAGATTTACAGGAACAATCTTAGTAGGAAATACAACAGAATGTTAGCTGTGCTTTTCTCTGGGTAATGAAGTTACAGGGTATTTTTATTTTATTTATGTACATAAATTACATCTGTAATTATAAAAAACAAATATTCTTCAAACTACTTTTGCCAAGTCTAAAAGAAAAATTGTTCCAATGCCAACATTTTGAGACAAAGTCCATTTTCACAATATTCAAGTCCTTCCTGATTTCATAAACTTTGATGAGTTGCTCTAGTTATCAGATGACCTTTTAAGTTTTATCATACTTGAGGATTTCTGGTCCAATAAACATTTTTAAAGTTCTTTCTTAACTTTTATATGGATAAATAGGACTTTATAAAATCAGGATTCCCATAAATTATTGGCATTAGTGGTATACCAAGTCCCTGCTGTCAATAATTAGTATAGCTGCCACTAGCTGATGCTATTGGTAGAATCTTGTAACAAGGAACTCTCCACAGTGCTTGTATACAACTTCAGATGAGACCGCTTCACAGATAATTTCACTTTTTCCAAACAAAATCAGCTCTTTATTAAAGTAGCAACATAAATATTAATGTTTCTTTATTAAAAAGAAAGTAGGATTAACAATAACAAAAACTTCACAACACTATCCTAAATAATATGTCAAAAATAAAATAAAAAGAGTAATATAATCCATTATTTTTAAATAGCAACAATTAAGAGACTACATACCAAAACTTCTGAGATGCAGTCAAAGCTGTCCCCAGAGGCAAAGTTATAGTCTTATGTGTCCTATTATTAAATAAAAAAATGAAAATAAATGAACTAAGCCATCAATTAGTACAAAACATTCATAAAACAACAAAATAAACATAAAAAAGGAAGGAATTAAAGATGAAAAGTTATATTAATATTATATCAAATAGAAAAAATAGAACTGATGAAATACTTAAGTGTTGGTTCCTTAAAAAGACTGGCAAGTCTAATAAAAGAAAGGAAAAAAGTAACTAAAAAGACCAGAAATGAGAAAGAAGCCATAACCAGAGATACAGAGAAAAATATTTTTAATTATAATTATCTATAGACAACAAATTTTAAAATTCTATGAAAATGCATGTTTTTCTTTAAAAATATGATTTTTTAAATTGATACTCAAGACGTGACAGTTAAAACTTAAAAAAAAAGGTTTTTTAAGTTTTCAGAGAATTGTCTTCTACTCAACCTCCCTTAAAGAGATTGAGGCCTAAACAATGTTATGGGTGAGTTTCTCCAGACCCCAAAGAATAGGCAATTCATATGCTATGTACCAATCTAGGTTTTTAAGCTGATAAAGGTAGAATTCAAAAATGTAAAACTACACCCAATCTTATTCATAAATATAAGTGCAATAATCCAAATAAAATGTAAGAAATTGAGTTCAACATTGCTACAAGAAAAAAAGGGGAAAAACACCATTATTTAACAGGATACATCTCATGCAGAAATAATCCAGTATTGAGAAACTATTAACATAATTTATTATGATAATAGGCCAGAGAAGTAAAATCACATGATCATTTCTAGTTGCCTAGAGTATGCTTAATATAACTGAACAACTTCTAATAAAATGCTTAGTATATTTGAACCATCAAACCACATCTTTAACCTGATAAAGACCTGTATTTCAGTCTAAGAGCTAACATTTCAAAGCTGGTAAAATTTAATGGCATACCTAACAAGTCAGGAATAAGGGCAAAGTTATTACCATCATTTATTTAACACATGAGGTATAAATATTATAAAGGAAGAGAGAAAAATCACCATTAATTATACTTAAAATGATTGGCTACTTAGAAGAGAATCAACTAGGGAGTATAAATGAAAGAGTTCAAAAAAGTTATCAAATACAAAAATCAATAGCTTGACCCCAGAAGGAGCAGCCAGTAATAAAAAATAATGGAAAAATGATCCCATTCAAATGCAACAAAGAAATGAAATATCTAACAATACAATTAATAAAAATATGCAAGACATACAAAATTACTAAAGAACATTTGGAGATTGTCTTCAGTAACCTTTACACGACAAGTTCCTGAATAAGAAATTTAATACTACAAAGTTGGTAATTCTCCCCAAATTAGTCTATACTGTTAAAGCAATTCCGAACAAAATGGCAATAGAATTTCTTTTGGAATGTGACCAAAACATAACTAAAGCTTATCTGCGAGAATACATGAAAAAATATAGCCAAAAATATTTTAAAAAGAAGAGTAACATTTACCCCCATTAACTGAGAAACTAAACACTCAGTAAAGCAAATGATAAAATGGCAATAATTAAAACGACGTGGTTCAGGAATAGAGGATATAAAAAAAAAAAAAAACAATAAATTCAGAAACCACTCCAAGTGTGTGTAAGAATTTAATATTTGACAAATGTGGAATTTTTAAAACAGTAGAAAATGGAGTTTTCAATAAATGATGATACAATAACTAAATAAATATTTAGACCCTTAATCACACCTATAGCAAAAATAAATTCCATTTGGAGTAAAAATTCAAATCTGAAAAAATGAAATAAAAAATAGACAGATATTTATATAACACTAGGAAAAGAGAAGACCTTTTTAAACATAACACCAAAAGCAGAAATCATGAAAGACAGATTTATCTAAATAAAAAATGAAATATTTCTGTTTATCAAAGACATCATGGATTAAATTGATAGATATCTGACAAACAGCAAAATATCTGCAGCATGCAGAACAAACAAATGGTTAGTGGTTTCAATATATAAAAAGTTCTTACAAATCAACGAAAAGTGAACCCTCAACAGAAAAAATATCAAATGTTCATTCATTCCTTCGACAGATACTTATTGTGCACCTAGTATGCGTCAAATATTGTGCTACAGGCGGAGAATACAATATTGAAGAATCTAGACATCCAAACATGGTCTCTTCCCTTATACATTATAGTATGGGAAATAGACCCCCCCCAAAGGTAAATAAACAAATAAATAACACTACAAGTTGGGACACAGGATTAGAGTGATGAAGGAAAGAAAGGACTGATACAGCAAATGGGAGGACACAAAGGGAGGGTCTCCTTTCAATAGAGTGCTCTGTGCAGGTCTTTCTCAAGATGTTATATTTAATCAGTTATCTAAAGGATACGGTTGTGGTAGGAGAGAGGGTGGCTGTGAAAAGCAGCTTAAACAGAGAGAACAGCATTTCCTAGGCCTCTGAGGTGCAGAAAATATCTCGGCATATTGCAAGAACCAGTGTGGCTGCATTCGAGTGGGCAATAAAGAGAGGAGCATAGATGGGGGTGGAAAGATAGGTAAGGGTCAGATTGTGCAAGGCTATGTGAGCCATGGTAAAGGGGTTTAGATTTTATCCTAAAAGCAACAATTTGCTTAATTCAATTTGTGAGAAAGGCTGTTGCTACCACTCTATCAAAAATGTATTGGAGTGGTTAAGTGTGGTAGCACAGAGACCAGGTGGGACTGGTGTCACAATATCCTGGTAGGAAAGAATAGACAACTCCATTAAAAAGTTTGGTTCTGAAGGAGAGCTGAGAAATGATTCACAGATGGAGAAGACGTGGGTGTGGTTAAGATGAAAGACACTGGAGCATGTGTGCAGGGAATAATCCATTGAGAGGAGGTGGGATTGATGATGCAAAAGAGAGAAAGGGGAAACCTAAGGAGGAAGTCCTTGAAAAGGCAAAGGGGCTGGGATTTGGGGCATGAGAGGAGGGGCTGATCTGTGAAGCTCCCTCTATTACCACAAAAAGGAAGGTTACCAAGGTAACTGGGTTGGAGGGTCTTGTGAAGACAAGATGAGGAAGTCTGTATGTAGTAAATTCTGTTTTCTCAGGGAAGTGTGAAGTAAACAGGGAGGAAAAGATCAGAACATTTTGAGGAGATAAAAAGGTACGAAGAGTAGTCTCAGATGTGGAGAACTAAGACTACAGTAGGAACAACAGCACCAACTTGGTTTGAGTTAATGGATTGGAAGTAAAAATGAATTGGCTGAATTGTATGTTTTTCTCAAAGAAAATGTTCAGTTGTCCCAGTAAGGCCCATGGAAGGCAGATGGTAAGATTTATCCAGAGTTGGGATTTTGTCAGGAAAATTAAGAAATTATGGTTCAAGAGTGCTGAAAGCAATGCATTTCAAGGAGAATGATCATGATAATGGATCACAGAATCTAGACCAAGCAAGGATGAGAACGCAAGAGAGGGGCTGATAAACAGTGGGAAAAAAAATGAAGCAAATGAATTAGCTGTCAGTGAGCAAGGAATCTAGGATAGGAAGATGGTGATCAGAGCATGGAATGTCTGATGATGTGCTAGTTCAGGTCCTCTTAGAAGCAGATAACAAGACAGGGTTCAAGCGTTCAGTGTGCAAGAGTTTTATTAAGGGAATTCCTGTGAAGGATAAAGGGAAGGAAGCAGGAGAGGAGAAGGGAGACTTCATATCATAATACAGGTCTGACACCTGTGAAAGGAGAGGGAAACTGGGCCCAAGAGCCTCAGGCTGCATGCAGCATAGTTCTCAGAAAGTTTCAACCAGGCCACTCAGGTGTTCCCAAGCCAAACTTGCTCATCAGAGGAGTCCTACATCTTCCATGAACGCGCCACCACCAACACCCCGTGCTGTGCCCGCTCACTGACTGGGAGTAGTGCCAGAGAAGCATGGCTTCAGTGCAAACCCAGCAGTGGATGCCTTCGGAAGGCAGGGGGACCTGTCAGTCACTTCCGCTCCCTGGAGGAGGAGATCTGAGAGGCCATGGTTACCACAGACAAGACTGTAGAGAGGATGCGGATTCTAATGATGACACGGTCTAGAACTGTGGTAGCAAGGACTGATTCTGAAGGGGAGAAATAATCACTGGAGATAAAGTTACAGGAAGGAGGGGACTGGATGTTGGAGTTCAAGTTCAACCACAGTTGTGCATAACACAACTCCAAGTTGTGTCAAGCACCCCACAGTCACTGAGGATTTGGACAGTTATTAACAATCTTCTGGCAGATGGCAATATTTGGGGTTGTGGCGCGGGGGGTGGGGAGGTGGACGGGGGGAAACTAGTTTGTCGATGCCAGGATTTGAGGTGAAGGTTCAAGTACGAGCTAGTCTTTGAAGAACTAATTATGACAAAATTCACTAGGAATAGGAAATCTATAAATTACAGGCTGAAAGGAAAAGGATGGTATTGTCCGGTGACAAGATTCTCAAAGAAGCCGGGATTTTGGCAGGCAAGAGAGGACTCGCACGGAGGCCGCCCCCAGCCTGTCCCTAAGGCACGTGGTCCTCTAGAGGGCTTCGCGGGAGAGTTCTGGCTGAAACCAGGGCCGGCGAGGGCAAGGGGTGAAAGGGGTTTGAGGCGAGGCAGAGGACTCGGAGTCTGCGGACGACTGGTCGGCCCGTGGAGACGGCCGCGGCGAGGCGCCTGAGGTACGGCGGTGCGGAGCGAGGGCGAGGTCCCGCCAGCGGCCAGGCGGCGGCGCTCACGGAGCCGCGGGCTTCCCCAGGCCCCGGGCCGCGTGCTGGCGCTCTCGGGCGGCGCCGCCGCGGAGCTTGGCGCGGCAGCTGGCAGCGGCCTGACGCGTGGTGACGGCGCCCGCGGGCGGGCAGCGGCTCCCGGGGGCGGCCGGGCGCAGGGCGGCGGCGCTGCGGGACGACGGCTTCGCGAGGCTTCGGCCCGCACTGGTGGCAGCGGTCCCCAGGGAGGAAAGACAAAGATATGCGGGTTAGAAACCAAGGAAAGCGCGCCGACGCCTCTCAGCCCCGCAAGAGCTGCAGACCCAAGGGCAGTGCGGTGCCACTTTCGCCCAACAAGGTGCTACGAGAGAAAACTGCGGTGGTCATAGGAAAACAGATCCAATTCAGGTCTCATGCAGCAACTTGGTGGCAATTTAGGAAAATGTATCAAAACCCTTAAATGTCTGAATACTCTTTGACCCAGAAAGTCTAGCTTGAGAATTTTCCCTTAAGGAATAATTATGAATACCTACAAACTTTTCATACAGGGTGTTCAGTGCAGTATCTATAATAGAAAAAAATGCCAGAAAAAAATGGCCAAAAAAAAAAAAAATGGGAATGTCCTATACCCAACAATAAGGTATTGGTTATAGTCTTTTCTTAAGCGAATACTAAACTGCTATTAAAATAATGCTGTGAAATAATACGTAATGATATGGAAAAGAATTGATACTATATGCAGTGAAAAAAATCAGTTTCATCCCCATTTGTACCATGTATGGGTGTATACTTATGTGTACATGTGTGTACACACGACACATCACATATGTAATAATGGACAGAAACACATCAAAATGTTAAGCAGTTATTTCCAGGTGATAAAGTTGCAGGTAACCCTTTTTAAACTTATGTTTCCCAAATTTCATACAAGCATGTTTTATAGTAAAAAATATAATACAAGGAATTTTACTCCATTCTTACATACCCATTCTATATTTATCTCAATTCAAATTTATGAAAATCTTTCTTTTCTATTGTGTAGCAAAGTGGTGGACATCAAAAGATTTTTAAAAATGAATAGAGTCCACAAAAGTAGTTTTTCTTCCTCAAAAGTTCTGCGTAAAATACAGTATTACAGAAGAGTTTATTGCTTAAACATTTTGCAGTTAATCAAAGCCACTGTCTTTTGTGACATTATATCTTTTAACTCTAGTAACAATTTCCACTTCAGAAAAAAAAAAATTCTGGGCTTTTGAGAAATGAGAAATGTAATTTGATTTGTAATTTCCAGGCTTGGGAACACAAAGTTTGCTAAAAACAGAAAAATGTGGGACAAATGTTTTAGATCATACCAATGTTTTAGAGTAATTCAATGAATCTTTCTTTAGTTTGAAATAATTGAATGGGATCAAAACTAAAATATGACAATGAACTAGAATCTAAGCTTAACATCCTGGTCTCCCAATCATAAATTAATTTAAAATTTTAAGTTAATACCCAGGGAGTCTTTTGCTAAGCCTTGTTCCGGGAACATGCATAAAAGTGATAATAAAATTATAATAATATAACACAGGAGAGGGGTTCCAGGGCTTTGTTATTAGATTGATAGAAGATCCATTGTAAGTTTCAGATATATTTTAAGCTAAAGTGAGCTCAGAGTTGTCAGGCTGATTTTATCTAATGATGAGCAAATCCAAGATTAGATGTTTATTGGAATGTTGCTTTGTTGTTTAAACAGATGATGACATAAGTAATCAACACCAATCCTGTAAGTTTCCTTCACCCTGAAGGTACTGGATACAATCATTGTGTCTGGAAGCATACTTTTGGTAAAACTTATCAGAAATAAATAAAATGTCCAAAGAGAACAAATCCTCTTAAGGCCAAAATTTGTGTTAACCAACTGCTCCTGAATAAAATGAAGGTTATAGGAGCTTTTAATAAAACATTTTCTCTCAAAAACCTTAGTATTCCCCAAATGATGTAACCAAACAGTGTTAAATACAAATAAGACAGAAGAGCATTTATTATTGGTGCTGCAGTCCAGCTTTCACTATCCATACAGTGATTTCAATTTAACTCAACATTTTTGGAGTCCCTATTATGTCTCCTGCACTGTGCTCAGACAGTATGAACAAAAAAGATAACACAAGGTTCCTACCTTTGAGAAGCTCTATCTAGAAAATTACCTTCAGATTACTCAGAGGCGGGGGATAACCTGAATCCCTAAATTACTCGCCATTGTCATACCAAAGCTTCGCATCCCATATTCTTCAAATGAGCTGATTTCCTCTCATTCCTTTGCTCAGATTTATCCAGAGCAACCCACTGCCTCCACAATAGCTAAATCAATAGAGATTCTGACTAAAGATACGGACTTCCTCCTCCAGAAACATGCGCAGAAGTGCATACACCATTTACTTCGTTTCACTGCACTGGAAGCTGATTTCCTGAACATAAGCAATATTTATAAAGGATTATGCCTCCTTTCTCTTTTGAAAGAAAAATGACTGTTTCCTGGAAAAAAAAATTAAGAAAATTCTGACTGTTCAGTAGTACATCTCAATGAGATCTAGTTTAAATGAGTTGAAACTGTGCTTTGGCTTTTGACATAGCAACATATACTTCATCTTTGATAATCCATTACAACTTTTTCCCTATGGCAACAAGTGCTGAAATCCTTGACTCACAAAGGTACATATTTAATAGAACGAAAGCAGAATTGCATAGAATGGAATTTGCCACGTTAAGGTGGCCTGCAAACTGTAACACCAAATTCCTCCAAGACTCAAGTTAGATTCAAGTCACATTATTTCCTCTGCCTTCAAGTTCAATTAGACTTCGGGAAAGTCAGCAGATTTCTGTCTGGTTAGAGAAAAACATCTTACCCTGCTCCTGTTTCTTGGCAACACCTTTTGGAAAGGTGGTAACAGCTGCTGATATGGAAAGCACCGAGGCACAATGACGTGCAGCAATCCTTTCCTCATCAAGCAGGAAAACCATGCTGTGTTCCTGACATCACAGGTGCACCAGCTGCCCCCAGAGTGCAATTTTTCTTCTTCCATTTGAATATTTATTGAGAACGATTATTTTGAAGATGTTGACAGTCTTTCCAGTTTCCAAAAGGTGTTCTAAAATGGAGTTCTCCTTTGATGACATCAGCAAGCACATGAAAATGTGAAGCTGGATGCACTCAGAGGCATCAACAGTTTCATTCAATTGCATGCTGAAGAGAAATATGCAGAGCTGCCCATTTCTTCCAAGTCTGAAGTGAGTGATGTCATTTGACAGAAGCAGGGCCTCAATTTTCTTTCATGGACCACATTTAAGAACCTTTGAGTCAAACTATTTGATTCCGCACTCCCCTTACACTATTGTTTCCCACCTCTGTACTTTTGTTCTTGGCATTTCACCCATCGAAAAATGTTTTCTCCCTGCTCTCATCTATTCAAATCCTGTCCATCTCTCAAGACCCAGACCAAAGCCAGTCTCTTTCATTAAGCTTTCCCTGACTACTGCAGCCTGAAATGATCTATCTCTCTTCTGAACTCTGACAATGGTTCCTATCTTTGACAGTTCTCAAAATGTGGTTCTGAGACCACCACCTTTAAAAATGCACCATAATATGTATTTTTAGAAGCACCAGAAAGAGCTGTGGTAATTTCTCCCATTTTCCTGAATCTTCTTTGTGACTCTTAAAAGAATAACTCACTTCCCAGATGGATGGAGAGAAGACTGACAATGATTATTTTTGCTGGGGTGACCAACTGATTCATCTGAATTATTCCTTTCTGTACGCATTTTCACAAATGTTTTGATTTGTCAGTTGTGTATCTGTCAGGTCTGTAGTGTCATTGCTGACTGCTGAAATCCTACATTTACCCATGGACTTTTCAATCACAACCTCCCAGTGCCATGGCCATCCTTCTAAGGATTCAGATGGTGCTACCATTTTCAAAATAACTTCACACTCTATGAGAAAGAATTTAAGCAGAGCTTAAAATGAAGGCAAGCACAGTTAGATGGAAATGGCTACAACTGACATCATATACTCAAAGAAGATGTAAAATCAAATGTATTCTGGAACTGAGCAGCAACTTCAAGATCATCTCTTCCAACAGATTCACATTACAGATGGGGGAAATGTGGAGAATGGGGTATTTCAGAGCAAGAAACTGAAATTTAAAAGAATAAAAATCTTAAAGTTAAAACAATAGCAAGATCACATACAGTCCAAGGCATTGTCCTAATTAGCTCATGGATTCAACATTAAGGATAAATAAAATTGAAGAATTAAATGAAAAGAATTAAAGGATGAAAATAACTCAAAATGTAAAAGATGGATCACACTCATCTATAAAAATGGCCCAAAAGACTGTCCTTGATATTACTAGTAACAAGATGACTTGGACTCAAAACCAGTTATGCTTATTCATAATAATAGTTATCATGTACTTACTGTATACCAGGAATTGGGCTAAGTGTTTTACATACATTAATCAGCTCAACTGCATTAAATTCTAATAGAAAAAAAGTATCAAAAGAGAAAGTCTATAATACCTCTGTAAGAAAAGAAATGAAGAAAGCAAAAGCTGGCCATGCATCTGCAGCCTGGTCTAGTAGAAAGGATGCTCTGCATATTCAACAATATCTGGTCTGAGTGACAGTTGCATTCCTATGGGGAAGATGAGTGTGTTGCACTACCAGAGTTTACTGACACTGGTTGCTGAGAGCTGATTCAATGCTCACCAAGCAACCTTCTGATTATAATTTATTTTTCCATGTAGATTTGCCTATTAGGAGAAAATGCACTGAACCATAAACATGAGAAACGATTGTGCCTGACACTTCCCATCACAAATTAAAGAACTGATTTGTGGTATTTATACACTACTATGAAGCCGGTTAAAGTGATGCAGTCTTCTAATACCTAGTTACCTCTCTGGATGAACCAATAATCAGGGTCAGCCTTAGAAAGCAGTGGCCACATCAAAGTTACCTGTGAGGCCTGGCAGGGAGGCCAGCCTACCCTCTGTCCTGCTCTCCACCTTCTTTGAACAGCAAAATCCCACATGATTACACACACACACACACACACACACACACACACACACACACACACAATAACCATTTTAATTAGAAATGGAAATGATGGGAAAAGGAGGAACAAAATATAGTGTTTTTCCATGCTCTAGAGCACTAGCTTGTGAGCTTAGTTTTTACAGCAGATAAGGCCAAAGTGGTTCTTTTTTCCAATGGCACCGGTAAGTACTTATTTTGCTTATTAAAAGAATAAGTCACCTAAGCAAAAAGAAAAAGTTCAAGTAGAACTTGGACATATAAACTTTTACCAAAGAATAAATATAAAAATATTTCAGATGTCCACAAATACATGCAATACATCATTACTTAGGGGTGTTGTTTCCTTTTGGGATGTTTTGTTGGCCAGTTTTTGTTTTCTGACATCATCTCCATAGGAGAGAAACTTATAAAAATAGCAGGATCCTAACATGACTTATCACAATTCTTGACAAGCCTTTTTATTCATTATCTTACATCAAGAATTCCAAAGTCAGAATGCAGTAAGAACCATTAGGACCCTGTGTTCAGGGTTGAGGATAACACACGTAAAAGCTGTGCTAAAGCTATGGACATCATGAATACGATCTTACTTGTTCAACTACTGAATTTTAACTATGATGATGGTGTTATGAAAATATATTTTTAGTCTGATTAACTTTTTTTCCAATCAACAATGGTTGGAGTCTAATAGTATTTTCAAACAGAACTACCAAGTAAATAATACATTGAGAAGGCCTGCCATCTTTAGGAAGAAAGCAGAATTACTAATTATCTAACATGAAGTTCAAATATAAGTACTCAACCTCTATGAATATTATCATGGACATTTGGCATGGGACACATTTTTTAATGGATGTGTCTTTTGTGATACAATTTGGTCCATAAGATCTAAAATCAAACGGTTCTGACAGGCTCTATTTTTCTCTGAAAATTAAAGCAATAATTGCACTGATAGATAAGTTGGCCAAAGAAAAACCCAGAATGATCAAAATTAATGGTGTATTTTTATATGGATGATCATGAATCATATCAAGATAAAAATATATAGTTACAAACTGTTTTGAGAAACAAATGAAAAACTATTTCTGTGACATGCATTTGAGGTTGGAGATTTTAAAATTTAGAAAATGAAACAAACATTTGTGGTTTGACATTTATAACATCATTGCTTCTCACTGGCCTTGAGATAAACTGTTTGTACATACAGTACAAATTTTTACACAAGTCTGAAGGTAAATGATTTCCCTGAAAACTTCATCTGCCAATTCTTTCTCAAATGGAAAAGTAAATATACAATTAGCTATTTTTGGTAACCAGCAATAACAGCTATTTATAAATTTGCCTTATTATTTTTTAACTTTCAACATTATTTATCATAAAATAAATCAGTGACCCTCTCTTCCTGAAAGAAATGTGAAATACATCATGTTGCATGTGAGGTACTCAATATGCTAGAAATAAATAATAATTTAATACTCTGTCCATTCATATTAACAAAAAACAGTTGTTTAATAATAACAGGCAGTATAGCAAAATGTAAAGTTCATGGACCAAGGAACAAAAAAATCCCGGGCTCTACAATTTTCAGACATTGTTAAGTAAAAAAAGGCAAGGTGCAGAAAGGTATGCATAATATGCTACCATCTGTGTGAAGGACAATATATACATTTCCTTGATTGTACATACATGAAATAGCTCTTGAAAGTCCAAGAAATTGGTAACTTCTTGCCTCTGGGGAAGGTAATGGAAGAACTGAGAGATGGGGTAGGGAAAAAACTTACCTTTCACAGTATACCTTTTTGTACTTTTTAAAAACGTTATTACATATTAAAATAATCTTTAAGAGATAGCTGGCTTCTATTCCTGACTTCTTCATCAGCTACACATTTGACCTTGTGCAATCACTTACCTCAGTTTTCTCCATTTTAAAATACTAAATCTCTAGATTCTCCATGTACAACTCAACAGAATTATGGCTCAATCGAAGGTATATACGAAATATCAGGTGGTGAAATAAAATAACTATTAGCCTTAATTTGCAATGACTTACTCTTCTGTCTTTTTATTCTGTATTGAAAGTAAAAGTGTGGTTAACCCACCTTTTTTAACATATCCAAACTATTGCTTCTGACATACACAGTCTCAAAACATTTCAATTACTGAGTAAATATTAAATGTAAGTATAAAGAGGTAGAATTTTTGTGGTAGAGTTTCAAAATTGAACCTGAGACAGGAAAAAGCTGAAAATCACCCATATATCTCCAAAAAGTTATCCCAAGAATCTTCTAAAAGTCATCCATAATCTTTATAAACAGAAGATACTAAAAGAACCAGAGAAGGCCATGAGTAGAGCAATAGAAAGCTTAGACCAGGAAAAATAGGACATGAAGAAGACACTACAAAAAAAGAAATCAAAACTTATTGATACCTTACAGGACAGGGAGAATGGGGACAGGCCTGGTGATCCATTCTTTCATAATTCTACATGCTGTGGGGTAAAACCGATAGCCTTGGGTCTCAAAGGGCTTAGAGGCTAATCATGGGGGGCAATGTAATTAATAATGCAATAATAACACAAAGGATAGAAGTAAAAAATAAATGGTAAGGTAAATGTGAGTTTATCAGAAGAGGTCTCCATGAGTTGGAACTGTCAAGAACAGATTCATAGAAGAAATAAGACTTTGAAGTCTATGTAATAAGCAAAGTGGTGGTGGTAGCATGGATAAAATGAAGAATTCAAGCAAGGAGAGTCAGTTCCAGTAGGATGGGAGCAGTAATCGTAGATAACAGGGTGATGAATTTAGTTTTAGACATAGTTTGATTCTAAATAGTAACTTGGCTAAAAATATTAAAAATTATTTTTCAAATGTTGGGTTGCCAAATTTTCTTTATAGAACTACATAGGAATGATGACATGCTAGTAATATATCAAAACTGGCTGACTAGGCAAGATCAACACACACCTAGATCCAACTTTTTAATAGGCAGGGCCCTGAGGTATGACAAAATCACACTTACACAGGATATTTGGTAACCATCTTCCAGTATTTTCTTGCAGGTACCTAATATGATTTCCTAACACAATTTTCATACTCAGGAATCAGCTCCACCCAAAAAACATAAACCAGGAAATCAAGAGGTGCCAGTTTTACTTTGCCTTTGATTAAGTTTGTGAATTGGGCCTGGGTGATGAAATTGAGTGCTGTGGGTTTTAACTATATGAAAAAATGTCAAAACAAAATAAACCAAAAGAACCATCTGTCAGTGATCTAGTGATTTTGTAAAGCTAAAGCAATGATGTATAACCACTTAACTTCTGGCAAAATACACACTATAAACTCAAGATATTTGTTATTACATGGATAAAAAGTTGTGTCTGTATGTGTGTGTGTGTGAGAGAGAGAGAGAGAAAGAGTGTGTTATTGGTAGTATACTGATAAATCTTGTAAGAAATTTCTAAAAATGTATTTCTAAAATGTTGGCATAGGGCAAGAAAGAATATCAACACATATAAAGAAGGCTATAAAGCAAATGAAGTCCTCAATGCAGAAAGCATATATTCTAAAATTCTATTCTACTTTTGATTTTTGTTACAATCCTTCAAACACCCAAATACACATATCTTCATCAATAATCTCTTAGTGATTTACTGGGGTGTGAATGAGAATATAGGGGCTTGCCAGGAAAAAAAAACTGATGTTTGAACAAAAAAAGAGAGACTGGAAACAGGTAAAAGTTTATGGTTAATATAATTGTGTGTTACAGCAGTGTGCCTTGTATTACCTGATGTGGATATTAGGCCTTAATGCTAATACCCATCATTGATTAAAGTATAAATAACAAGAAAGAGAAACCATTTTCAAAGCATTAAAACAAAAAACTTAAAAATGTGTGTGTGGGTTTTTTTTTTTTTAACTATAGATCATAAGGGAATAACAAAAATTGTTTTATTATAGCTATCCTCTTCTAATTCAGGTCTGTCATTTCTATTATTGACTTCAGTTTTTAGGAGTTATAACTCAGCCATAAAATTTACTATATTGAAACTTGACAAAGTCTCCTGGGAATTCTTTCCTTTAAAGGCATATTTTAAAAGTTAATGCCAAAAAAGTTGGATACAGACCAATGGCATCTTGAGTGGTATACAGACCTATGCTTTCTTTATTAAATCAATGGTTTCAATCCTAAGCAGGGCTGATTTCTGAAAAGTCATCTTGCATACCCTCATAAGTACCCACTGGCCTGGGGGTGCGTGGTGGTAAATAGGCTGCTTCATTTCACTTTTAAGGAGACACAAATTTCCACTTTAATACTAGTGTTTTCTAGATGGCAAGATCAGAAACACTTTTATCGTTAGGTTCTTCCTCCAGAAAGGAGGTGGAAAAGGGAAAAACCAGTGAGGGCCACAAGATGACAATGCAGGATCTACATTTCATTAAATATTCACCAGTCCAAAAAGTGCAGCTTTACAAAGTATAATTAATATATTTAATCATCTGTTCAACCTTTAATAGTACCTTTATTCCCTTAGACTCTGGCTATGGATACTAAATTACTTAAGTTTCTCATATGGATTATGTCAAATTCTATCAGGATCTTATCAGCCAGATGGCTTTCTCCTAGTTTCCTTGACTAGATTAGGCACACAGACATAGTACCTGGCTAGATAAGAGGCATGGGGAGTAAATCATGAAAATTCCTGGACAGATCAAAGCTATAGGACTCAACAAATAAATCTTATTTAGTCCAAGAACACTAATAAATTGCTTTATTTTTTAAAATAAGATTTTTCCTTTTTCAAGAAATAATCTTTTAAAATAGGTCTTACAGATTTTATCTTAAAACCTCTCTGAATACAACACATAAATTAATTCATATTGCCTAATACTATTACAATTTAATTATTCAGTACTTCTCAGAGTAAAATCAAATACGTTATATTACATATTTTATATGGAGTGGGGGTAACACAGAGAGAGACACAGAGAGAGAATCAGAGCTAGCCAAATACCTGCTCCCAAATGAAAAACTGAAATAGGTAGGTATTATGATAAATTACATAATAAATGAAAAGAATCCATGTAGTAGTATAATACATTGATTCTATTTATTCTTCCTGGTAATCCCTTCAAAGTCTATGGCTTCAACAACTACATGAACACTAATGACTTCTAAATCTCTAGCCCCTGGGCAATTTCTCTCCTGACCTCTAACCTGTATATCCTACTCCTATTAAGCATCTCCTATTAGATATCCTTCTACCACCTCGAACTCAACATATCTAAAATTTAATTCAGCATTTCCCCCTGGAAAACTGTTCTTCTTCCTCCTGTATTCTTTGCCTTGAAGAATGGTGCCACCCACCTGCTCAACTAGAATGCCTGAAATTGAATCATACTAGATTCTTTCTTCGTCTCCACTGCCTGGAAACTTTCATTTCTGAAATAATTATTTCACCTGTATCCTTTTCTGTAGTCTCATTGCCAAAATCTGAATTTATGTCCTATTACTCTTACTTAGACTTCTGAAATAGTCTCCTAATTGATTTCCCTCACACAATCCTACATCCCCACCTCCACTCCAATTCAGTCCCCTTGGTGCTATTATATGTCCCTGTTTATAATCTTTCAATGGTACTCCTAATCTTGAAATATAGTTCAAACTATTTACTTGGTACATTGATTTGGCCATTTCCCTGTCTCATACTCCTTCCCTTAATCTACATGTGATTTCATGTCTCTGTACCTACATGGAAACTTTTTCTGCCTATCTCTTTCAAAACTCAAGAATAAATTTAGGAATTATAAGTCTTTCCTAACTTCTCAGTGTGCCTTAATATTCCACTTCTGTGTCCTTATAATGTATTCCTCTTCCATCATACTTGAAGAGGAACTGCACTGCTTATCTCTGTACCTGACTAAGTGCCTTGCACAAAGCAGGCGCTTATTTGTTTACTGACTGAATGAAATAAGTCAATGTAAGACAGTGAAATCTGAAGAATACTCATGGAATGCTTTAACTTTTGATACTGAACAAGCTCTGCCAAAAAAAAGTGTTTAATTTAATTTGCTTATTATTACTAATCTGTCCCCAATCGTATTTTTAAATAATTTCTTTCATCTTCTATTCAGTAAAGTGTGCTAAGTTGAAGTCTTCAACCTTTAAAAGGCAAATACCTCATTTCAAACACAACTAGTCTTACAAGTAATAAACTCTTCAATTAACATGTAATACAAAGGCTTGCATTACTCAAGAGACTAAAAGGAATTTGGGTTAATTCAACCTAGCAAATACCTGTTTGCCTGCATACCTAGGACACCATCTACGCATCAGTAGCATGTAAACAAATCTAGCTGTCACCAACCCACAGCCCCCAAATCAACTACAGTCACGTCAGTAAATCTCCTGTCATGTATCATAGCCCCAGCATCCCTTCAGCTTCCTATGATCAACCCAGTAAGGTTTGGGTTATTTTTAATTCTTACCAACAAAGTTAATTTAGTTATTTAAAAGCTATAACACTACTTCCACCTCTGTATGGAACATACCAAATTAAAATTCTAACAAAGAGGATCTGAAAGCAAAGTATTTTTAAGTAAAGAAATTAAAGTTATTTTTAAAATAGAGCTTATTCAAAAACAAAATTGTCAGTCAATGCCTTAAAAACAATAAACACACCTAGTCCTAACAATATCATGATGAAAATTAAGCACGTGTAATCTTCAGAGTTGAGTGTTATTTTTAAGAGGCAACAGAGTCTCTGAACAGATGACTTACTTCCTCTACTTGTCTTTTATTTGACCTCAAAGGACCATAGTTGACAGGAGGATCGGAAATGAGAAATTACTTTTAGATTCATGTTTATCATTTATCTGATGGTCACTGGAAAAAACGAAGGACAAAGTTTCATCCTCTGCGTACTGAAACTTTAATGGAAGACAATATCCAAAACAAAACTATTTTAGACTGGATCTAAAGCCCATTACACTTCTCTTATAGAATAAGCAAGAGTACGAACAGATACACCACACTTAAATGAAAAAAAAAAAGGAAAACTTTTAAAATGTAGATGGTTATTATTTATAACCTTATCGTTCAAAGTGTGGATCACACACCATCAGCACAGACATCACATGGAGCTCGCTGGAACTGGAAAATCTCAGGTCACATCCAGAGCTCCTGACTCAGAATCTGCATTTCAAGAAGGTCCCACATGATCATATATACGTGAAGGTTTGAGGTTCTCTGGTTTATATAGTTGAGCAGTTCTGGCTAACCCATCAAATTACCCAGGTAGTTGGTACAAAATATATAAGAGCTTGGACACTACCACTAGAAATTGCAATCTGATAGATGTGGAGTCAGCCAGACATCTGCATTTTTTCAAAATTTTGTAGGCAATTTGAATTCATATCCTGATTAAATAACCAACCACTAGTGTAATCAAAGGAATTTTGGCTTTGCCAAAGTACAGAACTCCTTTAAAATACCAAACTCCTCTACTCTAGTACGTTGAAAATAACATTTTATGTATTCTTGTTTCAGACACTCTATTTTGTAAAACAGACAAATGTTAATTTGTATATTTACATATAATCCTTTATAAGAGATTCAATAATCTCTCCTACAGAAAAGTTGAGGTCAACCCAGATGTATGCCCTTCTCCAAAGAGACCCAAACTGGTTCTTTGCTGGGACAAAATACATTTGAAATCACAAGGTATCACTAGCACATAATATTACTTGTGATTTTTTTTTTTTATTAACATGGTAAGTCATCCAAGATGGAAACTTTATTTATACTAACAGCAACTCAAATACTCAAAATTCAATCAACAACAAAGTTAAAATAAAGAGTCAAAAACATGAGAACTAAAATATGAAAAAATACTTTATCAGTGTCACTGATATCACTACAGGCATGTAATGAAGCATGCAAATGTGTACTTGGAGTATAATTAAGTTAGGAATAAGGACATAAGTTAGTATTGCTTCTCATCAATAATGAGCAAAGAAGACTGATCCTGGCATGATACTGGAGCAGTTTTGCAGGTCACTTAACCAACAGCCTCCATCCAAAATGCATTCCCTCCACAAATTCTATAGGTCACAAACTGTGTACTCAGTACTGTGCTCAGCATTCAAGACACAAGGACACAGCCCTGCCTTCAAGCCCCTTTTTCAGTCTAGTTGGGGACACCCAAATAAACAGGTAGTTACAAAACATGGTACTAACTGCCACAACAGGAGACGGAGAGGGTAGGATGAGTATATTGGAGGGTACTCAGCTGCCTTGGAGAGACAGGGAGGGTTCCTAAGAGATGAGTCCTGAAAGAAGAGAGGTGGGTAATACAAGAGGACATTCCAAGCTGAGGCCCTAGAAAAAAGAGCACGAATTTGCACTTTAGAAAAATCACTCTAAGGCCAGGTGTGGTGGTGCATGCCTGTAATCCCATTGCTTTGTGAAGCCAAGTCAGGAGGATTGCTTGAGGCCAGGATTCGACACCAGCCTGAGCAACATAGAGAGACCTCATCTCTACAAAAAATAAATAATAAAAATTAGCAAGGTGTGGTGGTACAGGCTTGTATCCCAGCTACCCAGGAAGCTGAGAAAGGAGAATCACCTGAGCCCAGGAGCTCGAGGTTGCAGTCAACTAGGATTACACCACCATGTACTTCATCCTGAGTGAAAAAAAGGAAAAGAAAAATCAATCTGGCCTCAGACATGAAAAAAGCCTAGACTTATAAAATTCTTGAGAGTAATCAAGTCGTATTTTTCTTCAAATCCTAAATGTTTAGTACAGTCCTTGGCATAAAGTAGTTGCTCAAGTGTAGATGGCTGAATAAATGGGTGAATGGAATTATATGTAAAGAAATTTAAAAGTCCAATAAAGTTTAGCCCATGAACTATATTCATGAATTCACTAATATTTGTTCATTCCATATGTTCTAAATATAACCTATTCTTGATGACTCTAGATGAATAAACTCAGCTTATGTAGAAAAGTGTATCTTTTGGAAAGGTTCTCCTTCAACATAGTTTCATTATTAAGCTTTAGAACTTAACGCAAAACTGCTGTTACCAAGTAAAAAGCTTAAAGCAAAACTATGTTGAATATGATTCTCTCCTAAGATGCTGAATATATCAGAAGCTACATAGTGAAGGCCCTGCATAAGATGAGGCCTCAGACCTCAACATGTGCACAATTCCAACAGAGACAGAATTATTCCAAGGCCAAGCACAGAGATATAATTATTCCAAGCCCCAGTGTAAGAACCACCTTTCCCCAAAAGCTTTTTGCAGAAAATGCCCCAAAATAATATTTAGACCAGGAAAAAAATCTAGTAATCTGTTATTTGATTGGAATTTCCTCAGAAATACAAATAGCCTCCATGAGACAAGTATGACACTAAAACTGCTTTGATTGAATCATCATCAAGCCTGGTCCCATCTTCTGATTAGAAAGGTTCCACAGTGCCTTCACGAAAGTGTCAGTGTGGGGTAATAAGTTGTTCACTCTCATCCTTAGGGAAATAAATGCAAAAAGCAAAAGAGAGAAGCCCATTACTATTTTAAACTACAGATTAAGGTCTGTGAGAATGTAGTAAGAGTCTAGGACCCTGTAATTTCCCTGCCTTTGCTACTTGGTATCTGTTTGCCTGTACTGCCTGTACTTTGCTGTTATCCATCCACTCATTCAACAGATATGTTTTAAGTGTTAGTATGTCCCGAGCTTTGTGCTAGGCCCAGGGTCTACATAACTCTCCCCAGTCCCTTACATAAATCTCTCCAGTGGGAAGAAAGACATTAAACAAATCAATGCACAAATATAAACATAATTACAAACAGTATTAGATGACAGTAGGAAAGGAAAATGAAACAAGGAAGGCAGACATACTTTATCTTTATTTAGAAGTGACATTTGGCAGAGACCTGAAAGACAAGTAAATTAGTCAAGTGATGAACATACAGTAACAACAGATCTGTGTTTTAGGAAGATATTTCTAACAACAGCATGGAAGACAGATTACAGAAGAGGTCAGTTAAGAGACTACTGCAATAGTGAAGGTAAGTGATAACAAAACTACTAAGAGTGGAGATGGGAAGGGGAAGCAAACGTGAAAAACATTTAGAGGCAGGATGGATAGGCATTGATCACAGATTAGGGAGAGTATAAAAGAAAGAAGTTAAGGCATTTGCCAGGATTCCAACTAGCATAGGTAACCAGAAGGGTAGGGGTTAGAACAACTGAGACAAGGAGCACATAGGGAAGAAGAAATTTTAAAAGGAAGATGAGTTTGGATTACTGAGTTTTTTGTTGCATTTAAGATACCGGTGACACATTCATGTGGAGATGTCTGACATGCAACTTTGAAAACAAATGGTCTTATAATAAGGAGAACAGCCAGACTAGAAAATTGACCTGGAGTCATCTTTATAGAAGTGATAAGTGATACCTTGGGAATAGAGGAATCACTAAGAGTATATAAAAAGAAAAAAAGACATTAAGGAAACCTTAATCCATATTTGAAGACCTAGTAACAAAACAAAAGCCAGTGGCAAAACAGAAAGTATTAAATTTCACAGAAGCATCAGTCCAATAAACATTTATCAACACCCACCATGTTCTAGGTATTATGCTAGATATGGGGGTATAAAAAAAAGACAGGACCCCTACCCTTCAGAAATGTATAGCCTAGAGAAGAGATAGAAATAGATTATTTCCAGAGAGTTATAAATGGGGCACCACAGAGACACAGACGGGAGACACCCAGGAGGTCAGGGAATACTCACTGATGTGAGGCATTAAGATTAAATAAAATTATGCAAAGGAAGTTGGTAACGGCAAACCAAATGAAATCAAGACAATGCTCCTGGACTTCTAAAATACTGAGTAAGATAACTGGTTTAGGAAAGAACTTGGTTGGAAGGAGCCAAAAGAGGCTAAAGTGATTTAAACCGGAAAGAATAATCTATTATTGGAAGAAAATAAACATAGAAGATGAAAAAAGGGGACAAGAGACAAGGGGCTTTTGGCCAAAAGTGTACAAGTTTTGGGTGAACTGTTACAAAAGAGAGATTGAAGGTGCCAAGCTGTGTAAGGATATGGGAAGAAAGGTGGGTAAAGAGAACTTATTTGAAGTTTGCTGAGCTTTATGTAATTGTATATTTCTATCTCATTAGAAGATTTCAGTAATATATTACAGAAGTTCATTACTTTCCAAAGGTTTGGGGCTTGTCTGCTTCTTTTGAATGCAATACTGAGACTGGCCCAAAATGACCCAGTTATACGTGACCATGAATGTGTGGAAAAGGTAAATTTGTAAGCACTAATGCTTGCAGAGGTTAAGCATGATGTAACGAGAGAAGCCACTAGATTTCACATTTATGTGGTGACCTTCAAGTGAACTTTCAACCGAAATGTAGGAGTAGAAAAAATTTACAGGTCGTTCACAAAGTTAATGGCATAGGCATGGCTCTAAAATTGTTCATTCATTCATTCATTCAAAAAATATTTACTGAATGCCTACGATGCACTAGGAACTAGCCTGGGCTTCGGTGAATCAACCATGATCAAGAGACAGATTTCTCAGAAGCTTACACAGTCTGATGTAGAAGGAAAACAAGGAAATAAACAATTACAATGTGACAGAATCAGTACTAAAACAGGGTAGTATGAGAGCACATGGAAGTCTGACAGACTAGATGGCAGTAACTAGGTTCAAGGTAGTATAGAAGTTTATTTTTTGACTGAAAGGAATTTGAGCATGTTTGTAGGTTGAGGAAGAGGAGCTAGTGGACAGGGAGACGGAAGCTGGGGAGCGGTAAAGAGGAGGAGTTGTTGAAAGAAAGTCTAGTGAAGTAGACAGGCAAGGGTGGAAGTGCTGGACTTGGAACAGAAAAACAGCTCTTCCTCCAAAGAAGGGACAGAAGATAAAAAAATAGTCCTGATGTGAAAAGAGCATAAACAAATGTCCTCCACTTTTTGTCATGATATAAGCAAGATGTGACTTTTATAAAGGAAGCAAAGATGGGGTTGAAGGCTTAAGAACAGTGTGAAAAGTTTGAAGCAGGCAAGGATAAATGAAATGATAACAAATCAACTCCACTTCTTAAGATTATGTAAATGAGAGAAAGCACAATCAATCAACAACTGTAGGCATGCTTTGTTTGGATCTGGAAGTGGAACATGAAGTGGAAAGCGAGCTGCATTTCATGGAATTAGATTAGGTATGAATTAAACAAAGGTTAAGTATTAAGAATTATCAAGAAAAATCACTAAATGCACACCCATATAGCATGCAATTACATATGGGCTAATACTAATACAGTCAATGTAGCACTACCATGAGTTTGAACCTGTCACTATCACTTAGTAGCAATGGCAGAAGCTAGAAGGTTCACACAATGAAGGCAGGCAACAGAAACCATAAGTAACCAGAAATGAAGAGGAATCTCACATGTAGAGAAGCTATACAGATTAGATCACATAATGGGAAAAGTAAAAGCCAAGACAGACTGTTGACTAATGATAAGCCTGAAGATAACTGAAGTGTTGTTCCTGCCTTCCTTCTTTCTTCCTCCATCATTCTCTTAGCAACTGTTGTGTGCTAGGTACACTATGAGGCATTGGTGATACAAAGAAAAGACAATTCTTGCTTGTAAACTCAAAATACATTCCTGTACCCACAGCCTAATGTTTACCAAAAAAAAAAAAAAAGCTGTCCTGAGTTTTGCTATTCAAAACTACATATTGTTCAATAAGACATTAATCATGAAGAAGCAAAATAATATCATAAAAGGTCAGCAAATTCATGAACAATGAGCAAAAGGTGCCACCAAAAATGGCATCAAACTCCAGCATAAAGGCCCATAAAATAACGAAGTGCTCTAACTTAATAAACTTCCGTGAATCTTGGCTTTATCACAGATGTTACATTTGACTTTTCATTTAACGGTTGGATTATTGCCAACAAGAAGGCAACAAACATCAAATGGTAAAGCAAGATAACCAGAAGCTAAGTGCTAGAAAGTATTTCAGAAAGAAACCGATGCAAGTTCAGTGATCACTACAACAGTAATATTTACTGAGCTCTTCCCTGAGCCAGGTATTGTGCTAAGTACACTATACACATCATTAAGCTTTTATAAATTCCCACAATAAAGCTATCTATAAGGTAGTTTCTAATATAATCATTTTACAGACAGGAAAATTGAAGCTTAGAAAGATTTGGTAACTTGCCCACACTACAGAGCTAGTAAGCAAAGAAGCCAGGACTTGAACTCAGGTCTTCCTGACTCTTAAAAAATCTGTGCTTTAACCACCGCATGATTGTTTCCCCAAAAGAATGGAATGATGCTAGGCACATGATGGATGCTCGATAGTGTCTGTCATTGAAGGAATGAACGACAGGATATAAAGCAGCCATTGCACAGTAAGCCCAAATGTGGAAAGCACAAATAGAAAAGCAGAAACAATACTTTGAGGATTCACTAAATCACCACCTCAAACTGTGCAGCATAATTGTGGATGTCTGGAAAATAGCAACTGATGCGGTGGCCTAATATGCTGCTACAAAAAATGTAATGGCTCTGAGTGAAAACTTTAGGCTGTCTATGAATCTACAAACCCAAAGAAGGAAATGTCATCAGGCAGTTTAGAAAAGGAACTGCAGATACTGATCAAAAGACTATTTTCCACGTTTTCTCAGTATGGAAAGGATTGCTGATGCTGCATTGACCTAACAGTCAAGATCACAACTTGCCTTTCATTCTGTCACCTTTCAAAAGAAAGAAAAACATGTATCCTGGAAAGCTCATCGCATTTTAGGACTATCGTCTTTCAAAAGATTCCCACCAAAAGATTCCTTCTATGGGGCCCAGGGCCATGTTTTATGCCACTGACTCCGCCACCATGATCACAAATGACAGGACCAAGAGAGAGCAACTGTCCCAAGAGCAGCCAATCTACAGACTGGCCAGCAACCTATGAAGGGGACTGACATGACAGATTTGCCCAACAGGCAATGAATATAACTGGACTAATTAGATTTCCTCTTATAGAAGATTGAACTCAAGCTGTACGGAAAGGGAAAGTAGCCGAAAGACACAGAGCAGAGGGCAGAACGAGGCAGTTAAGACCATATTGAAAAGATACAGAGTGAGGTAATTTGTTTAAAACAAAATAAAGCAGAGTCTGAAAAGGGCTAATAGCAGCAGAGAAGCAATACTTCTGCTGCTCAGAGGGCAACATCCAGACACTAGAGTTGCATGATTTTTTTTTTCTAATTTTGTAACACCTACCTATTTGAAATCTGAATGGTGAAGCCGAGTTGTACAATTACTTTTGGAATCCTATAAGGCCTGGTCACTCATATCTCCCATATTTCCCCAAATAAAGTCTTCTAATAAAACTCCCCTTAGAAGCTACCAAGTAAAATTCTGTGCTTGCAACTCAAAAAAAGAGCATAACATAACATTTGTATCTATGGGTGCATATGCATTCACATGCCTCCAATTAGATGACATGGCAAGCTGGATGGTGGCTGGCAATCCAAGCATTGTGGATCTGACTTCCATCTTGCAGCATTTGTGGTTTGAACACTGTGTTACTTACCCCTAGTTAACCATTCTAGAGAGAAGGGCCTCTATCCTGAACCTTAAAAATTAACACCTCCTACCATTACAATTGTGCACTTTGAAATTAAAAAGATACCCAGGGCAGTTAAATAAATAAAACCAAAACAAAACCAAAAACTCCTTTAAAAGTTTCTTGCCCTTATATATGTGTAAATTGGTTTGTGGCTGAATTTTATGGGAAATAAGTGAATTTGTTCTCTTAGAATCACAATAAACAATAGCTGATTAGTCAAGATGGCCAGGAAAAAAAAGGAAAAATCGGAAAACTAGGAAGACGTTTTGTGGAAAATATAACTTCTAAGTCTGGAAAATTATTCATAAGTTTCACTAAATGTGTTGTTGTTTATCTCTATGGGCCTCATTACCCTATGATCCTCTCACAGCCTACCTATACAAAGAAAGGAGAATGAGGCGAAAAAATTCTCAAACATCTACAAATGCCCAGTGCACTGCATCACAAGGAATTCGATATATCTCTAATAATCGAGAGGCATGCAAGTGACATGGCTACTCTCCTACAAAAGTTTACATAAAACTACCCTAACATCTTCCTCCCTAACAACTTCTATGTCAAAATTGAAGGAAACTACATAAAAATTATTTCCCTAAAAGTCCTGGGTGGTTCATGTAATTCAACCATTTGTGTACACTGTGTTCCTAATGCTTCACTATTTTTTTCTTAGAAGAAAAAAGTATTCTTTGCCTTTTCTGTCCATCTAAAATAAAAGCTACTAGTCACAACTAGCAGGTACTTTAGGGTTCAGTACACCAAAGCAAGAAGAGTTTCAACTGTTTTTAAAAACACCTTTGCACAGCTGGGAAAGTCTGACTAAAAGCCACAGTTCTATTTCTCAGAGCTAATTTATTTTCAGGAGAGTCCCACAAACAGACGGGATTAAAATCCAATATCCAAAACCTAAGTTGTAATGAAAGCTAAATGCACCTAAGGTTCATTTTGGTATAATAATTTCTCATCTGAACATAACATCATTACATACTCTTGTACTGAAAATGTTGCCAGATTATACAGGGCAGGACAGCCAGATAGCATGCTCAAGCATCCAAAGACAGGCTGTTTTGTTTATCTTGGCTATTTTTTCAATCACAACATTCTACTGTTTAAACATTACAATGTTTTGCATCCCAGGAATATGTTCTCACTACCTGACACGAGCACTTGAGTATCAGAAACATAAAGAAGCTACACAGGTATAAGAACACCAGCATTTGATCTGAAGTTCAGGATGTAAAGAGTCATCCAAATCTAGGGACTCAAGGTTTTCTCTGGAGATGCAAATTATACTAGTCCCTAAACACTGACATTTCTAAAATCGTCACCTTATCATTTAAAAAGCCAGATCAAAAACAGTCAGGGGTGAGAGTAAACTCTCTCAGCAGATAACACTAGGGCCTTAGCTAAAATGTGGAGTACTGCCACAAATGACAACCATTGACAGGACTTTTAATAATTGCCATTCTCTTTTTATCTCTTCATGACACATTCACCAAAGAAATTTCTGGTTCAGCCCAAATCGTGCTCTACTGAAGAATCTTTTATTTCCATAATTGAATGCTTCCTTTCAAGTAGTACTACATTGCTACAAGTTTTGTTTCATCAAAATATTTCAGCAATGTTATCCAATTAGTATTTGCTTCATGTCAGTATTTTACACATGACCAAAAGTAAAATAGTTGTGTGATGAGACAAATAACTAATGCAAATGTTGAAACATATGTATTATTCTGGGGAGAAACCATAAAAACAAAGCCCAACAAAATCAACGTGCTTAAAACTCCCTAATGTCTTTTTCAAAGTAAATGAAAAATGTATGAGAATGATAAAATACTAATATCTGACTAGAAGAGAATTAGCAGCAAATAATATAGTTGGTTGCCTTCACTGTCCCAATTAAATTTAAAATCAGCAGATAAAATTGGATGTGCAGCAACAAAATTCTTCTAATGCATAAATTTCTATCCATTTAAATAGGTAAAAAATTCCAAATTTGAATATGTTGTGCAAGTCACTTACAGCAATATTATATAACATTTATTGTGATATGCCAGAAACTATTCTAAGTGCATTATAGGTATTTTTCATTTTATCCTCAGAAAAACCTATGAGGTAAGAAATAATAGCCCCATTATAGATAACTATAATCCCCCTTATAGGTAACAAAGGCACAGAAGGTTTAAGTAAACTTGCACAAGGTCTCACATAGGAAATAATTTATGGATCCAAAAATTTCACCAACTAATCTAGTTCCAGATCATTACATTAAGCTGACAAAAAGATAATGTAGTAAATGTGCTTTGCAAATACTAAAATGTGCAAACATAAGGTTGCACTAAGGGCACAGGTTTTGTCAGATCTAGTGTAAGTTTCTTACCAGCTATGTGAACCTAAGTAAATCACTGAACTTCTCTAAGTTTCTATTTTCTGTTCCATAAAATAGGGATAATGAAAGAATAGGTTTTAATTCATAGAGTTGTTTGTAGGATTAGGGACATTATGCATGTAAAGATTTAGCAGAGTGCTTAGCATATAACAAGCATGCCATAAATGTTCATTATTATTAGCTATTACTAAGAATTATCTTTCTTTTTTATAAACACAACACTGGTGAAATTTCCTAAAAACAAGTGAAATCCATCAATATTGAGAAGATAAAATGTTAAGACTCGAAGTCTCAAAATACATGGTGTATAATTTAGAGGTGGAAAAGGCTTACTTGCCTTAATACCATTATCAAATATTTATTTAAAGTGTCTTGGTATACATGAAAATGTGCTAGGCACCGCACAAAATTATCAAGAGTCCCTGACATCAAAAATGCACAATCAAGCAAATTAATTCTGCTAAGTGGACACAAACACCAAAACCTCCAACTTTGGGCATTTTCTCAAACAGATGCACCTATGGTATGCTAGGTCCCTTTTTGTTTGTGGTGTTGTAGTGGTGAAAATATGTAGAGGAAGAGGCTTGAAAATAATAAGCCTCCCAAATTAGGTGTGGAGCAATAAAGATTCAGGAGGAAATGAGCTGCATTTTCCACACTCTTACCCTTCCAAAAAACACTTTAGCTATCTTGGTACTAACGATTTCTATTAAATTAGAAGAAAAAAAGGCAAGGTAGGAGCTGGAAGCTCAGAGGAATAGGGTATAGAAACAATTTAGGAGAAGAGAAATGAATTTGGAAAGTTAGAAAAGCCAAAATAATTGTAGGTTTTAAGTGAGACATGTTTTTAATCTGCATTCTACCATGTGTTTAATGCCTCCAAAACCACAGAACAGCTATTCCTGAAATTGCTGATCCTTATTCCTTTTCAATACCAAGGATCCCTTTAGCTCTGAAAGTCAAAGAGAGACGAAAGGATAGCACAGAGTACAGAAGGATTTTGTCTAACAGCAGAGCCAATATCCTGCCACACATATCTTAGAGCTTGGCTTCAGATCAACTGAATGCCACGGCTAAATCATAATCCTGATAATCTACGGATTCCATTAGAAAAGTAACTTCTCCAACTCCAAACTAAGGATCTAGAATACTTCAATGGGTCACTGCAGGAAACCTGGAAACATAATTTCCAAAATTTTTGAAGCATCTCTATCTCATTTTCAGAAGTCATGCTATTTGAAGAGATCTTTTGCAACTTCACAACAGGGAATGAATGACAGCCACTTCTACCTATCTCCACATGTATTTACCATAACACCTATAGGGAAACTCCTCTTTCTATACTCATAGCCTCATGCCACAGCAAAATCATTAACTCCCCACTACTGCATCCATAGGCTCTTTAATGCAAACTGAGTAGAACAGACTATTTATTGACCATAAAGTAATATAATAAATATATTCCTAAAAAATCTGAAGGTACATTTCAACAACTAAAGCAACCTGTGTCAACCAAAAACTTATATATACAAAACTAGACAAAAAACTAAAACCTAAGAATGGGTAATGTGTACATTCTTCAAAGGTTTTCTTCTTAAAGAGTAAAGGGGAGGGGGAGGGAATAGAGACATAAACCAAAAAAAAAATGGTGGTTGTGTATTCAAGGCATGTCTAATGAACACCTGCCCAATGTCAGCTATACTTCAGCTCTCATTTGCACTATTCAAACTTATGAAGTTGAAGTGCAACCTATACCTGTTGTTTCTCCTCTCCCACCACACTTAGGAATGGAAGGCATCTTTAGGAAGGAAAGTAAGTTGAATTCTATAGGAAAACTCTTAATTGATCAAATAGCAGCAAAGGTAGATATAATTTATGGCCAGATAGGTCTTATATAAAATGAGCAGTTTCTGATGGCTCTTTGTGTGCTTTAATCCTCACTATAACAATAAACAGTCACCTAAATATGTGTTTATGTAGCCTACATGCAGAAAAGCTTCTGGCACAAACTTCTTAGGCCTCTTCTCAAGAGCCTTAAGCCTAAGCCCCTGAAATGACAGAGCTCAAGTCAAATCAGGAAGGATGAAGACCAGAAAGGAATACGAAGAATAATACTTTCTGGTCATTTGTTTGTTCTACCTTTCTAAACTGGTCCTAGTTCAGCTTCTCTTATATATGCCATTATCCATTAATTCAGCTATTATGATAAAATGTTTCCAATCTAATTTAGGCAAGTACTGACACAGTGCTATTTTTCCTACATGACCCAAATGAAATCTTTTGACAGCCCTGGAACTCTCATTTATTTCCTCCTCTAGATTCCTATTCTGTGGCCCCAGAATTATTACGGAGGACACACACTGTGAATGGTCCCTGTAGAAACAGGTGGGTAGAGTAAGGGAATTCCAGCAATGGGCTCCTCTCCTCCAACATCAATTTTTCTTTCTTCTCTATAGTATTTAACAAGCAAGCAGAGAGGGAAAGGCTGGCATACAAATGAGAGGATGCTGCAAAGAGCAACCCCAAGCTTTTCAGGAATCCTCTTATCTTTTCAGGGGTTATCGGCATTTATCTGGAAAATATCTTTGGAATATGTCTTGTGTATAGGAATGCATAAAAGATAACACCTTGCAAAAGTCAAACATATAGGTTTAATAATGTGCAACTAATTAAGATGGCTTATAAATGAAATACCACCTACACATTTACTTCCCTAAATATATTATACTATTAGTTATTAAAGTTAGATCTATAAGTACAAATTTTCAATATGTGGGAAAGTAAATCTGTTTTTAAATTAAAGAGAAATTATTATTCTATTTCTTAGAAATAAAACTATCAGAATATAATTCAAGTGTAGCTGCTCATAGTCACTGAAATAAGTTTAAATTTGATAATAAAACATTTAAGTTTCAACCAATGCACCTTTGCTGAAGCACATTTAGCTGAAATAACTTTGAGTCTGGTTTATTTCCATCACATATAGTACATTTTTCCAACAAGAGCATGTACATTCAATATAGAACATTTCCAGCAATAGTTACAGTCTTTCTAGTTTCCTTTCACAGTATATTTTAGTGCAAAGCACTGGGAAGGTAAATGTTTTTCTATCTATAGAATCATTTTATTAAGACCCTGTGGATCTTTAACATTTTAAAATTTTATACAAAAAGTATATAGATGGACAGGGTCCCTCCTAAGTACAGGTGTGAACCTATATAAAAACATGGTATATTTTCTGCTGTACCTTTTATAATTATAATTTGACACAAATAACTAAAAAATAAAATATTCCTTAAAAAGTACAAAATATTGATACACAAAAACCTGTCCAAAATTTCATAAAGATAGATGTACTTCTGTTTTTCCTAAAATCTTGATTATAAAAATGGACAAGAATTCATCATTTTCTAAATTTTACAGTAGGAATCAAATATTATCTAAAGTGGTCCTTTAAGATTTTTCTTGGGAGAAAAAAAATCAGGGCTTACACCCGCATCTTCCTTTTGTAGCAATATTTAAGGAAAAAACTAGTATCATAAGAAGTGGTTGTGCATGGATTGTCTGCATCCATAAAATATCAGTAAGCTATTTATTACCTTCATATTAACATTAGTAAATGTGTGGTCTTTAAAAAAATAGGAACTGAAAAATAAGGTTGCATCTATCATTAAAGTGCTTTGTATAAAATTTAAAGAAAAATAGGGGAATGTTTAATTTTCATAAAAACCTACATTTACAAGTGAAAAATGTAATGATCCATGCATGAAAATGAACTGGAACTTTCCTGTGGTATATATTTTAGGATGAAACTTTCAAACACTTAAGTGCTGGAGAACAAGCTAGAAATAAATGGATGTAAAAATAATTACAAATATTTAGTAAGCTAAATATTTATAATGTGTTGATACTATTTTGTCTTTTGTTCCTAACATACACTCACTAGAAAATCATATATCTATACAATTCAGATGAAAATGTTGCCAAATAAAGAGAAACAAAACTAAAATCACTAAGATATAAAGTCTTTGTCAATTAAAAATTGATATTTTCTTCAGGTTGTTGATCACTTAATCAACAAATTGTTTAGAAAACAAAATTTGTAACATTTTTGTAGAAACTGTAGACCAAATGCACAAGGTCAAGGGTGGTTAGCTGATTGACTGTGATGACAACATGTAATGTCACAGCTACTTGAAAGTGCTGGAATAGGCAGTGCCTTAGAAACAAGTGGTTAGATGGTTATTATTTTAGTCAGAAAACAGCAGTTATAGTTGAATATTTAGAAAAATGTTTTTCTTTTTTTCCTCATAGTACCATTTGAAGATGTTTAGTGGTTCTAACACCAATTTAAAGTCTTTCCACAAAAATGAACTCCAAACCTTTTCGTACATCACTTGAAGTTATCTGAGGAGAAATGGGAATAAATGAACACTTTTGAGTTTACTAATAAAACCTTGTTTTTAAAATTATGCAACAGTAAATACTTCTAAAAGATGGTTTCATCTCAAGTTTTCCATACAAATAAAAACATGTGTGATAATCAAACCACATTTAACCCTCACAGCACTCAAACTTTTTTCTTTAGAACCTGAATCTGAAACTAATTTAATACTCATTAAATACATTAAATGCCTTAATACAAGGGACACAGGTATAGAAGGTGAACTTTTAAAATATATACAGACCTGTGAAAAGTATAGGCAGTCTACTCATTTTATATTGCATTTTTAAAAAATCTACATTTGTTCCAAAACTTTCTTTAACAAGTAGTATTTTTTGGCCAGCCACGATGGCTCATGCCTGTAACCCCAGCACTTTGGGAGGCCGAGGTGGGCGGATCACCTGAGGTCAGGAGTTCGAGACCAGCCTGACCAACATGGTGAAACCCCATCTCTACTAAAAATACAAAATTAGCCAGGCGTGGTGGCTCATGCCTGTAATCTCAGCTACTTGGGAGGCTGAGGCAGGAGAATTGCTTGAACCCAGGAGGCGGAAGGTGCAGTGAGCCGAGATTGCACCACTGCACTCCAGCCTGGGCAACAAGAGCAAAACTCCATCTCAAAAAAAAAAAAAAGTAGTATTTTTCTTTCTTCCAAATATGAATTTTACTTTTCTTACAACACACAACCACAAAAAAAATCCCTAGTTAATAATATTAACTATGTTAAAATTATCACCAAAAAGTTTATTAAAAAGAGAGGGAAGCATTTGGGACCTAAATAAGCATTGTTTCCATAGATCAAAACTAAAAAACAGTAACCAACACACACTCCCAAGGAGAAGGAAAAAAAAATCCAAATTTCTATTTACCAACTTTCCCCCTTTGCCTGGAAGCACTATGTTAAAAGTAAATGATAAATGCTAATCATTTTTAATTCAATTCGGGGATTTTTTTTTCTGAGTGCAGCACTTTATTTAGCCGTCACAGATTAATTTTTACAATAATTACAGTGCCTCAAAAGATTTTTTCCTATAATTATCGCCTTCACAAGTTCATTCTAATATATTTAACTTTCCTACAATTCATTAATTAGTAGACTAAATCACTGAATCAAATTAAACCTGTGCAAAGTTAGTTAAACAGAAGACCTCTATTGTAAACATAAGCCAATATAAATGTATACATTTTACAACATTAAAAGGAAAGCACTGACCCTGTGCCATCTACCTATAACTACATTGCATTGTCCTGTGGAAGATAAGTTCTGAAGTTAATTTTGTTCCCAAGCCACTGGAATAAAGGTCACTGAAGAGGTAAATGCAATATGCACATCACTCTTGCAGTTCCCATTGCCATGAGATATATGGAAGCAAACGTGTTAAAATGGAACCAGCTATAAATTATGGTCAAATGATTTTTTTTTAGTTCGATGGGGGGAAAAAAGCAAAACTCTGTAACTGTTCCTCACCAGACAAGAGCCTTAGATCTTGTACTTCGGCCTTTGGTTTTGTTTCCTTCAGGTGAATTGGAAGCATTTGCCTTATGAGTTTTCTTATGATGCTCAAGATAAGTCTTTTTGGCAAATGCCTTTCCACATTTATTGCATCTGTGAAGAGAAAAGTTTTTTGTGACTTTTACTTCAATACCGACGTCAGCTACTTCATACTTTTTACTAGGAGAGTTAGAAGTGCCATCATGTTTTGAATCACTATGTTTTGCTTCGTCCCTCGAAGGGCCTCTTTTTGCCACTTTATTTAGAACAAAATCAATAGGCTTTTTTATAGCTCTGATCTCTAAACTGGCTGTTATTTTCCCAAGATAACGAGATGACTTTTTATGAACCACAGTTATATGTCGTATCACATCACGTTTCCGACGAGTTTCATAAGTGCAAAGAGGACACTTGTAGAATTTAACATAAATGTTATTTCCATCTGTGTGCAACTCGATGTGTTTAGTCAAGTTCTGTTTGGAAGTAAACTGACGTTTACAAAGTTTACAGTAAAGTTGCTTAAAGTCAAAGCCAGCTGAAAGTTTTGGTTTCCTGGTTTTTTGCTGGCCACCTGCAGCCAACGGACTAGTTGATTTAGGGCTTTCAGAGTCTTGTTTAACTTTATTTTTCTGTGCTGCCGGTGTGTTCTTTTTTTCATTTGAATGATTTGTTCCCTTTAATTCATTCTGTGGAGAATGGGTAATGGAAGGGGGTGAAGATTCTACAGAATCTGCTGGTTCAACTTTAACTTTTATTTCTGAACTGTTGGCAGTATTATTAGGGCCTTTCTCTCTTTTAGAGTTTGTTCCAGAAAGAGTTATCTTGTGGACAATTTGCATATGTCTTTTAAGCATTATTTGCGAACTATATTTCCTCTTGCAAAGGAGGCATTTGCATGCAGTTAAATTGTATTCAGCCTTTGAAGACGACTTTTGTTTTCGAGTCTTAAAAGATTTTTTAGGAGAAATAGAATCCAGGAACAAAGGTTGCCCAGGCTTTGTTGCTATATCAGGAGTAATTGAATCCCTCCTTAGTCCTCTATGAACTTCATCAAAATGCCTCCTTACATTCGCTTTTGTAGCAAATGATTTACAACATACTGGACAACTCCTACTTAATGGAACTAGAACATTCTTACTGCGTCCTTTAGAGGATTGGTTTGGATTCTTTCGTGTCTCAATGTACTTTTTTAGTTCTTCCATCTTTTTCTTGTGTACTTTTCGAATGTGACGGCGAACACCTCGTCTAGAATTGAATTCTTTTCTACAAAGACAACATATCAACTGGTGACCAAAATCAGAATTGTCAGAAGTTTCCAAGTCAGCCTGCGACTCCTGAGGTTGTTCATCAGATGTAGGTGCAACTTCATCTGTAACAATCTCAACAGGAGGCGGCTCTACAGTTTCCACCTCTGTATCTGTAACTGGTACTGTTTTTGACTGTTCAGTGCTAGTTTCCTGTATTTGAACTTCGGTTTGTTCAGGAGTACTGCTTGACTCTGTGACTTCAACAGGATTATCAGTCCTTGAAATATATTGAAACACTGCATTTTGATTAGTTTCTATGGGTTCTAGCTTAATAATATATTCTCGTTTGTCCACACTTGGATATATGGCTTCTAGGAGATCATGTATGGCTTGGCTTTGTTTATCATTTACATCAGGAAGGTCTGTTAAGGAAAAAACAACATTTTAATCTGAAGTAATTGGCCTGCTGTAGCCCTCTAATATTTTAAGATACATTATGAACCTCTATTTCAGAATCTATTATATTACCAGTTTATTTTTATAAGAGCATTATCTACTTTTCAGTATTCTACAAAGATAAAAACTAGTATTAAACTAAAATTTCCTTTAAATTCTCATCATGATACACAAAAATGTTAAGAAACATATATAATCTGAAGGGCTACTTTTGCTTCAAATGCCCTTAATATAAAATATATAAGCACTTACGTGTCCTAAATAATAAAAATGATATTTCATATTTTTAGTCTGAATGTTTTAGACTAGCAAAGGCAACTCAAATTCTCGTAACTCAAGATTGATAAAACAGCATGAAAAATGTTACTATATAAACAAAAATGGTATTTTTTAGAAAACATAACAGCATTCCTATTAACTTAATCCATAAGTCTAATCTAATCTAGTCTATTTGAGCATCTTATGAAAACGAAAGATTTGTAAGCAAATATGTAATCATAAATGGGATGATGTGTAGAAGTATTTGCTAAACTCAGTCCTATTACGTCTTCTTAACACGACACAATTTTACTAAAACAAATGATTAAAAACTATACACATTTATTTAAAAATCATAAGTAGTTTTATTTCCTTGTACAATAATTACACCCTCTACAGGCAATCAATTATCCTATTGTAACAGAGTTGTCTAACACTGGTTAGGTTTCCATGTATTACTACTCTACAATCTAGCTACAAATTTAGTACCAAATCTCGTATCTATACCAATCAGGAAGTGATTCATTATAGCTCTTCTAGTCTATTCATCTGTCTTTTAAGATGAATAAAGTAGTGTCTATAAGAAAAACACTTTCACAAAAGTATTTCTAGAATGAGTATTGCCAAGACAAGTGCACAATAATCTAGCAAATCCATTTACCATTTCACTCTATAAGTTAACTCTACAACCAAAAAATAAATAACTACCAAAAGACAAACTAATTTTCTACTAGTATTTTAATTAAAAGTTTAGATTTGAAATCAATCTCTACAGACTGCTTTTTAATTTATATCTCAATGAGAGAATAGTAAGATCAAAATAGCAGTAGGAAAAATTTCTAGGTAAATACAAAATTTGTATTTAATCAATGCTCTATAATATACTTTAAACCAGCTTCATTATAATTAAAGCCATACTTATTTGGAGATTGCATTTCATACCAATCCCAAAAAGGTTAAGTTGAAAAATGCACAGAATCCACAATGCATCTATGGTATCAGACTGACCAAGTAAGTTCTATATTTTGTAAGTCAGCAAAGAGTTAAATTCCTAAACAAGAAATAATAAGGTAACCCAATATTGAATTTTTTAAAATTTACATTAATTCTTTAAAGAAAGAAAATAACATTAGATATACTGCCAGCTTAATCACACAGAGACAATACACTGCATTCAAAACAAACACTCTGTTCTAGAAAGACTTTATATTAGTCTGCTATCTGCCTTTATCATATAAAGTTATACTGGATCTCAAATTAGCCTGTAACATAACGTAATTTCTGAGAAAATGACTTATCTAAATTTTTCTGAAAACAAAACTGATCTTCAAATCAAGACCTAGAAAATACTAGAAAGATTAATAAAGACTTTTTAACGCTCTCCAGCATTCCCAAGAAATGAACAAATTTACCTCATTCTTTGCTCTTTATTCCCAACCTTCTCATTTACTTAAGGGAAATCTAAATAAGTGATCAATCACATCTGGTTGCAAGTTGTTAAAGAATAAACAAGTAAAAAGTAATATAAACTAGAAAATCCATTTACGGCCCATATAAACATTCTAAAACAATATCCAATATTTTAATACAAATAAATATCCTCTTAAATCTAACCTCTTATATGTCATCTTTAGGAAAACCCAAGTGGAAAGCATTGATATGAAAGTACCTAAGAAACTGAATGTAACATTGAGTCAAGTATTTCATTTTATTCTCCATCTCCATCTAAAAATTACCTGTAACTAGACATCATTATCAAATTATCAGTAACTAGATACCATTTTAATGCAAATGTATAGTTGCAGTATAAGAATATTTAGCTGTAAAATGCATAACTGAATATATGAATAAAACTTACTGTCATCCATCTGGAGACTTGGTGGGCAGTAGAATTTTTTATGGGTAATTAAATTTGGTAATCCTCTGAAGAGACTGCGGCATAACTTACATTCAAAAATAGTGTCCACATCTTTTAATAAAATATGCTTAAGTTGTTTAGTTCCTGAGAGAAAAAAGAAAAGACAAACTTAATACAAAATGTAACTTTAACATGCACTTTTAAACTGGACAACCACTGTTGACAGACCAAAAATGCAGTTACTCTCTGAAAACAAAATACAGGCATTGCCAATTTCTACCACAGTATATTTAGAACTAAGTTATAGACTAAATTCTAAGCAAAACCCTACTATCATTTGGAAATCAGGACAACTAAAATTGATGCTTCGTTCCCACTTCAGCAGCCAATCAATTCTTGATATATCCCAAGGCAGTGGTTCTGACATGAGGTTAATCATTACAATGAGCTGGGAATAAAGATGTACATAGCCCTCCCCTAGAGGTTCAGATTTAATAAATTTGGAGTAGGGCAGAAAAATTAAATGTTCCCCCATTATTCCCTGGCAAACTTTTCGGCTGGTTCTTTCAAGCTCTTTTCTGTATTAGGAAGTAAGCAAGGAGTTTTTCAATACATTTTCCCCTTATTCCTTAAAGAAGGTCAAAACTGTATTACAGGATTGCCTGTGACTTTTCTTTTTAAATTCAGCTCAAATTACTTCAGGTTCTGGGCCAACACGGGATTATGGCTATTTAGCGTGATTCTCTACAAAGTAGAGACATAATTTTGAACTTTGCTTACGCCTCTTGACAGCATTATAAATTTATTCAAATTCTCCCTTAAAACACCCCAATTACAATTAAGTATTGATATAATTACTAGTTTAATGCCTGTTTTCTCTACTAGATTATACACTCCAAAGCAGCCAAGAATAAGCCTATCTTATTTACAAGTGTAACATTTCAGCTCTTATAATGCTCAAAAACTATTTGTTGAAGAAACGCTACTAATCTAGGGAATCCAAGTACTATGAAAGAATATCTTTAGGCAGAGAAAAAATAAATGGCAAAAAGCACCTGATCTTTAAAATAAAAACATCCACCAGAAATAAAATACAAATGGAAGGTCTTTAGTCACTACTTTCCTACAGCTGTTTGCCACAGGTAAGGTGGCAAAACTGATTTGCAGTACTTTACTAATTAATGTACCTTTACTTTCCTCAAATTGAAACTTTTTTTAAATTGACAATATATTGACTTGAACAGGAAAAGACCCAAGTACCCTGAAAAATATCCTTAAGACTGTCTAGGTGCAAAGTGTTGTGTCATTTAAGAAGCACTTAACCATCTATTAAGCTCTGGGACTACTAAAGAGTATAAACTATCTTAGAAGTATAATTAATATAGTAGGGTCTATAAAAGTTAAATAGCTCAGATTCAATCTTTTGCAATCTGTTTACATTTAATCTTTGAGGTGTATTTTATCATTTTGAAAATGATGATAAAATCATTTCCCCCACCTCCACAACATACACACACACACACACACACACACACACACACACACAGAGAGAGAGAGAGGGAGATAATTATTGTTGATCCAAGCATTCAAAATTCTACTGCAAAAAAGTTACCAGGTTATCACAACTTTACTAAGTCTTGAGAGATTCCAAATCTGATATTATCTACTTGTATGACCTTAAAAAGCTTTATAATCTTTGTACTTTGGTTTACTCATGTTGTAAAATAGAACAAACCTAACCAAACCTAAGTTGAAGAATTATTAAAGAAGATATGAACCTAAATCCCAGGGAAATTATATACTTGAGTTTCTACTGGAAAAAATGTATAGAATAAAATAATTTCTACCATTTCCCAAATCCAAATCTATGTTTACTCCACTAGTCCTTATTACCACAAAATCAGAAAACATAAATTTAAAAAGATTCAGAGAATAGCCTGTTATTCTTTAAATTCTCATATATATATATATATATATATATATATATATGAAGTCAGAAATATATATATTTCTGAAGTCCATTTCACATTACAAAATATCTTGGCAACGGACTGCTAATATATTTAGTTCATAGTTAACTTCATAAGTGAGTGACAAACTATGAGAGGTAGACTGATTTTAAAAAATGCTTTGGCTAAGCCTAATTGACCTATATATATTTCTCAGGAAGTGTAGGTGAGTATAGTAGCAGTGGGAAGAAAACAGGAAACTTTTGCACACTGATTCTAAACTACGAAACCTGCTAGACCCGTAATACAGATTCAATTCTGCCTTTAAGGATAGTCAAAAAAAGATTGAAGTGGAACACCAAAATAATGTGAACTAGGTTTAACTTAAGAATTCAACTTTAAGATTTAAATAGGATACATGTACATGGCTGCAGATTTAAAGCATAAAATAATCAGTCTGTAAACAACATGAGGTTATACATAAAAAATAGTCAACTGTAAAATATAAGACTGCATCTCTAAATCAGACATATCACTTTGCCTACCAGGTTCTGAATCACAGAAAAATAAAGACACTATCAATTTCTTAATTAGTCCTAATTATACAGTTAAGTTATATTCAGTAGGGACTGCATATTTATTCTCAATAAACATCCAAAAAAAAGTATTTGCCTCTAACTTTAACTAATCAATCTTAATTATCAATCACAAATGCTTCCCCTTACCCCTGCCCCCCCCCCCCACACACAGAGAGAGAGAGAGAGAGAGAGAGAGAGAGAGAGGGAGAGAGAGGGAGAGAGAGAGAAAGTGTGTGTTATTTTTGATCCAAGCAGTCCAGATTTCTTTCAGGTCCACAGATACACCACATGTTCTCTTTCCCTCACTTTTCAGGCCTTTACCTATGTTTTTTCCTCTCTGACTATAACATTCTCCCACTTTCCTGATCTGACTCACTTCTAATAATCCTTGAGATCCCAGTATAGATGTCACTTCCTCCAGGAAGCCTTCAATAATCAACTTCTTCTGTTTTTTATTGTTGTTGTTTGTTTGTTAAAAATCCTTTACCTACACTCTCATAGCACCCTAGACATCTATACTAGCTTATCCACTGTTCTGTAGTTAATTACTTTTCCATATCCCCATTAAACTGGAAGATTAGAAGAGAGAAGATATCTCTGATGCTCACCATTACCCCAGCTCTCAGGATAATGCATGACTGACATTTGCTAAATGAAATACTACAGAGCTCTATGTATTTAAAAAACCTTCTCTAAAAATAAGATTTTTTAAATCTATGTGAAGTTAACTGAGGAGTCAAAAATGAGACTTTAAAACTTCTCTAATTCCACTTACATATTTAACAAACGAGAAAAATAAGGTGTGTCTCAGTCCACAAACAGAGACAATAAAAGTTTTTCCCTTAGTTTCAGTCACCATTTAAGATTTTGTTATTTTTTCCCATGGAGACAGAATGGGTTTATTCAAAGTCAGCTACCATTTTCTGATTGCTCTGCTCACTTACAATTGGACACAGCCAACTGTAAGTGCCTCTGTCAATAGCTAAAACTTCCTGTCACCTGAGACAACAGACATGGTCATCTAGACAGCAACATAAAGCTCCTCCACAGCTCTTGATGCTGAGAAACAGAGAGCTATGCTGACTTCCTTCTTCTTTTCCTATATTGCTCTCTTTCTTGCCTTAGGGTTTTAAATTATCTTAGAAATCACCACTTACTGCTTACATAGATCAGTACCTTTCAAACATCCAGCCCTCCAAAGGAAAGGCTTTTGATAGCTAAAGATTAATGACCGTGTATTCCAGATTTTCACACGTAATAGGTGCTCAATAAAAATTACTTAAACTTCATCAAGGGTTTATCTTGTGTTATTCTTTAACGGCAAGTGCATTGCATGTACTGGTGAAAATGTTTAAAATATTTTTTCAAAAGGAATCAGTATTCAATTTTACATTAGGTTGGATGGCAGTCACATTACAATATGACAATATTAATTCTAACTCTGCTAGACAAAGACAAGGTTTCATTTTCTTACTTAATGCACTGACATTTTGGTCAATGCCCATTTTAAGTGATGACAAGAATGCTTCTTAAATGGTATACTACTTGCTTACTACTGGCTCAAACATAAACTCAATCTTCTTTAGGATGACCACTTAACTACAATATCATCCAAACACTGCAAGTAAATAAATGTACGTTCCTCATCACAACTCCTGAAGGAAATTTCTTACTGATCATCCTTAACATAAGGATTTAAAGATACAAAGAAAACTTAAGAAATTGGAAGTTTTATCCTAAAACTATCACCTAGTGATAGTTTAAGGGTTGGTTAAATATACATATATGTGTGTTAATTATAGAGCACTGCCACATACCACAATAAACTTATAAGTAGAATAAAATTATCTTAGGACAGTGCCTACTTGGGGAATCTTTTAGTTTAATCTAACAAACACTTATTGAGCACATATTAAATACCAGGTACACTGTTACTCATTGGAAATATGAAAGATACGGTCTTTCCCCCACTGAGAAACTCACAGACCAATATAAATGGCTGTTGTCTTGGGAACGTAACATCAGATGACATGCTTTGAATGTGAATGTAAGGAAAACAAATCTACTTTTTTCTTATAAAAAAAGTCCCACTTTAAATTTCCTATAACTGCTATATAACAATAAAAAAAGAAAAAGCCATCATAGGTATGGCACTCTCCTAAGTACCTCAGAAAAATCACGTCCACCCTACGCTTTGCCTTTAGAATCAGGACTGAAGCATCACCATTCAGTCAGAGATTAAACTAATTGTAATTAAAGTTGTTTTAAGGAGAAAAAAAAAAAAAGCCTAAGTTAAATGACCAAACCCAAATTTGGAAAAATAATGACAGCAAACATCACATGAAGCTAATTCTCATTTTTCATTACCATACAATTAAAGTTACAATTTATTCCTCCCTAAGAGTCAAAAAAAGAGTTCCCTGCACGTACTGCTCTAGCATATTCTACATGTAGAATCTTTTTTCTACAAATTATATATTTCTCTTCTTACAATATTATATATTTCAAGAATTTAAAAAGAAGATGTCTGCTTCATATTAAAGACCAGTCTTGAATACCAGACAAAATGATTATCCTTCTCTTTTCCCCTCATTTTTCTCTTTCTAACCATAGGGGCATTCCATAGTTCCTTTGCCTCTAGCAGACAACTAAGAGATTCTGAAAGAATACTGAACTCAACTAAACCAATTTAATAAACACATAAAAGATATTTAATAAATATGTAAAGGTAGTACACTTTTTATCTGCTATTTAAAATTTTGTTTTGGTTTGGGGAGAGAGGTCAAAGAGGAAGGAACATAAACTGAAAGTGTTATAGAGAGAAGGGAAATCTGAAGACACCATATTACAAACATGATCCTAGCAGGATGACACAGCCAAAGCAAGACTACACAAAGGGTAAGGCACAGTCAAGGTAGTACAAGAAACCAGGGGTTCAGAGCAAACAGCAGGTCTCAAGTCAGCCAATCATCAGGAATTTCCAAGTGGAAAACCTGCAGCTGCAAAACACGCAGGATTCTTAAAAAATGAGGCATCTATCTATGGACTGACGTCAACAATAAACAGTTGAATCTACAGTTAATAAAGCAAAGGTACACAAGAGTACGTAGAGTCAGCTACCATCTGTGCTAAGAAGAAAATGACAGATATATGTTTGTATATGTATAAAAGGTCTCTGGAAGAAGACACATAAACCATGCAGCAGTGTTGCCTGAGCAAAGGGGAACTGAAGAACAGAATAGTATAGAAACTTATTTTTTCATCTATACCCTTTTGTACTTTACTATTTAAAACCACAGACACATATTACTTATTATAAAAAGAAAAACCCATTTAACTTAATTTGCAAGTTAAGCAGACTAATAAAAATATACCAGAAGTCAGTAAGAATTTGTAATTTAAATCCAAGAAAACAGTTCAAAGCAAAAGCTGAAGTGTCAGGCAAACAGGATGGGTTAAAACTGGTCAAGCCGTCAGTATAGCACACATCAAGTGGTGGACATTAAAAATGAGTCAACTCCTTCATAAGACAGAACCTTTTACGAACTTCCAGCTTGTATAGGAATTAATACCTGGTCATAGCCCAGTGTAGGCAGAAGGTGAGACACAAAAGGAGATGATACAGCAGTTGAAGATAACTATCTGAGCTTGAAGATAAAGGTAGATAACCTAACATATTACTACCATTCAACCTGATTTATACCCTATAGGTTAACAAGAGCAAAAGCATGGACTTCAGGGTTCTATCTTCAAATATGTCAAAGATATATAGCACCACCAGGATAGTTCTCTAAATGCAATGTGTGTGACCTAATTGTAATGGAAAGAGCCTAGAAATAGATGAGTCATTGAGGGTGTGCTTGGGAGTAGAGTGGAATAGGAAGAACAGAGCCTCAGAGCTAGAAGGGATCTTTGTCCCCAAGTTATACAGTCCAGACTTCCGTACCATTCTCCCAAGGTTTTAGTCAGTCTCAACTTAAATGCCTTAGTGCTAAAGAAGGGCTACCATAGTAGACATTAGATTAACCAGAAATGCAAGATTACTATCTTGAAGAAATTAAAATTTCTTAGTTACAGGATACAGTAATGAAGTAAACTAATTCTTTTTTTAATCCAAAATTAGTTTCTTTGTACAACTCAGCATATTTCTAAATCACCTCTAACTTAAACTGTTGGGTACTCAGAAAATTAAAATAATAGTATTTTCAGAATTTGCCTAAATAAAAAAAAAAGGCAAATTTGCTGATATCATTTTAAAAAGAACACAGTTCAAAAAATCAACATAAAATGGCTTTGAAATTATACCATTTCAAATTACCCATTTCACTGCCTCACTTCTTTAGCTCAGAGAGTAAAAATACGACAAACGCTGAGAACAGATATGATCACAACACAATAAGAAAATAATTAATCTTTAAATATTTGCCTTCTAAAATTAAAAAAGATTTTTGGAATCTTTTTTAATTCTGTATCCACACAGATTTTGGGTACAGGTTCTTGTTGAAAAGACGGTTTTTTAACAAGTCAAAGCACTTATGACTTAACTAATTCTAACTTCTTAATAAAAAAACACTATAATAAACTGACACAGTATAACTTCATTAATTCCAAATTAAGAATTTTAAAAAAGAAAACTATAACAAGTAATATTGCTAAATATGAAAAGCTATTGCTGTCATTTCCATGGTATAAGAACCAAAAAAACCCTTTAATCTCTATTCTAAAAGTAGCTAAAACAAGCAGCAACTATTTTTTCTGTTATGCCAGAAATATAAATACTGTCCCTGATAAGTAAAATTCTATTTTAATTGAACTTATCACAAGAAAATGTGACCTATAAATTATCTGTTAGTCGAGCGTAATTATCAAAAGTAAAAATCAAACAACAAAAAATCCCTAAAATAGTTTATACCACCATCCAACATAAGGATAGGCACTTGGTATACAAGCAATACTTCCTAAATTAAATACAAATAAAAGCAATGCCATGAGTACTACAGATGAAAAGTCTAAGAAATGGATCTTTTGGAGAGTCAGAGAAAAAATAAATGTTTTAATTTAGATTCTATTTCTTAGAATCCTAAAGTAAAGCAAATATATGATTTCCCCATTTATAACAATTTAGAAAGAAGCATCTCAAAAAATTTCTTATGAATACAAAACAAGTAGTTACATATGAATTATTTTTTTCCTTTGAACCTCAGAAATTTTTCATTAAGGTAGTTAAGACTTAAAAAATAATGACAAGGTATTCTAATCCTCTAAGTGTCCATCAGTCATATTTATTTGCTTGTTCACATCTGAGTGAATACTCTGTAATGTCAGAGAAGCCAAATACACAAGGGGTGGACAAGTGGATTATAGGAATCACAGCAACCTAACATCTTACTGATAACATAGCGACACTAACAGTTCCCTATCATTTTACATGTTGTAAGTAATACCTATTTTAAAACACTGGATTGCAAATACACAATTATATTTATTATAAAGCTAATTCTTATTATCAGCTAATGAAAATAAAATCTAAGCAAATCTATCTGAAGATATCAGGGCTGGAATATTGTCTTTCTTCTATCTTGTGCTCTATTAAAGATACCAAAACTCCACAAACTCAAGGGTTAGGGAGAAGAAGGTGAATCACACAAACATAAATAAGGTAATTAACCTAGAACAAATGACATCTCAGACATTCTGAGTAATCTACTGTACCAAAGCTCATGAAGACCCAGAATAATTTACTGCCTTTTGAGAGTTTACACAAAACATGCCAAAAGATATCAACAGATCTTTAAGAAGTGCTTTACCAGAAAATACACCACATAATATATTTCTTTAAATAATACTAAACAAATTTATTTTAAAATTAATATACCATATATAGTACTGAAGAATAATCTCTAGACCAAGTCAATATTTATACATCTACTTTTTTAAAATATAAAAATTTTAAATATTCTATAAAGAAAGCCAACATATACATTTTAATGTTTTTTAAAAATTATTTCTAAGGACTTCTAGGTAGTTTTTAACTACTATGTGAAGATTGAAAAATATATCCTAAAACATTCATACCTGATCGAAAGCACTCAATTATTTGTTGAATACCAGATTTGGATGTCTGTAGTGGTTGCTGTAACAAAGGAGGATCTCCAGGTTCCAGGATATAAACTACATGGAAGACAAACACCCACCCCAATCCCCACAAAAAAAGGGTTATTTAAATCATTTACTATTAAAGTAAAACAATGGCTTTCTACAATTACATTAAGGATAATCACACTTGTGCCCGCAAACACACACGTATATATAATATGTAGATATATATATATAATTAACCATCATCTTTGTAAGGCACAATGAAACAATGGAGAAAAAAACTAAAACTATTCTCAATTAAAGGCTAAATTAAGGCTACTTAAGGCTAGATATTAGGTTTCAATACAAAGACCTTACTATTTTGGTATTATTTAGTACACATTCTTCATGTTTGCCTTCTTATTCCCCTTGAAGAGGAACCACTATATTTAATCAAAATTCTAAGGCAATGGTGGCCTAGCCACACTTCATAAACCATTCCAAAACCCTCTGGATAATCTGGTATAACTCTGGATATTTGTGAGCAAAATGTCAAAAATCACTGCCTAAAGAAATAACTGAACAAGTGCACAATGATGGATGCAGAAGAGTGTTCACTGTAGTGCTCTGCAGCACTGTATATAATTAAGAGAAATTTCAAACAACTTAAAAGTCTCTTAATAGTGACCAGATTAAATAAACTATGAAATGTCCATAGGACAGACTTTTTCACAGCTGTTAGAAAGCATGAGGCCGGGCGCGGTGGCTCACGCTTGTAATCCCAGCACTTTGGGAGGCTGAGGCGGGCGGATCACGAGGTCAGGAAATCGAGACCACGGTGAAACCCCATCTCTACTAAAAATACAAAAAAATTAGCCAGGCGTGGTGGCGGGCGCCTGTAGTCCCAGCTACTCGGAGAGGCTGAGGCAGGAGAATGGCGTGAACCCGGGAGGCGGAGCTTGCAGTGAGCCGAGATTGCGCCACTGCACTCCAGCCTGGGCGACAGAGCAAGACTCCGTCTCAAAAAAAAAAAAAAAAAAAAAAGAAAGCATGAACTAGTTCTATGTGTATTCACAACAAAGGATGGCAAGAATTGTTAAGCAACAAACACAGGTTATAGAATATGATCCCATTTACATTAATACATAGGTAGGTGCAGAAATATATAAATTTAATATATATTTGTATATATGTATAAATGCTGTTAGGGTGGATTTTCAGGGATGATGTTTGCTTTCTGCCTCACACTTCAATGCTGCTTCAGAGTCTGGCTTTTAGAAGTACGCATTTTAGAAAGGATACATTTTTACAATAAGTAAAAATAATCTTTCCATTTTAAAAATTAAAAATTTCATTTTTACATAAAAGAGGTTTATATTATCCCTAATTCCCAAGATTCTCAGATTAGTAGTATAGATACATAATAAATTACAGTAATATGAATAAAGGCAATAGAAAAGCAAAACGGGGTTTCTTCATCAGTTATCAAATATTGTGGTGGAGAAAAACTGACCATTTTAATTATCTTTTTTAAATATGCTGTAATGTTCTACTCAACTATGACCATCGTAACACAGGACCGCCCGCTTAGTGTGAGGAGAAATGAAGGGTGATTTCAACAATGTGTGCTACTCTTGCTTCAGGGTTTAGGCTTGGACAGTACTTAGCTTTCTGATAGGGGGGCTAAACTAGCCTACTGTACTATGTATATAGATACAGGCTTAGATTCTCCTTTATGCTTCAAGTCTAGTGCTCAGTGTACACAAACAAGAGGAATGATGTTTTAGGATCAACTCATTTTATCAAGCAAAATTTCCCCAATTTTAAGAGAAACTTGGCCTGGTGCAGTGGCTCAAGCCTGTAATCCCAGCACTTTGGGAGGCCGAGGCTGGAGGATCACTTGAACCCAGAAGTTCAAGACCAGCCTGGGCAAAATGGCAAGACCCCATCTCTACAAAAAATACAAAAATTAGCCAGGTGTGATGGCTCATGCCTCTAGTCCCAGCTACATGGGAGGCTGAGCTAGGAGGATCATTTGAGCCTGGGTGGCAGAGGTTGCAGTGAGCTGTGATCACACCACTGCACTCCAGCCTGGGCAACACAGCAAACCTAACTCAAATAAATAAATAAATAAATAAACAAATTAATTAATTAATTAATTTAGGTGTATTTTAGATTAATTAAGAACACACACACACACTCATTTTGAGAATATCTGACATTGGCACTAACTGCAGCGCTTAAGAACATAAGAATCCAGACCTGGACTCTCAGTGTTTAAATTCTTTTTCTGCCATTTACTAGATACAATTAGGGCAAATTAAACTCTCTGATTTCTCTTTTCTCAGGTCTAAAATGGAGATTTTCAAAGTACTTAAATTATAGGGTTGTACAGGGGTTAAATATGCTAATGCAGATCAACTGCTTAAAACAGAGCCTGGGACATGGTAAGTGCTCAATAAACATTCTACCATCACTACCATCAACATGTATCCATCAATTGTTTTCCTGACACCAAAAGCTAAAAAATCTTTTTTCAAAATCTTAGAGAAAAAGAATTAAACCTCTTGGGAAAACAGAAGTTTGTAAACAGACCAGTATCATCTACTTGAATAAACTGATTTCTCCTATTTGCACATTATAGCAACAGGTAACTACTTACAAAAAAAAATAACTACATAAAAGAGGGTGAAAACCCACACAAGTGTAAAAAACTAAATGCTTCAAAGTCTGCCTCTATCAGTTACAAGAGTTCTAGAATTGAAGAATGAAAAAACAGAAATAAATAAGGGAAGGATACTGGGAAAAACAGACTCTTCTCCTTAGAGCTCCTTCATTTACAAATGTGTTCCAGAAAACCTTCTATATAAAATACACCATCTTCCACTTCCACATGACAGCACCTCATTTTAAAGCTAAAGCTAAATATTCTTACCGATCACCCTCAGAACACTGCTACCACCAGAACATATACACATCCTGAGATAACATTCAAAATAAGCCCAGGATTAGCTTAGCTGTGCCTAGACACAACGACTTGGTATACACATCTGTGTAGCTCCCACTCTAAAGAAACAATTCTTCCTTCACTTGAAAACATACTCTCAACTCTAGAAAACTTTATTATATTAATACTTTATAAAATTGTTTCTTACATATCCTATCATCCTCCCAAGATCAGACCCACCCAGGTTACAAGACCATTTAGAAAAAAAAAAAAAAATCTTTCTCCAACCAAAAAACCCAAATCCTCAGAACATCTTTCCTTACACCCTTCCAAAAACACACTTCCCAGAATATAACATTGACTTTTGTAAGAGTCTCTCCTCCCTTAAAACAAGGCCCTTAAAAGATCCTTCTACTTATGATGTATGGGACTTGCTTACAAATACTAGGGGGAGAGAGAGTAGGTGGAAGGTAGAGAGGGTAATTGGGGGAGGAGGGGAGGAGAGAACATAGAAGAAAAGAGATTGTCCATGTAACAACAACTGATGGAGTTGTGTGATGGTTACATCAAGTTCCTCACATCATCTAGTTTTGAAGGTTTGGAAATTTCTATTAATAAAATCTTTAAACATAACTAAGAAAATACACACATTGTCAGAGTTATAGTGCCACCCTTCACTATAAATTGACCTATCTCTTCAAGGCAGAATGGCCTCATCAGGAATATACTGATCTCCTCTGGAGACTCACCCAGTATTCCTAATCCAAATGTGGACAGATTTTTATCAAACATGTCATCTTCCCTCCATCTGTGGACATGATCTTTTAAAAGCTATCACACTACAACATATTTCTTTCAGTCCTGGAAATATCCTACCCACTCAGCATACACCTTCCCCTGAAATAATGACAATGAACTACCCTATAACAAACTTCTCGCTTTCCATTCAACAAAATTCTCAGAAAGTTTGATTCAAACTAACAAGGCAAGAAAACAGTAACTACTGTTGACATGGTAAGTCTGAAAATTAACCTGCATGGAAAAAGTTTCTAGTAAAAGATAATGAAAATTTTAAACTAATACAATTTTATCTGAGTTCCTGCTAGTTGGGGAGAAAAAAAAACAAGCAAAAACATCTCAATACACATTAAAAAGTTCAAGTCTAGAAAATATCTTTAAAGACATTAAAGTCTTCAGAAAACTTTCATTACCAGAACATACTAAATAAGGTATAATCACAAATTAGCTTATTTGTTTATTTCTTTATGTCTATCTCTTCCCACTCAAACAGTTTATAAAGAAAGGACTTTATGTGTCTTGTTCACCACTTATATCCCCATTGCCTTCGACAGTGCCTGGCTCTCAATAGATGTTCAATAACAATTTGTTAAAGAAATGAATGATCAAATAAATTTCTTCCTAAATAAGATGGTTTCATTAACTAATTCAATTTCAATGATTAGAAGTGTTCTCAGAAAAAAAAAAAAAAAAAAACTAGACTAAAAGGTCAGTGGAACATGAGTTTAAATGGCATTCACATCTGTTTAGTTCAAAACTAGCAAACTCCATTCAACATCAGTAAAACATAAGTGATATATCTGCAGTTCAAGTACACAAAATACGCAGTGTGAAAGGATCCTGAAAGTTAAACAGGTCAAGATCAGTTCAATAGAAACTGGATCCCATCCAAGGATTGCCTGTTTTATTAGTACAGGTAAGTTATTACTGATCTCAGCAAAGTACAGTAGAGATAGGGTTGTAGTACGAATTTTATCCTTATTTGTAGCAAAGTTTTCTTAAAATGGAAGATCTTCCCTTCTACTGATGACATTTTTTTCATTAATCAGAAAATTACCTAAAATGAACACTACTGTGATAAAATCCAAGTACATATGTGCAGTTACAATACTCCAACAAAAAGCAAGCAAATGTATTAAAAATCTAATAACTTTTAGGTCAAAAATAATGATAAACATCTGCCTTTAAACTAGAATAGCATAGCCTTTATTTGATTTAGTGATGGTATGCATTCAATGATTCCCTTTTAAGTTATACCTTTTAATGATTGTCATAAAGCATATCAAAGTTCTAAGCAGAACTGTCAACAGTATATCAAGTTTATCAAATTAAAGTTTGCTAGTATTCTTCATGAGACTCCAAAAAACTTTTTCATATGATAAATTCAACTAAAGCAAGTTTCATTCCATAAAATACCCTGGAAATAATTATGTATTCTACCTAAATAAAAAAGAGATTTCTCTTTTATTTTGCAATATAATATGTTCTGCCCAAGAAATTTTTTTAAAGGTTGCACTTAGCAAAACCTGATTCTCCCAATGAGTTCAAAAAACTTTTAAAACCCAAACTAAACTCACTTTTAGACTTTCAGAACTACTTGCTGATTAAAATGCCTAAGAAACTTTTAATTTTTAAAGTTTCAGTGAAACAATTTCACGACAACAAATCTAGTATTCTACGTTTTCCTTTCTCTTCAATTTCAAACATTTACAGACCATAGGAGTATATTAACTGCAGGATGCCTTGAAAGAGAAAGAAGAAAGACTGAGCGACTGATCTTGTGGAAATGATTTAAGGTGACACTTGCAGTACTTTTTTTAAGGGATCAAGCAGGGGAGACCTCTTGTTTGCACAAGCTTTTAGCTTCATAACTGGCTTATGCTGGGGAATATCATAGCCTGCTTAAGAATGACTACTGGGGCAGGAGGAAAAAAAACTAGAAAGAAAGAGAAGGCAGAGTGGCTCTGATGGAGGGCAAAGCAATTGCGGACGAAGAGGGGTCTACCTGGTTCACAGCATCCGTGATGATGGTGGTCAGTCTGACAGTATTTGTCCCTTAAAGGCATTTTCAGCGGACTCGACCTACTTTGCTTTCACTGTAAGAAGCTCTTCATTGCGGCGTGGCTGTTGAAAGAAGCACAAACCCGTCACTCGCCCTGAACTTTCTGGGGAGCACTGGCTGCATTTTCCAGATACGTTCCCATCATCAGCTCTCCGCTTTCTTTCCACGGACCCGCATCTCCCTCTCGAAAAGAAAACAGAAGGACGCAAAAACCCTCCTGCAGCCCAAACTCCCCACACAGGTTCATCGCCCTACCCGGAAACGCAGCCTCGGGTGCGCAGCGCAGGGCGAAGGCCTGGCCGGCAGCGCGGGCGGCTGCGGCCTCGCCGTCCCGGGCGGGCGCGCGGAAACGGAGCGCAGAGCGCGGCGGGCACCGCCAAGCTCCGGGACTACGGAGGTGCAGCTCCCGCCGGCTGCTGGCCCACGCCGCGCCCTCCCGCTACGCACGTGCGTTGGGGTCTCCCTGGCGGAGACCCCGTCCCCACAACCAAGTGCGCCCAACTTACTCAACTCCTAGGGCGGGCCGGCGGGCGGGCGGAAGGAAGGAAGGCAGGCCGGGCGGCCGCGGGGACAGCCTGGCGTGGGAGGCGGCTGCGGGCCCCACCTGGCGCAGCCTCCGCTGACCACGCGAGGGAACCGGGACTCGGGCCCGACGCGCTCCCAAAGAGTCCCCGCCGGCGCTGACGCGGAAGCGCCACAGCTCACCACGTCCCTCCGCGGGCCGAGGCGACTGCGGCGGCGGCTCACGACGTCCTCCGCGCCGTGTGGCTAAGCTGGAGGCGTGCGGGCGGAGGCAGTTGACAGGAGGAACCGCCCGGCAGCAGCCGCCGCCGCCGCCGCCACCACCACCGAAGGAGCCGGAACCGGAGCGGGCAGGACCTGAGGCTCCCCTCGCCGGGGCAACGGCTGCCGCCGCAACCCGGGTCCCACCAGCGCCGCTCCACCTGCAACGGTCCCTCAGGCTTTAGGAGAGGGGCGGAGAAGAATGGGGGTCTCCCCCCACCTTGGGCCTTTTCGGTGGTAGTTGTTGTTTCAGGAAACTTTATTAAGTCAGCCTTTTTCTCTGTCGCCCCCTCCTCCGGAGAGTCCGAGCTACCGCCGCGGAGCGCGTAGGAACGGGGAAGCAGAGATTCTCCGGCAGCGACAGGGAGCGACTGACTGACCCCGGACGGAGATGGGGCGAGGGCAGGAAGTGACAAGCTCACTGAGTGGGTGGGGGGAGTGTGGCCGGCACGCCCGGGAGAGCCGCGCGCATGCGCCCGGCCGGCGCCCCCGCCTGTGGGTAGGCGACGCGCTGTGCCCGCCACGGCCGGTGGGGAGGGGACCGGGGCCGCCGGCGCGAGGGCCGTGTCCAAGGGGAGGGAACCGGGGCAGGGGACACCAGGGCCGCGGCGGGAGTCTCGGGCCGAGCGAGAGCCGAAGCCCAGGGTGAGGTGTGAGGCTCGCGGTGCGGCGTGCGCGCCCACGGAGACGGGCTGCTCGGCCACCAAACTGTTGCTCTCGCTGTTCTCTGTTCAGTGGAACTGAAACTCGGGGAGGGTTGGGAGAGGACTTAGGAAGCGGTGGGCAGATGTATGAGCCATAAATAGTGATGATCCCCAAGAGGCTGTCAGTGCATTGCTAAATGGCAAAAGTTGAACTTATGTTTTTCCTGCCAACAATTTTCGAAGCATGCCTCCCGGAACTTGGGGATTCCTTTATCAGGCCCAAGGGAGGGAAAGCATCTATTGGTAGCAGATGGGTGTTTATCCCGCAGCTCCGCTTCTCAAACCTGAAAGTGGAGTTGGGTCACGTGGGCTCACGCACTTTCCCTCCTCTTCTGCGCCCGGAGCCTGCTTGGAAAATCCTCGAAGATCCCAGTCATCTGTCAAATTCTGCCAACCGAGGGCCGCTTCTTGGGGGCGAGGGAGCCGCCTCCGTCGTTTTCCTCCCAGCGCCTGGAACGTAATTCTTGCCCTTGGTGACATCAGCAAATATGTGTCCACTGCGGGTCAGGAAATTTTAAGAGAATAAAGCCCATTCGCCTTATGTCCGATCCTCCCCGAGATCCACTGAAAACCTTTCCAGTTGGTCCAACTTAAGTTGCCATTGTGCGGGGTCCTGAAAAAACTAAAGTTTAGTAGATAGACTTTGTTTAGAAGAGAAAAAGTTCAGTTTTCAAAATCCAAAGGAACGTTTGTAAATTGATACATTTGTTACTTTAAAAATGTTGGGCCAGGCGCAGTGGCTGGTGCTTGTAATCCCAGCACTTTGGGAGGTCAAAGCGGGAGGATCGCTTAAGCTCAGGAGTTAGAGACCAGCTTGGCAACATGGCAGAACCCCCTCTCAACCAAATAAAAAAAAAATTAGCCCGGCAGGATGGCGCGTGCCTGTGGTCCCAGCTACCCGAGAGGCTGAGGCGGGGGTGGGGGGGGATGGCTTGGGTCCAGGAGGTGAAGCGTTTGCATTAGGTCTCCGGGGATTGCAGCAGCTTGATTACAGGGGAAGACAAGAAAGGGATAGAAACATGATCTTTAACTAGTCACGTAAGTGTTATGATCATATATATCTGTCCCATAGTCAAGAGGCATCACCCAACGTGAAACTAAAATATGAAATGCCACAGTTTATAAATTAATGTAAAATAAGTTATGATACTTCTGTGATAGTGTTTGTTATGCAGCCAATAAAAATCACATTTTATATAAAATTTAGTAGTATGGAATATGCTTAAGCAACAAAAAGGAAGTAGTTTGAAATGTGATATTTTAACAGTGGGCTGTAACAGTGCAATTGTGAACGATTTTTATTTTCTTTATTCTTTTGTATACTTTGCAAAATTTGTAAATTAAGTATATAAAACTTTAATAAGCAGAAAAATTTTGAAACGCAGTAAGAAGGCTGTAATAATATGAAAATGGTATACAATAATAAAGCTCAATGTCACTCCAAAAAATGCAGTGAAAAAAGACTGAAAGAAACATAAAAATATCTACATTGGGGATCTCTGAGTGGTAAAATGTGAGGTAAAATATTTTCTGCATTTTCAGAGGATCTTTTCCTACTTTTATGTAATAAACATATTTATCATAGGCTTAAAAATGAATATGCAAGTCTAAATTGTTCTAACCCTGAAAAAGCTTTGCTTCAGATATATCAGTTGTTTGCTGACCAGGTGTGAGTAAAAAAAAAAAAAAAAAAAAAAAAAAAAACCACACACAGAAGGATGTTTTGTGAGCAAATGTAGTGTTATTTATATTCGAATGCAAAGTGGTCAGTACCAGAGGGTCCTCAAAATTGCTTGCTAACAGAGTAAGTTTAGACAATCTTTGAAAAATTAGAATTAGAATCAAGATGAAATGTGCATGTGGGTAAAACAAATATTAAACATATGTGTATAAAAATGAAATAATCCAATTGAACCCGGGAAGCGGAGGTTGCAGTGAGCCGAGATCACGCCACTGCACTCCAGCCTGGCAAGAGTGAGACTCCGTCTCAAAAAAAAAAAAAAAAAAAAGAAAAAAAAAAAAGAAAAAAAGAATATAAAAATTGAGACCCAGAGAGATTAAGTAATGTGCCAGTCAGTAGGAACTTGGGGTCAGGACCTAGATTACTCCCTACTATAATTAACAGTACTACTATTTGACATGTATTGAGTAGTTAATATTTTTTAAGCTCAATATTAGCTCATTTAATCCTATCAACAATTTAATGAGGTTTTGCTATCCTTCCATTCTGCAGGTGGGAAAACTGAGGTAAAGAGAGTTTAGATGACTTAAGTGATATGGTTTGGCTGTGTCCCCACCCACATCTCATCTTGAATTGCTGTCCCTGTAATCCCCACGTGTTGTGGGAGGGACCCAGTGGGAGGTAATTGAATCATGGGGGTGGTTTCCCTCATGCTGTTCTCCTGATAGTGAATTCTCATGAGATCTGATGGTTTTATAAGCATCTGACATTTCTCCTGCTGACACTCATTCTCTCTCCTGCTGCCCTGTGAAGAGGTGCTTTCTGCGGTGATTGTAAGTTTCTTGAGGCTTCCCCAGCCATGCAGAACTATGAGTCAATTAAACCTCTTTTCTTTATAAACTACCCAGTCTCAGGTATTTACTTATAGCAACGTGAGAATGGACTAATACACCAAGGTTACAGCTGATAGGTAGCTGAGCCATCATTTGACCCCAAGCAGTTTGGCTCTGGAACTCATGAACTTAGCCATCACACTGTACTGTCTACACTATGCTACCTTCACTATGCCATAGCTGTTTTGGTTCACATTGTATGCGAAAGACGAGCCAATAGATCCTGTCAGTTGTGAAAGGTATTGCATATTAAAATGCTATGTGCAAGTTCATTAACTGGAAATGAGTTGCTAAATTACAAGAATTTAATTGAAATTTCACAGGGCTCTAGAACTTAAAGGAACCTTAGACATCATCTAGAATTATCACCCTACCTCTAAAAACAATGCACACAGACTATCCCAAAAAAATTATCTGCCTTCCCTTTCGTTGTTCACTGCAGCAACCTAGGTGACACATTACTTTTTTATCCTTAAAAGTCTAGAAGTACGTCGTAATGGTTAACGTAAATCCATTTTATAGTTTAAAATTCTCTCATCCTCAAGGTGAGAGGACGCTATCTCTCATACACCCATACACATATACAGTATATTATTGCTGCATAGCCACCCAGAATTGGTGACTTCAAGTCATTTATGTGCTCTCAGTTCTGAAGATTAGTAATTTGGGCTGGCCTTGTCTAGAGTCACCCATGCAGATGCTACAGTCAACTAGCAGCTTGACTGGGTACAATCACATGGTATTTGGTGTTGGCTGCTGGCTAGACCTCTCTTCTTGTAGCCTTTCAACCTCAAGGAGACTAGCCTGGGTTTCCTCATACAGTGGCAGCATGCCAAGCCAATAGAGAGTAGAAATTACAAGATTTCTTGAGGCTCTCAGTTCACAATTTATATGACATCACTTTCACTACATTTTGTTAGTCAAGTCAAAGAGCCAGCATAAATTCAGGAAGTAGAGACTTAGACTTGCCTCTTGCTGGGAGAAGCAGCAAAATCACATTGCAAAAGGGTATGCATTCAGGAATGGGAGGAATTATTGTGATGATTTTCACATTTAATCTATCACAATATATACTTATTTTGAAAATGATGCTAGCTAATTAAAGCTGCTGATTTTTTTTAATGCTTTTAAGAACAGTAAAACAAGGAAACACTAGTCAGACTTATTCTTACAACTGACTGAGTCCATTTGGTGGCCTTCTATAAATAAATTTTGGTGATTCCTTAAGTTTTTTTTTGTTATACTTTAAGTTTTAGGGTACATGTGCACAACGTGCAGATTTGTTACATATGCATACATGTGCCATGTTGGTGTGCTGCACCCATTAACTCGTCATTTAACATTAGATATATCTCCTAATGCTATCCCTCCCCCCTCCACCCACCCCACAACAGTCCCTGGTGTGTGATGTTCCCCTTCCTGTGTCCATGTGTTCTCATTGTTCAATTCCCACCTATGAGTGAGAACATGCGGTGTTTGGTTTTTTGTCCTTGCGATAGTTTGCTGAGAATGATGGTTTCCAGCTTCATCCATGTCCCTACAAAGGACATGAACTCATCAATTTTTATGGCTACATAGTATTCCATGGTGTATATGTGCCACATTTTCTTAATCCAGTCTATCATTGTTGGACATTTGGGTTGGTTCCAAGTCTTTGCTATTGTGAATAGTGCCACAATAAACATACGTGTGCATGTGTCTTTATAGCAGCATGTTTTATAATCCTTTGGGTATATACCCTGTAATGGGATGGCTGGGTCAAATGGTATTCCTAGTTCTAGATCCCTGAGGAATTGCCACACTGATTTCCGCAATGGTTGAACTAGTTTACAGTCCCACCAACAGTGTAAAAGTGTTCCTATTTCTTCACATCCTCTCCAGCACCTGTTGTTTCCTGACTTTTTAATGATTGCCATTCTAACTGGTGTGAGATGGTATCTCATGGTGGTTTTGATTTGCATTTCTCTGATGGCCAGTGATGATGAGCATTTCTTCATGTGTCTTTTGGCTGCATAAATGTCTTCTTTTGAGAAGTGTCTGCTCATATCCTTTGCCCACTTTTTGATGGGGTTGTTTGATTTTTCTTGTAAATTGTTTGAGTTCATTGTAGATTCTGGATATTAGCCCTTTGTCAGATGAGTAGATTGCAAAAATTTTCTCCCATTCTGTAGGTTGTCTGTTCACTCTGATGGTAGTTTCTTTTGCTGTGCAGAAGCTCTTTAGTTTAATTAGATCCCATTTGTCAATTTTGGCTTTTGTTGCCATTGCTTTTGGTGTTTTAGACATGAAGTCTTTGCCCATGCCTATGTCCTGAATGGTATTGCCTAGGTTTTCTTCTAGGGTTTTTGTGGTTTTAGGTCTAATATTTAAGTCTTTAATCCATCTCGAATTAATTTTTGTATAAGGTATAAGGAAGGGATCCAGTTTCAGCTTTCTACATATGGCTAGCCAGTTTTCCCAGCACCATTTATTAAATAGGGAATCCTTTCCCCATTTCTTGTTTTTGTCAGGTCTGTCAAAGGTCAGATAGTTGTAGATATGTGGCATTATTTCTGAGGGCTCTGTTCTGTTCCATTGGTCTATATCTCTGTTTTGGTATCAGTACCATGCTGTTTTGGTTACTGTAGCCTTGTAGTGTAGTTTGAGGTCAGGTAGCGTGATTCCTCCAGATTCCTTAAGTTTTTTTACTGAACTTGTTTTTCTAATCAAATGTTGTTTTAAGATTCATTCTTAGTTTTCCATCTATGCTAAGCAGATCACACTAAAACAGCATAAGAACCTAACATCAAGTAGAAGCAATTATAGTTCCTAAAGGACCTATGTACTCTGGTCCAGATTTTGACAGCTTTGATTATGATGTGGCATTTTACCACACATAACTAAATCCAAAATGATGCAGAAACCAAATTATGAGCCAAGATAGGGTCTGAGATTGTAGAAAGGTCAGGGAAAAATTGATTTAGAAGGACAAATATTAAACTGTTGATCTATTATCAATTATGTAGAACATAACATCTAAGTATTTTGCAAACAACATAACATGAAAAACGAAGATAATCCTTTCCCTAAAATGCTTGTTTTAAGGAGGATAGGGAGTGGATATAACTGGGTTGCTACCCTGGAGGTAAGCTGCCTACTGGAGAACTGCTGACGTGACTTTGTATCTTCCATTCCCTGTGCTAAAGGCACTCATAGGTCTTGCCTACCAAATGACACAATGATGCATGCACCATGCTGCCTTGTGGGTATCAAACCATACCTTACATATCTTTCATTTAAATGCATTTCATGTAGCATTTAAGCGAATTCCATGGAGAAGAAAAAGGGGGTTTTTGTTATAGTAAGTTAGCTATTATAATAATAATAAAAATATTAGCTGTATTGCAATCTAATAATAGCTAATGATAATTTTGTCACTTACTGAACTCAGACAACATGCTAAGTGCTCTTTAGTTTTCCATCAAATCCTTACAAAGATCCTGGGTTAGATATTATCCCATTTTACCAATAAGGAAACAAACAATGAGTGTCTGAGCTAGACCTAGATCTTTAAACCTAAATCTGAGTCCAGAGCCTCTGCTTCCAGTTACATATATATTCTGATGATTCCTAAAGTTTTATCTCCAGGTCAGACCTGCTTTGAGAGCCTCTAAATTCTGTTTGTAACTATCCATAAGACAGACCATCTGAATTTCCCCAGGCATGTCAAAATTAGCCAGACCAAAACTGAATTTATCTTCTCACTAAACCTGTTTTTCCTCTTCCAGATTTTGATAACAGTGTTGCTATCGATTCGGGCACCCAAGGTAGAAGTCTTGGAGTTATAGAGAGGAGCATCTGCAGAGATGCAAAGTAATGAAAATTACCTGTGTACAAGGTTTGTCTTCTCACTTATCCCCAACATCTAACCTGGAACCATAAGCTATTGGTTATATTTCAAAAAGGCCTAAGAAATACGGTTTCCTCTCTCCATATGCACCATCAGTCTTCTAGTCCCAAACCTCACCTCTGAACCATTGCCATAAACACCTCTGTGCTCTCCCTACCACTGATCTCTGCCTCACTCCAATATTCCACACTATCAACAGAATTATAGTCCAAACAAACCTGACGTTACTCTGCACTTCAAAATCCCTTTTGACTGCCAACTGCATAGACTAATAAGTCAAATCAACAAAAAGCATTAGTACAAAGATTGTGTTTTGGAGTCAGAAAAAATCTGAGCATCCTATCTCCATCACTCACAAGTTTTATGACTCTAGTGAGACCCTCTCTTGAGAAATCAGTTAATGAAGAAAGCACTCAGCAGGACCTAAAATACAGTACACAAAAAAATGCTATTAAACCTGGTCCTGCCACAACCTCACACACTTTATGTTCCAAACACACTAGATTTCTTACCCTGTGCAGAAATTCAACAAAGCAAAAATTAATTAAACTGGGTGGGGAGGGAGTATGGGACACAGGGGAATTTTAGGAGAAGATAACAGAGCTGTTGGTTACATAAGTATATCCATTTGTTAAAACTGGACCACTAACATTTTTCAGTGTATGCAAATTTAGCTTTAAAAAAATGTAAAAAGGCCGGGCGCAGTGGCTCACACTTGTAATCCCTACACTTTGGGAGGCCGAGGCGGGCGTATCACGAGATCAGCAGATCGAGACCATGGTGAAACCCCGTCTGTACTAAAAATACAAAAAAAATTAGCCGGGTGTGGTGGCGGGCACCTGTAGTCCCAGCTACTTGGAGAGGCTGAGGCAGGAGAATGGCGTGAACCTGGGAGGCGGAGCTTGCAGTGGGCCGAGATTGCGCCACTGCACTCCAGCCTGGGCGACAGAGTGAGACTCCGTCTCAAAAAAAAAAAAAAAAAAATGTAAAAAGTAATAGAGTGGGAGTGGATATAGGTGGCTATATAGATGATACAAGAATGGCAGAATGTTGATAACAGTCGAAGCTGTGTGGTAAGTACAGGAAGATTTATTATACTATTCTGTTTATTTTGCATATGTTTAAATTTTTCTGTAAGTTAAATATGAAAATATGTTAAAACTTACTAACAAAGAAATGCAAATTAAAATCGCAATGAGATACCTCTATATACCCAGCAGAATGGCTAAAATTAAAGACAATTCCAAATGTTGATTTGGAATTCCCATTGAGAGGATGTGGAGCAACGGGAACACTCATAAATTGTTGACGAGAGTGTACAAAACTGTTTTGACATTATCTACTAAATTTGAAAATGCCACTATCTTTTGACCTAGTAATTTTACTCCTAAGGTGTATATCACACCAGAAATGTATGTACATAAATACCAAAAAACAGGTACAATAACCTTCACAGAAACTTTATTGATGACATCCAAAAACTAGTAATTTCAAACGTTCTTCAACTGAATGGATAAATTATGTTAAGTTTATACACTGGAATATGATCAATGAAAATGCAAGCGTATGGCTACACAAAACAATGGATGAAATCTTTAAAAAACCAATGTGGAATAAAAGAAGTTAAACACAAAATATGCAGATAATGTATAATTCTACACATAGACTATATGATTCCACAAAACTAATGAATGGTTTTATTCCTGTGAGGAAGAAAAAAGTGGCAGTAATTGATTGGAAAAGATCACAGGAAATTCTTCTGGGTAATTGGTGATGTTCTACTCCAATAGCTGTGTGATGGTGCCATGTTCATTTTATGGTAAATCACTGAGCTGTCATATGTGATTGTGCATAATTCTCTGTATGTTTTATACCTGTTAAAATATTTAACTAAATAGTGTTTAGAAATGCATTTCCTTTTTTTTTAATTACACTTTGATTTCTGGAATACATGTGCAGAATGTGCAGATTTGTTACATAGGTATACATGTGCCATGGTGGTTTGCTGCACCCATCAAGCCATCATCTACATTGGGTATTTCTCCTAATGCTCTCGTTCCCCTTGCCCTCCACTCCCTGACAGGCCCCAGTATATGATGTTGACCTCCCTGTGCCCATGGGTTCTCATTGTTCAACTCCCACTTATGAGTGAGAACATGCAGTGTTTGGTTTTCTGTTCCTGTGTTAGTTTGCTGAGAATGATAGTTTCCAGCTTCATCCATGTCCCTGCAAAGGAGAGGAACTCATCCTTTTTTATGGCTGCATAGTATTCCATGGTGTATATGTGCCACATTTTCTTTATCCAGTCTAACATTGATAGGCATTTGGTTTAGTTCTGAGTCTTTGCTATTGTGAATAGTGCCGTAATAAACATACGTGTGGATTTGTTTTTATAGTAGAATGATTTATAATCCTTTAGGTATATGGGATTGCTAGGTCAAATGGTATTTCTAGTTTTAAATCCTTGAGGAATCGCCACACTGTCTTCCACAATGGTTATACTAATTTACACCCCCACCAACAGTGTAAAAGCATTCCTATTTCTCCATATCCTCCAGCATCTGTTGTTTCCTTTTTAATGATCGCCATTCTAAATGGCATGAGATAGTATCTCATTGTGGTTTTGATTTGCATAGAAATGCATTTCTAAATAATAAAGACGTGAATTAGGGCGGGCATGGTGGCTCACACCTGTAATCCCAACACTTTGGGAAGCTGAGGCAGGTGGATCACTTGAGGTCAGGAGTTCACAACCAACCTGGCCAACATGGTGAAACTCCATCTCTACTAAAAATACAAAAATTAGCCAGGGAGGTGGTGGTGTGTGCCTGTAATCCCAGCTACTCCAGAGGCTGAGGCAGGAGAATGGCTCCAACCCAGGAAGCAGAGGTTGCAGTGAGCCGAAATTGTGCCACTGCACTCCAGACCAGGTGGCAGAGCAAGCTCCATCTCAAAATAAATAAATGTAAAGACATGAATAAATCAGAATAGTGTCTTATACCATATACAAAGTGGTATATCACTAGAAGTTAGACTGTGAAAAGTCTACCTTCTACAACTCTAAAGCAACTATTAAAATAATAGAAGAATAGTTACCTTTGGAGAAAGAGAAGTGGTATTGAATGGAGGGGTACTGATTTTGGGGTTACCAGACATTTTGTAGATTTTGACCTCAATGATTGTTACATGCATATTTGCTTTATAATAATTCAGTAAGCTGATAGTTGTTTTATGCACTTTTATTATGTGTGTAATATTTCATAGTGAAAGTATTTTTAAGTAGCTGAACTCAGTTTTAATGCCTCTGAACTACATCTGGCATAAAATTAGACATGATTATTGAATTTTTCAAGGCTTTGTTCCTTTACACATGCTACTCCTCCTGCCTGGAGATATCTTTCCCCTCCACCTGGAGAACTGTTATTCCACCCTTCAAGATCCACCTCAGATGTGACTCCTGTGAAACTAGCTCCCACAGACAACTAATTTCTCCATCCTTCTGCTCCTGTACTACATCATTCTGATTCAACATCTGACTCTCCCATTAGTCTCAATTTCCTCAATAAACATATTCCCCTTTGTTTTGCCAATATCTAGCACAGTACCTGGCACATAACAGGCAATCATTGAAAGTTACCGCATGGGCCTGAGTGAATGACTTTCCATTTCTATTGGGATAATGAAAAAATATTGACAGCATATTTAAAAGAGGTACCACATCCAGAGGCATGTGATGTCTGTTTGATATTAATCTTCATCACTGGCTTAAGGGGTTATTTAGTGTCTCCACTGCATAGTTACTGTTTTTCCTTTTGTTAATAACAAGTAATTTGTGAGGAGGAAACAATGGCTTTATCACAGAAATTCCTTTTAAATAATGATCTTGATAATCTTACTTAGGTTTTAGACATTATCAGGGTCAAAGCAAAAGTAAAAGAGAAAACTGAATTGAATTGAATCTAATATAATTAGAAACTAATGACCAATTATGTAACTGGAAACTACCTTTTGGTATACTCGTATGTAAGATAAAGTTAGAAAAAGCATATCATTACTGTGTGATAATTATCAGTAAATCCATTCCAACAATATTTCTGAGTACCTGCTATATTCCAAACATCATTCGAAACTGATGAGTAAGACAAGGTCTCTTCCCTTTATTCAACAAAAATTTACTTAGTGCCTACGTGCTAGGTCCTAGGAATACATCCATAAATAAGACAAGAAGTTCCTATGCTCCTGGGGTTTCTAGTCCAATTACTGAAGTGCTCCCAGCCTAACAATGGAGGCATGTAAGGGGTGTATTTTTTCATGATAATCACATAAGCTAGGCACAAGAGATGACTGAAGCCATGGAATTTATAAGGTATCTTAGTAGACAACAGCAGCTTTTGGACACAGGGAAGGAGTGTTTGCAGCATCAGTTTTTAAACTCACTTGAATTAGAGAAGAGATAATAATAATTGATGATAATAATGTGGGTTTGTTTCCAAGTAAATAGTATCATGTTACCAAGACTTATTTCCTAAAGACACCTGACTAATGGATTATCTATTGTTACATATAAGCAGGGTAATTTATCCTAAATCATAAGTTGTAAATGCTATGTGATTCTATTTGAATAGGTAATTATTGGAGAGCTTTGTATTTGATATCATATCATCAAAAGGCATTTTGAGTTTTTCATTGATTCTCTCAACTGCTCCTCCTTATGGCCAAGGAGACTTACTTGCAAGACCGAGAAAAAGGCTGCAGTTCAAGACTGTGGAATAGAATGAAGTTAGCTCTTTTATATGCATGAACCTGCTACTCTAACTTCAATCACATCCTGTTCTCAACCAGCAAATCGGAAATCTTCTCTGGAAAAATGAGATTGTGTCTCATCTCTAATGACAAAATGTCAGAAAAAAAAATGTTCATTTTTGGCATATAGGAACTGAGTGCAAAGTTAAAAATTCATACCCATATCTCAAGTCTTAATTCTGGTTGAACACACAGACTACTGTGTACCAGACCATAACCTACAACAAAATTAAAATGTTAATTAGATGTCTGGTATTTGCATATATGATCTCTTTAATATTTTAAATAATTTCTAAAGTAGTACCTTGATTTACAAACTGATCTTTTTTTATCTTTTTCAACTGACATTCATTTTCCTCAAACTCTTTATGTTCTGTTCAGATGAAAGTTGTACATCTTGAATCTAAGAAATCTCTAGAGTCAGAGCAGACGAAGGTACTTTACAAAAAGTCAGGGAGCTTGGTGAGTGTTACTTCTACTTTCAAGTCATCAGCTATAGACAGTCAACAGACTAGAAAGCAATTTTCAGTGTTGTGATCTTCATATACAGAGTAAAGAAAAGGTAGATCGCTGAGCATTTTGAAAAAGAACAACAGGAAATTAACTCCTCCACTCAGGCAGACTTGCTTTTATCTAGTTAGGAGAAAGCCCCACAGAATCCACAGTGTCCACATTCTTGGCAAGACCTGTGATGCCAGGCAGTATCCCATAACACCTAGATGGTGGAGTTAATAGCACTGTTTTCAATGGCATAGAATGACATTTTCTTCTTGGTTCTTTGTGGCTGAATACCTAAATCTAGTGTCACTCTCATTTATAAAATAAATGCCTTTGAAAAAAAGTGGGTCAAAGTTCAATGTGTTTATAATGATCTCATTGCTAGAAGAGACCATGTACCCTAGCTGTCATCAACGGCAGTTTCATTTATGAAACGAAATAGCTTTACATTTCTCAGAAGATTTTTTTTTTAAGGAACAACTATTACAGGTTATTTAAAAATTCCCCCATCAACGTTAGTTCTCTTTTCTTAATCACTTATTAAACTGACAACTATAATTCAAGAAGCTGCAAAAAGATAACATTGAAACCCCTATTTTTTTTTTTTTTTTTTTTTTTTTTTTTTTTGAGACGGAGTCTCACTCTTTCGTCCAGGCCGGAGTGCAGTGGCACTATCTCGGTTCACTGCAAGCTCCTCCTCCTGGGTTCACACCATTCTCCTGCCTCAGCCTCCCGAGTAGCTGGGACTACAGGCACCCGCCACCGTGCCCGGCTAATTTTTTGTATTTTTAGTAGAGACAGGCTTTCACCGTGTTAGCCAGGATGGTCTCGATCTCCTGACCTCATGATCCACCCACCTTGCCTCCCAAAGTGCTGGGATTACAGGCGTGAGCCACTGCGCCCGGCCTGAAACCCCTCATTTTTTAAAACTCTTGTCTTTCTAGTCTTAAAAAACTCATTTTAAACACACAACCCAGCCAGATGAATAAAGATACAAAATAACGCTCAAGTCAGCTAGGTAAGTAGAATTAATGTCTTAAAGGTTATTCACTAAAAGCCAGACTTCAAGACTACACAATATATCCATATAATGAAAGTACACTTGTACTCCTTAAATTTATACAAATAAAAATAAATATTATGAAAGTGCTATATTTTATTTGGAAATGTTTGAAACATATCTAGACTTGTATTTCATTTAACTGTTCCTTAGGATTTCACTTAAAACAAAGAACTCTTGTATTCAAATAATTAAAAGCATCTACAGAAGATATTTTATAGTCCACTTGTTCATCCCTACATTATCTTTGTGTTTAAAAGAGACAGAAAAATTCGAAGAAAAAATATGAAGACAGGCTGGGCGTAGTGGCTCACACCTATAATCCCAACACTTGGGGGGGCCAAGGCTGGAGGATAGCTTGAGGCCAGAAGTTTGAAACCAGCCTGGGCAACATAGGGAGACCCTCATTTCTACACAAACATTTTAAAAATTAGCTAGGCATGCTGGCACTTTCCTGTAGTCCTAGCTACTCAGGAAGCTGAGGTGGGAGAATCACCTGAGCCCAGGTGTTCAAGATTATAGTAAGCTATAATCACACCACTATACTCCATCCTGGGCAACAGAGTGAGATGGTCTCAAAAAATATATATGTATATATATGTGATATTTACATATTAATATATGTGTACCTATATGTACGTATATGATGTGTACCTATATGTACATATATGATGTGTAAATATATATAGACATACATATGAGATTAAGAGAAAGAAAGAGCTAATTAACATTTGTTGAGTCACTATTCTGTCTGAGACACCAGGCCAGACACTTTATATCCATTATCTTACTTAGGGAAATATGAACCAAAACAAAGCAAAAGCATTAACCAGCTTTATTTTAACCTTCATATGCTCCCTGAGCATGGAGATAAATGGAGTTACATATTCTCTCCAGTAATTTTTTATATAACCTAGGAAAGAATCACTTTCTCCAATCTTTCTTTAGCTTTACTTACACAGGAGGTTGTTGCAGATTCATAGAAACTGTCACTATGCACCCAGAAGAAAATGTCTGCGACACACATGGCTATCTACAAACCCAGTATTTTGGCAGGATCATGGTTACTGCAAATAAACCACACCTAACATACTGAGATCTGTCTGAACACCACACTTTAAAAGAGATATAAACAAATGGATACACATTCACACTGGGAGAGGACCTGGAGAGGGAGACTTGAAACCATGCCCTGCATGGAATGTTCAAATGAAGTGGGGAGATTTTGCCTAGCCAGCAAAGTCTTCAACTCTATATGAGAGTGTTGTATGGAAAAGGAATGTGTTCTATATAGTCATCCTTGCTGGGGTGTGAGAAGCACAGGAATGCTAATTACAATGCAACAGAATAAAGAATTTTCTGACCAAGCTGTCCTATAATTGAATGGATTGCCTCAGGAGGTGTTAAGTTCCCACCACTAGGAAATGTTCAAACTTTGGCCAGGACATTAGTAGAAGTATGGTGAAAGGGATTCAAACACTTGATGGGAACTTGGAGTAAAAAGGGTGGTTTTAAAGTTAATTCCAACACTGACAGTGTGCAAAAATGAAAGGGATAAGACTGGCAATTGAACCAAACTTTCATGCCTCTGAACTCATATATGTAGAAATATAACAAATCTGAATAAACTTTTCTCACATGAACCATGCAATAAGAAGTCAGACTTACTGTTTTGATCTTCCTAATTCAAAGTTAGAATATACTTTTTACTGAGGTTTCTTTCATAAACTGAGACACAAGCCATCAACTTGACCTGTTAACACTAACACCGAGATCAAGCATTGTTAGTTATCCTCTATAAATATCAAGTACACAATTCAATTGATTGAGCACTTGTTATATGCCAATCATGGTACTAAAGTTTGGGGGATATAATGGTGAACAACAACAAAAAAACGTGATCTCCATCTTCATGGCATTTATAGTCTAGTATAATTGCTGTCTCCTACAGATGATATGAAGTCTACTGTTTTTAGCATAGGTTTTCATTAATTTACTTTCTGATTAAAAATAATCAGTTTTTCAAAATAATTTTTAAAAGAAAAAAGCATTTTCCTTCTATTAAACAGTAAGCAAAAAATTCATGATTATCAACCCAGAAGTGTCCAATTTACATAATTTGAGAAACTCTACTTCTACCAAAAATACCTTACTGCTTATACTCATGGAGTTAGTACAAATATGCATAACATGTAAGAATCTATTTTGCTATGACTAATTTATATAGACTACATCATTTGCCTAAAATACGATTTCATTAAGAGAATACAATTACTTGTATAATCAAAAGTCACTGATGAAAGTTAATCGGCTGGCTTTTTGCAATCTTCATATAGGCAATACATGACTAGGTCAGGATTTGAAACATTTGTGGTTATTTTATCTAGTTCTTACATATACCGATAGTTTAATTTGCTACAAAACTAAATTTGCAGTTGAGCAAGAAATCTGGAAGTAGGATTAGGTTAGGAGCTAGAAAAAAAACTTTCAAGGTTAAATTAGATAATTTAGTTGACTAACATTATCAATAATAATATATTGAAGAGTCCATAGGGATAGTCCATGAAGCCTTAAGTTTCTGCCATATACACAGTCACATTCTAAGGAGATGAATTCCTGTATTCTTGCCAGGGCTCATCCAGAATCATTTGCAGGTAAAATGATTCCTTCTACCTAACAGTAGTTGATTAGACCAGTTATCATTTAATCAGTCACAGGCAATCACACGGTCTGACACATGATAGGCACTCAATGAAAAAAAAAATATATATATATATATATATATATTCTAGAGACAGGAACTTGCTCTGTCACCCAGAGGCTAGAGTGCACTGGCACAATCATGGCAGCCTTGACTTCTTATATTCAAGCAATCCTGCCACTTCAGCCTCCTGAGTACCTGGGACTACAGGCGTGCTCCACCACACCTACTAATTTCTTTTTTCTTTTCTAGGGACAGGTCTCATTATGTTACCCAGACTGATCAAGCAGTCCTCCCTCCTTGGCCTCCCAAAGTGCTGGGATTACAGGTGTGAGGCACTGTGCCCAGCCTCAATGAACATTTTTGAATGAAGGCACAAATGGACAGAAGTGGAAGTAAACTCAGAAATGGCGTAACAGGGACTAAGGAGAAAAATAACTCACTCATTGACTCATTTAATTAATATTGACTGATTTCTATACGTAGATTAGGCACTGTGTGTCACATACTGTTCTAGGGTATGTATGGGTAGACAAAACCAGACATGATTACACTGGCCCTCAAGGAGTTTACAATTTAATTGAAGAGACAGATATTAATCCAAAATCACCAAATATAATATGCATAATATGATCAGTGGTGTGGTAAGAGATATGGTGCTAGAAGAGGGTATAACAGAGAGATTTGACCCTGCCAGGGAGGTCAGGGAAGCCTTGCTTAAGGAAATAAGGAATTGCCCAATTAAAGTGTAGTAGAAAGAATGTTTTAGACAGAGGGTCTGACAAGTTCAAAAGTCTTCAAGAAAGAATGAGAGCTAGTGTGACTGCTGCACAGTGGGCATGGTATGGGATGAGATCAAGAAGACCCTTATAGGCCATGTACAGGGGTCATTTATCTTAACAGCAAAGTAAAAACATCAGAGTATGTAGCAAACATATAGATTTGCTCACTAAACTCAAGTGTGCACACAAAATGTGGAGTTGTGTGTGTGCACTTTTTGATTGAGATATTGACATATAATAAAAGTTGCCCTTTTAAAACGAACAATTCAGTGGGGTTTAGTACACTTGTAGAGCTATGCAACCATCACCACTATCTGATTTCAGAACCTTTTAATTACCCCAAAAGGAAGTCCTGTACTCATTAGCAGTTGCTTTCTATTACCCTCTTCCTCCAGGCTCTAGCAAACATTAATCTGATTTCTAGCTCTGTGAGTTCACCTATTCTGGACACTTCATATAAATGGAATCATAGAATATGTGGCCTTTTGTGTCTGGCTTCTTTCACTTAGCCTAATGCCTTCAAGGTTCACCCATGTTGTAGCATGCATCAATACTTCATTTCTTTTGAATGCCAAATAATACTGTATGGTACTAACATACCACATTTTTTAATCTCTTCATCCATTGATGAACATTTAGGTTGTCTCCACTTTTTGGCTATTACAAATAATGTTGGCATGAACATTGTGTATCAGTTTTTATGTGGATGTATATATTAATTTCTCTTGGGTGTATACCTAGGAGTGGAATTTCTGGGTCATGTGGATCTTTTGCTAGTGTTCACTATTAACATCTATCTTGGATGAATTTCTGGCCTGTTCTTCACTCTGCTTAGAGCCCATTACTGCCCCATGGTCCAGGCTCAGCCTCTCCTGGGATCATGCTGGCATCTGTGTGTTTGCCACATACTCTATCCAGCTCCCGGCCCAGACTGTCCATAGCAGCCCTGCCAGCTCTAAACTCAGCATCCAGGCCACACAGGAACTGAGAATCAGGAATGCAAACTAAACCTCTCTCTTACTGAACACACCACATAACCCTTTTAACTATGGTATGCACTCCCCCAAGTGGGTGCCGGACTGCCCTGCACTACGGTTTCTCCCAGGATCCCAAACAGTGAGTGGAAGGATAATTCATCCAATTGTGATGCTTGCCTCAATTTATCTAATATATTTTTCCACAATTGGTGAGGTTAGGAGAAGGCCAGCATGTCTCTTCTCCATTTAGAGTTTCAAGGCCTCAGAACAAAGATAAGAATTCGTTCAACAATCTTCCCACCCTGATTTCTGTCTCCTCCCTTCTAGTCCACCAAAACTGGTACAATTTTTTTTATGTCTCACACAATTCAATTATTCTCACTAGGGAGTGTTTTAGAACTCTGTGGAGGTATTATTAGTTGGCACAATGATTGGGAAGTGTGACTGACACCTAGTTGAACAGGTTCAGGGATACCAGATGTCTCGCAGTGTTTAGGACCATCCCTTGCAACATTGTGCCTTATGCTTTTTTAGCAACAGTTTTATCAAGATACATTTCACATACCAGGAAATTCATCTATTTAAAGTATTCAATGGTTTTTAGTGTATTCAGTTACACAACCATCACCAGAATCTTAGAACATTCATCACCCCCAAATGAATCCTGTACCTATTAGCAATCACTCCCTATTTCCCCTGAACTCTCTATCCCTAGGCAACCAAAAATCTACTTTCTGCCTTTATGATCTATGTTGTATATTGCATATAAATGGAGTCACACAATATGTGACCTTTCATGTCTGACTTCTTTTACTTAGCATGTTTTCAAGGTTCATCCATGTTGTGTTTCATTCATTTTTATGGCTGGATGATATACATAAAAATATTGATGTACATCAATATTGTATTGATATACCACATTTTAATTATCCATTCATCCATTGGTAAATTTGGGTTGTTTTCACTTTTGGCTATTGTGAACAATGCTGCTATGAACATTCAGGTAAAAGTGTTTGAGTGGACATGTTTTCACTTTTCTTGGGTATATTCCTAGGTGCATAATCCTGGGTCATATGGTAACTCTATGCTTAACCTTTTGAGGAAAAGCCAGACTGTTTTTCAAAGTAGCTGCACCATTTTACAATCTTGCTAGCAGCATATGAGGGTTCCAATTTCTCCACATCTTTGTCAATACTTGTTGTTGTCTGTCTTTTCTATTATAGCCATCCTACTTGGTGTGAAGTAGTATCTCATTGTGATTTTTTTTATTGTGATTTGATTTGCATTTCCCTGGTGGCTAATTATGTTGAGCATCCTTTTATGTATTTATTGGCCATTTGTATACTTTCTCTAAAGAAATATCATGGCTGACTTTTGAATATCTCACTAGACTTCATAGAGGTGAAAACATTGCTTATCATTTTCTGAGCCTAGAATCTAACTCCAGTTACATGGAATCATGAAGTATTTTTGCATGGTTTTAATATGCAGTGAATTCAAGGAATGCAACCACCATCTAAATTGTGTGCCAATTATACCTTGTTTTATTTGGAAGCTTAGCAAGATTTGTTCATTATTTCAGAATACCTCATCACCAGTGGCAGTGCCCTCATGGTATTTGAATTGCTGGCACAACATGCTTTTTTTTATCAGTCTGCATTTGTTGCTGTGAGATGCAAATATGTATCAGATGGAATTTGAGACTACTTTTAACAGACTTAGAAACCCAGAACTATAATTGAATGTTAACAATAAGGGTTGTTTAGAAATATTTTATATGATTTCCAACTTAGATATTTTGATGTTGTATAAAATGTTACCTATGTTGTGAAAGTTACTTAATTACTAAAATTAAGTAATTTTTAATGGTCTGTTGGTTTTCAATCTTTCTTTGACTCTGTTCCCAGAAGCCTGTCAAGCAACCCTTTTGGAAGCCTCTTCTGATGTTATTTTCTTTTTCAATCTGCCTCTTTGCCTATCTAAGAATATAGTATCCAAGGTCTTTTTAAATACCAAAAACAGAATGCAGTAGGATTTTAAGACAGGAGATATGTTTTCTGCGTGTGTGATACAATCTGTCCAATGTCATAATAAAGAGACTCATTTTACATTGTACTAACAAACAAGACCAAACTCATTTGTACAAATATCATACTTCCTCATTTTCTCCTTTTCAACTGTCTGTAATTTGTCTCGGCTGTTATCCACACTTCAATTATGGTTATTTCCCCTCTTTCTCTTATCACATACAAATAAGTCTGATCTTTTATTACATATCCTAATTCTAGTTTACATTTTCATCCCCATTGTACTTCTGCTCTTTCATTTTCTTGTATTTCTTATACAGAAGAGTTTCTTACTTCTCTTAAATTCAAACTTTTTCATTATAACAAGAGAGAAGCATCTAACTGCTTCATTATATCTTCTAGTCTAGACATGCCCAGGCATTTACACATTGAAAGACTTACTATTTTATAACAAATTGCTTTCCCTCTATGTCTCTTTTATATTAGGTTTAGGTTATTATATTGACTTTTGAAAATTATATGTAGAGATAATTTGTTACCTATGACTTTCATTTCAGAATTAGAAAGGAGGTATTACAAAACATTAGTTATGAAAATAGGACTCTGGGTTAAAAATCACTGGTCTACATTGTATCTTTATCCAAGCCAGTGCTGCAAGCTTCATGGGCTGGCTGTCACACAAGAAAAGGACATTTTCTCTGTGCTATGGCAGGTGCAATGATCTCAGGTGAGTAGGCTTGGTTCTTGATATGCTAAAGGAATTTAGATACTAAACTGTAGCCCAAGCCTAGTTTCATGATTAAAGAAGTCAAGTAACTATTCTCTCATTCCCACTGCAGTGAGTCTCAACGCTCAGCTTCAGAGGAGGAAGACGATAAAACTCATGATTTAAGGGACAGATTCAAATGTATTATTTTAATGATTGCTAGCTATAAATGTTTTAAGCATGGTGGGAAGCAACGATAATCTCCAGCTGCTGTGAAGGAATGATGTTAAGAATCTAGCTCCTTTATATCCGAACTTTATATATTGATTATCTTCAAGTAACATAGTTGCTCAGCTGTGGTCTGGGGCTCTGCACATCTCACTAATAAAGGGAGAGACTCGAACGGGAGGAGTCTAGTTGCTGCTGCATGAACTGGAAAATACGGAGGCTTTATGCATCTCGCCTTCTCTCCCTGAATCTTCCCATTGTGTTTGTTTTAATATATGATTCAATAAAGTTGAATTAAATCCAATATCAAGACATTTCCTATAATTATTACCTGGTTTTATAGCAAGAAGAGTCACATTGGTCCCTGTAAATGGTTTAATGAAGACTGTATTATTGATCCAGCCACCAACATGGCTATGACTTTCCAAACTAGAGAGAAATAGGGTCATCAACTGCCTTGAATCATTTTGGGGAGAAAGTGTGTATAAATTGTAGATATGGAATAACTAAGTCCAAATGACCAGCAAGAAAAATTTCTGAGAAGGATCATAGAATCTTTTCATGGGAAATATTCAATATATTTATGTCTATTGGAAATAGAGAGGACAGGAGTACTGGATTTCTTCATCCCTTTCAGACAGAGGGTTCTGTGATTCTTTAAGGACTGTAACTAAAATAGAAAGATTTAGGGTTCTTTGAGCCGTCTACTGGCGGATTATATTATTGAAATTGCTGGTTTATTCTGTATACCTTAGTGACACATGGTTCCTGTGTCTTTTCTCTTGTTTGAATCAGTCACTTCCTAATAAAATGGAGAATCTTTATGAAATATGACTTCTTATCTTACAGATTCAGCAGTACTTCTGCCTACTATATTAGTTTTCTGGGGCTGCAATACAACACACCAAACAGATTGAGTGGCTTAAACAACAGAAATGTATTGTCTCATAGTTTTGGACACTAGAAGTACAAAACCAAGGCCTCAGCATGGCCATACTCCCTCTGAAGGCACTAGGGAAGGATCAGTTCCAGGCCTCTCTCCCAGCTTCTGGTAGTTCCTTTGCTGTGGGAGCAGAACTCCAATCTTCCCATGGTATTTCCCCTGTGCGTATGTATCTCTGTGTCCACATTTCCCAGTTTTATAAGGACGCCAGTCATATTAAATTAGGGACACACCCTACTCCAGTATAACCTCATCTTAAGCAATTACTCTGCGATGACCCTATCTCCAGATAATGTTACATTCTCAGATACTGTGGGTTCACAACACAACATATAAATTTCTTGGGGGCGGAAACACGATCCAACCCAAAACAACTTTTTGCTAAAAACGGTAATACCTTGTCTGTGAAAGTATGGCTATACAAAAGGAAGTAAAATAGTGGTTTTGAATAGTGGTATAGCAACCACAACTTCTAGTTTCAATTTCTAGTCCTCCTGCTTATTTTTCTTCTTGATACTGAAGTAGAAAAACACCAGAAGTCTGGCACAATTATGTGTCTATAAGTTACTCTGAGTGGCTTGTTTTTGTGTGAGAGGTAACATAATACCAACAGAGCTACAACTACTTGTCACAGAAGAATATGCAAAATTACCAGCCGAACTTCAAAGATTCTTTTAGATTTATGCATATAAACACTGCTGATACACACCTCACCTTCCAGCTGCCATTTTCCTCAAGGTTAAGAATCTTCAAAGCAAAGCTCAGCCCAAGCAAAGTTGTCAGGCAAAGGAGAATTCCCTTTTTGCCTATCCCCTTTCCCTCCACTCTTGCGTCTCCTCTCCTTGCACAGCATGCCTGGGGCACTTCACTGTGTCTCATTTGCCTTTCCCAGCCAGCATCCTCTGAGGTCCTCTAGCTATTCTGCCTCAGCCTTGCAATTTGGCCCAGCCTGCCTCTACCACACAGGATTTGTTATCACGAGTTTACTTGCAGAAATTTGACAGCCCTGGATTTCCTCAGGATCAGACTAAGATGCCTTCTTTGATCACAATTAGCAAAATCATGAATTGATCCATACTAATGTGGTAGTGGAAGACAGATAAAGGAGTTACCCAGGATCCTTCCATACCTTCTAGGTAAATCTATGTGTCAGAAAAAAAGAACTTCTGGAGACAATGGGGATGGCCTTGTTATATAATTCAACATGGTGGCTTTAGTTGGGAATCTCAGGCAAGATCAGCTACATAATGTGCAAGGTCTAGTGCAAAATGAAAACGCGGGGCCCCATGGTCAGCATCCCAACCCCAGGGCAACAGGCAACCCCAAAGGACTGTCATTTCCATGTCAACATATACTCAGTGCCTGGATCTGGTGTGTTCAAGAGGCTTCCACCAAGTCACCTGTGAAATGGGTTGTGGCATTTCACAATGTGAAATGGTGTCAAGCTTGTGATGGAGACAGCTGCCACCTTGTCCTGCCCTGAGATACAACAGGGCATGCACCAGATTCTGGCCCTCCTTGCACCTGCACCCGGGACCTGGTTCCTGGCCCAGGCAAAGGGTGGCACTGGTCATAGGTGAGAATAGGAAGGAGATAGCAGGGCATGCCTAGGGCACCAGGGGCTGGAGAGCAGGCAGCCAGAGAACCTGTCCAGGGGAGGTAGGGAGGCAGCACTTTGTGTAAGTCTAGGCCCCACGTCTCCAGCAAATGCTCTGTTGTCCTATCAGACTTCACTTGCAAAACACAAAATCAAATATAAAATTATTGAAGTTTTAAGACAGCAGCCACAGAGCATTAAACCCCAGGTGCAAGGACTCCACAGAAAAGGGAACAATGTTTTCATACAAGTAGACCTTCGTGGTATTTCTTCAATCATGTGTCATCATAAGAGACACCAAAACATCCTGCAAAGAGTATAGGATTTGGAGTGAGAAGATCCAGATTTGTCTCCTGAGTTTTAGACTTACTTTATCATTAAAGAAATGATATTATCATTAAACTGTACAAAACCATGCATTTTCCATCTTATGATGGTCTCATATTAGGTGGTATCCTCTAACAGCTAAACGGAATAAGGTTAGTGTCACAGAGATCATGAGCTAGCTACCAAAATCTATTCATCTCATCTTTGGGTACAGGATAGCCTAGATTTCCCAGACTTTCTTACAGATAGGTGGAGTCCTATGACTGACTTCTCTCCAATGGAATGTGACCGGAAATGAGATATGCTACTTCCAAGCCAGGCCCAGAAAAATCTCCCACAGCTGCTTCTCTGCGCCCTTCTTAGACTGGTTGTAGGCGATAACAGGGCCCTAGAAAGAGGAATTCTTAACTGGGGCACATGGAACCCCAGAAATTCTCTAGATAGAATTCAGGGACTCTATGATTTAGATGAGAAAAATATTTAAATTTTTATTTCACTGATCTCTATGTGGGATGTAGCATTTCTTTTCACTATTAATATAAGCAACAAAGCACAGTGTGATGAGAAGTAATTGACTCTTTAACCAATAATGTCACCAGTGCTGTCATATTTTATTACGGTTGCTGCAGACATCTCAAAATACAATGTATTTTCATCACTACTGTGATATTAGAGTAATAATTAGATCCACTGCTAATTATTATTTAAGCATGAAATAAAAGCACATATACTATATGTGACAAATTAGATTTTTTAATATTTTTAAAACTATATTTCAACATAGTTTTCATTATGTCATCTTAATATTTAATTTTATGCATTTGTAAACATTATTCCAAGAAGAAAATCTTGAGGCTTGACCAGACCTCCTAACATGGCCCATGACACAAAAAGTTTAGAAACCCTGATAGGATTATGCTAAAGAGAAAAAATCGACACAGGAAAAAAAAAAAAGGTTATTTACTGTGTGATTCCATCTAAATGACACTGTGGAAAAGGCAAACTTATCAGGTCAGAAATCGGTGAGGAAGGAAGGAGACTGTCTACAAAGAGGTACAAGAGTACTTTTTGAAGCAATGGAAAATATTCTTTATCTTGAATGTGATGGCGGTTACACAACTATATACATTTGTCAGAATTCACTGAACTGTACATCTAAAAAGACAGAATTTTAATATATCTAAATTATACCTAAATTTGGCAAATTTAACTTTTAAAAAACAGCCCTGCTAGGAGATAGCAGGGTCACAAGATTAAAGGAGCTGGCATGTTGTCTTCAAGGGGAGCCACCCACTAACCTGAACAACTGCCCAGGGCTGTCATGTGAGAGAGAAATCAACTTCTATTGTGCTGAGTTTGTGTACTTGAGTTTATTTGCTACCAAATAAACTTAGACTACCCTTACACATTTAGGAAGAGTATTTTGTACAGCATAATACAAATGTTGGAATGAGAATATAATGTCCCTCATGCTGTTAGTCAGGAGGTTTACATAATTTGGACAACCACTTAACTTCTCTGAACTTCAATTTCCCCATCCATGGAATGAATGGAGTTGATAGTAACCACCCACCCCCGCCCCCCACCACACCCCCTTGCAGTATGTTGTAAAGATGAGAGACTGCATAAATCTTAGCCTAGAGCACCCAACAAATGAAAAGCTGTTATTCAAGTAGCCACCTACTCTGATTATACTTGGAGCATTGCCTAATGTATTGGTAGTCCCAGCCCTATAAAATCTAATATTACACTTTCTTTAGCAAAACTATTTCTCGAGGTTTCATCTTCTTTTTTTAGCAAGTGGTTTTCATATCTCAAAGTTAGTTGAGATGTTCAAGACCATCTGATCCAACCCTTTCATTTTCTATTTCTGCTTAGGGTAACAAAATGAAAGCAAGTGCATGGCCTTTTTCTGAGTGACAGAACTGGCAGCTCAGAGCCACTGCTGAAAAAGAAGATCCAGAAAATCCCCACATTTTGAGTCACAGCTGCTGCTGCTGAGGGCCAAGATACCGTCCCACAGGGCTCCGCCACTCTGGAAGAACTAAGGAGGAAAGACCTGGGAGAGGAGAGGTCACAATTTGGGAGGCTACACTTTTATTGAAATGAGGCTATTCTCTTCCTTTACCTCTAGGAAGCCAAAGAAAGTTCATCAGAGAGATTGAGGATTCCCAAACCGCCCCCCTCCTCCCCGCCACCTCCACTAAGCTAGGGACTAGAGTTAGCGTCTTATCTAAGAGTGGATCAAGAACTGGATTAGCAAAGGGCCTGATGCTGCTTCACAGACTGATGATAGATCTTAGAGGTTTGCCTGTGAGGGGCAACCTGCATTTCCACTATCGGCAGCAACAAGGATTCTTGAATGCCTGTGGGCCAAGATGACACTGTTAAAGGAGCCTGATCCTTAGCGATCTACTCCACTGAACAATGGCCAAAGAGCCAATGGGACCCCAACAGCAAGAGGCAAGTGGCGGGAACCAACTGGGACAGGAGCTGCAGACATGATAGCTGTGGAGTCCAAGCCAGATCCCCAATGCCAGGGACTACGCAAAGACAAGGTCCCTATTAGCACCCTTACAGGAACCAACAAACGCACCTCAGAGAATCCGTATGTGCTTGCTACCAAAAACGCAAATGTGTTAAGCACCAGTCAGTGTCAGAGAATCAGTAACTCAGTCACAACAGAGTGGAAACTACTACCTCACCATAAGTCATTCTGTAAGAAGACCTCTGCTTCTACCTTTCTTACTCACTTCCCACCCCAGCACCAGAGGGGAAGCAGTGCGAAAAGAGGGATGAAGAGAGGTGTCTCACATAGCATCCACTTTGTGTGCTCTCTCCACACTCCTGCCAGCTATACCCAAACCACCACTCCAGCTTCTGCCACCACCACAACTGCCAACACCACCACCATTACCACTACCATCACCACCATCACCATCACCACCATCATGCCATTTTTACCACCACATCACCACCGCCACCAGTTCACCTTGCCCATCATCATCACCCCACCACCTCCATATATCATTCACCACCATCACCACCACCACTACTATCATCACCACCATCACCACCACCATACACCATTGCCACCATCACTTCCATCACCACCACCACCACCATTATCATCACCACATCACCACCACCATACACCTTGCCACCATCATCCATCACCACCCCATACCACCATATATCATCATCTTATCACCACCACCATACACCTTCCATTTATTGTCACCACCACCATACCACCATATATATCACATTATCACCACACCATACACCCACCACCACCACTACCACCACTACACTATCATCACCGTTATCACCACCACCATCACTACCGTCACCACCACCACTACCACCACCACCACCACTACACCATTGCCACCATCACTACCGTCACCACCACCACTACCACCACTACACTATCATCACCATTATCACCACCACCACTACACCATTGCCACCATCACTACCGTCACCACCACCACTACACCATTGCCACCATCACTACCACCACCACCACCACTACCACCACTACACTATCATCACCGTTATCACCACCACCATCACTACCGTCACCACCACCACTACCGTCACCACCACCACTACCACCACTACACTATCATCACCACCATCACCACCACCACTACACCATTGCCACCTTTACTACCAGCATCACCACCACCACCGCAACACTACCACTACTACCATACCACAACACCACTGTCCCCACCATCACTATCAGCCTAGAGCCAGAGGTCTTACTGGTATATGTGAGGGTGTGGATAGAGATTTGGGCCTAGCATGAGTTTAATACTTAAAAACAAATACTACTGAATTTTAAAACATGTTTAATAAACTGTCTTAACAAACGTGTGTCTTCAAAGTTGTGGAAGTGCACTACTATGCCTCAAAGGAGCCCATTACCCAAAGACAGAGCATCACTTGAAAAAATAAAACCATTTCATGTTTATACCCACAACGAATTGGGAATTTTTGATAGAATGAATAATAAATTCAGTAAGTTGACATTCACTGAGCACCAAGTATATCTCAAGCAATTTAAGGCTGGCATTCGTTTAAACATGATCTCTTTCATACCTAGGAGAACCTTCTTGTTGTAATAGCTTCCAAGACAAGGTAAGCCAATGAATTCTTCCCAATTCTAATGATAAAATAATTGGTTTGCCAATGGACTATGTGTAAATATGTCTTAACAAGCACAGTTACTGGTCAGGCAATCATTGATGCCTCATAAATTAAGAGCAGGAGGCAAGAACAAGCGGTCCAGTGGATCTCAGAGCTTTGCCAGGAAACTACTCACTAGGGCATTACCTTGTTGGTTAATGAATGCCCATACAGCAGAAAACGTGGGATGCGAACATTGCTTCTTGCCACTAATGCATTTAATTAGTGGATGATCGGTATTCATTTGCAGAAAATAAGCACATCTGTTCTGAGACATATATTAGTAACAAAAGCAAAGTCACAACCAGATGCTTTCCTCAGAGTTTTGATAGTGGTAGTGGTGATGCTTTGGTTTGTTTTTTTGCTCTTGTATAGACAAAAGTTCACCATGAAATGACTCACCAAAACAGAAACTGAAAAACAAAAGTTAAGGATAATTCATCATAATCCTTCATCAACCCCAGTAAGAGGAAAAAGGCTAAAATTGCATGCTTTGCCATTGTTATAGGTTGAACTGTGTCCCCCCAGATTCATATGTTGAAATCTTAACTCCCAGTACTTAAGAACGTGCTTACATTTGGAGATAGAGTCTTTAAAAAGATAATTAAGGTAAAATGAGGTAATTAATGTGGGCCCTAATCCCAAAAGACTGCTGTCCTTATAGGAAATGAAAATTTGGACACAGACACACACAGGGAAAAGAGCATGTGAAGACACAGGAAGAAGACAGCCATCTATAAGCCAAGAAGAGGGGCCTCAGAAGAAACCAGTCCTGCTGATACCCTGATTTCAGACTTCTAGCCTCCATAACTGTGAGAAAATAAATTTTGGTTGTTAAGCTACCCAGCTTGTGGGTACTTCACCACAGCAGCCCTAGCACACTAGCACAGGCCATCATTGTTTTTCAACAGTATTTTCACTTAAAATCATGGCACTGTAGAGCTGGAAAGTGCCCAAGCATCCATTATTCAGTCCAACCTATCATTTATGTATAGTAATAATAACTAGCAGTATTGAGTGCTTAGTGTGACAGACACTGTAAGGGACATATAATATATTCTGATATTTACATCAACTCTGCTATGTATTTACTGTCATCTCCATTTTTACAGATTCCCAGAGCCAGTGAACACCAGAAACTTGGATTCAAACCCTGATTTGCTTGACACCAAATTCCTGAACTCTGGAACACTACATAGAAATGAGTTAAGCAATTTGCATAAAGTCAACAACTAAGTCACAGCAGAACTAGACCTAGAATGGAGGTCACCTAACTCCCAAACCGTATCCTGCCTCAATTACTATAAAGACTTTTTTAAATACAAAGTTTTATAAAGTGCATGGGCTGGCACACGTTGCCTAGTAAAGCTGTGAGACCCACTGGATGTGCCTCACGCTCTACAGTATCTTTACAAATATTTCAATGAGTATCCAAGGATGAGTAGGTTGGAAAGTGTGTGAAGTTTCTGAGGTCTAGGGACATGTGTGAGAGTGTCTGGATGCTGCACAAAAGTAACAGAAGCGGGAGAGGCCATGCCAATAAGGTTTAAGGTTTGAAGAGTAATATTCAAGTAGTGGGGTTCAGAAGATGAGGAACAGTTTTCGCCATACCTGCAGATTCATAAGCTCACTTATACCCTAAATCCTTTTATACAGTTGGCACCTAAATAGGAAATTCTGGGATTTAGGAGGGTTTCTTTTGAAGGAATTGCTTTTCCTCTTCATGCTTCTAGAGCTTTAAGTTAAACTCCACTTTAAACTGAACTCCTATAGTCTACATTCAAGCTTGTTCTTGACATTCTTATTAAAGCTGGATTATAAAATTTCATTTTAAAAATCCAAAATAAAACCGACAGTTTATGGCTGTGGTGTGAAGTATCGCAAATGAAAAATGAAACTAGGTTTGCAGGAGAAATTGCCTTCTCTAAGCTGCAATCACGTGTCAGTAGTCCTCAAAGTGTAGTTCCCAGGCCAGCAGCATCAGTATCACTCAGGTAGAAACTTAGAAACACAAAGGTTCAAGCTCCTCTCCTGGGCATATTGAATGAGAAACTCTGCAATCTGTGCTTTAATAAGCCTTCCAGGTGATACTGACACACATATATGCATTAGAAACGCTGCTCCGTAGGTACTAAAATGTTTTTTAAAGTCTTGAAATACCGAACTCCAAAATCTTTAATAAGTGATTTTAAAGGGAAAGGTGTCAGAATGACCCTTACCTATTGTTAAATCATGTTCTTTCAAAGACGCAACACCATCTATGAAAGTGATTCCTGTATGTTGGCCTTTAAGTGCCCTTGAACACCAACAGTCTGTGAGCATTGAGGGAGAACAATACACAAAAATAGTTGTGTAATTATAAATCATTGGCACTTAATTTTCTTAAATTTTTGATATTCCTACAAAAATATCCTTCTGGAACATTATCTGTTCCATTAAGTATTCTGAAATCTAAGGAATACACCAAGATATTAACAATGGTTATCTCTGAGCAGGGGAATTATGGGTGAATTTTATTCTCATCTTAATATTTTATATAAATATTTTTTCTTAAAATATTAAGGTAAGGTTAAATAAGCAATATGAGGTTCTATCAAACTCAATAAAAAGCCATTATTCATAATAGCTATAGCCAGATCCACTTTTAATAGTAGAGAAAGGTTTTTTTTTTTCTAACTTTTATTTTACATTTGAAGGTACATGTGAAGGTGTTTTACATTAGGTAAATCATCATGCAGATTCTAAGCCCAGTACCCAATATTTATGTTTTCTAATCCTTTCCCTCTTCTCACCCTCCTCACTCAAGTAGAACCCAGTGTCTGTTGTTTGCTTCTTAATGAAGAACAAAATTTTTACAAATAAGTTTAACCATGGAGGTGAACTATCTCCGCATTGAAAACTGTAAAACATTAATGACAGAAAATGTAGAACACACAAGTAAAATTGTATCCCATGTTCATGAATTGGAAGAATTAATATGAAAATGCCCATGCCACCCAAAGTGATCTACAGAGTTAATTCCATCTCCATCAAAATTCCAATGGCATTTTTCACAGAAATAAAAAAACTCCAAAATATATAGAGAACCACTAAAGGTCCCAAACAGATAAAGCAATCATATATATATGTGTGTGTGTGAAGTTCCCCTCCCCATGTCCATGCGTTCTCACTGTTCAACTCCCACTTATGACTGAGAACATGCAGTGTTTGGTTTTCTGTTCCTGTGTTAGTTTGCTGAGAATGATGGTGTCCAGCTTCATTCATGTCCCTGCAAAGGACATGAACTCATCCTTTTTATGGCTGCATAGTATTCCATGGTGTATATATGCCACATTTTCTTTATCCAGTCTAACATTGATAGGCATTTGGGTTGGTTCCAAGTCTTTGCTATTGTGAATAGTGCTACAATAAACATACATGTGGATTTGTCTTTATAGAAGAATGATTTATAATCCTTTTGATATATACCCAGTAATGGGATTGCTGGGTCAAATGGTATTTCTGGTTCTAGATCCTTGAAGAATCACCACACTATCTTCCACAATGGTTAAACTAATTTACATTCCCACCAACTGTGTAAAACCATTCCTATTTCTCCACATCCGCTCCAGCATCTGTTGTTTCCTGACTTTTTAATGATCACCATTCTAACTGGCCTGAGATGGTATCTCACTGTGGTTTTGATTTGCATTTCTCTATTAACCAGTGATGAGCTTTGTTTCATATGCTTCTTGGCCACATAAATGTCTTCTTTTGAGAAATGTCTGTTCATATCCTTCGCCGACTTCTTGATGGGGCTGTTTGGTTTTTTCTTGAAAATTTGTTTAAGTTCCTTGTAGATTCTGGATATTAGCCCTTTGTCAGATGGATAGATTGCAAAAATTTTCTCCCATTCTGTAGGTTGCCTGTTCATTCTGATGATAGCTTCTTTTGCTGTGCAGAAGCTCTTTAATTAGGTCCCATTTGTCAATTTTGGCTTTTGTTGCCATTGCTTTTGGTGTTTTAGTCATGAAGTCTTTGCCCATGCCTATGTCCTGAATGGTATTCCCTAGGTTTTTTTCTAGGGTTTTTATGGTTTTAGGTCTTATATTTAAGTCTTTAATCCATCTTGAGTTAATTTTTGTGTAAGGTATAGGGAAGGGCCCAGTTTCAGCTTTTTGCATATGGCTAGCCAGTTTTCCCAACACCATTTATTAAATAGGGAATCCTTTCCCCATTGCTTATTTTTGTCGGGTTTGTCAATGATCAGATGGTTGGAGATGTGTGGCATTATTTCTGAGGCCTCTGTTCTGTTCTGTTGGTCTACATATCTGTTTTGGTACCAATACCATGCTGTTTTGGTTACTGTAGCCTTGTAGTATAGTTTGAAGTCAGGTAGCATGATGCCTCCAGCTTTGTTCTTTTTGCTTAGGATTGTCTTGCCGATATGGGCTCTTTTTTGGCTGCATATTAAATTTAAAGTAGTTTTTTCTAACTCTGTGAAGAAAGTCAATGGTAGCTTGATAGAGATAGCATTGAATCTATAAATTATTTTGGGCAGTATGGACATTTTCATGATATTGATTCTTCCTATCCATGAGCATGGAATGTTTTTCCATTTGTTTGTGTCCTCTCTTATTTACTTGGGCAGTGGTTTGTAGTTCTCCTTGAAGACGTCCTTCACATCCCTTGTAAATTGTATTCCTAGGTATTTTATTCTCTTTGTAGCAATTGTGAATGGGAGTTCACTCATGATTTGGCTCTTTGTTTGTCTATTATTGGTATAGAGGAATGCTTGTGATTTTTGCACATTGATTTTGTATCCTGAGACTTTGCTGAAGTTGCTTATCAGCTTAAGGAGATTTGTGGCTGAGACGATGGGGTTTTCTAAATATACAATCATGTCATCTGCAAACAGGGACAATTTGACTTCTGCTCTTCCTATCTGAATACCCTTCATTTCTTTCTCTTGCCTGATTGCCCTTGCCAGAACTTCCAATACTATGTTGAATATGAGCGGTGAGAAAGGGCATCCTTGTCTTGTCAAAGGAAATACTTCCAGTTTTTGCCCATTCAGAATGATATTGGCTGTGGGTTTGTCATAAACAGCTCTTATTATTTTGAGATACGTTCCATCAATACCTAATTTACTGAGAGTTTTTAGCATGAAGGGGTGTTGAATGTTATCAAAGGTTCTTACTTCATCTATTGAGATAATCATGTGGTTTTTGTCATTTGTTCTGTTTATGTGATAGATTACATTTATTGATTTGTGTATGTTGAACCAGCCTTGCATCCCAGGGATGAAGCTGACTTGATTGTGGTGGATAAGCTTTTTGATGTGCTGCTGGATTCAGTTTGCCAGTATTTTATTGAGGATTTTCACATCAATGTCCATCAGGAATAATGGCCTGAAATTTTCCTTCTTTGTTGTGTCTCTGCCAGGTTTTGGTATCAGGATGATGCTGGCCTCATAAAATGAGTTAGGGAGGATTCCCTCTTTTTCTATTGTTTGGAAAAGTTTCAGAAGGAATGGTATCAGCTCCTCTTTATACATCTGGGAGAATTTGGCTGTGAATCCATCTGGTCCTGGGCTTTTTTTGGTTGGTAGGCTATTAATTACTGCCTCAATATCAGAACTTGTTATTGATTCATCCAAGGATTTGACTTCTTCCTTGTTTAGTGTTGGAAGGTTTATGTGTCCAGGAATTTATCCATTTCTTCTAGATTTTCTAGTTTATTTGCATAGAGGTGTTTGTAGTATTCTCTGATGGTAATTTGTATTACTGTGGGATCAGTGGTGCTATCCCCTTTATCATTTTTTATTGTATCAATTTGATTCTTCTCTCTTTTCTTCTTTATTAGTCTGGCTAGTGGTCTATCTATTTTGTTAATCTTTACAAAAAACCAGCTCCTGAATTCATTGATTTTTTGAAGGGTTTTTTGTGTCTCTATCTCCTTCAGTTCTGCTCTGATCTTAGTTATTTCTTGCCTTCTGCTAGTTTTTGAATGTGTTTGCTCTTGCTTCTCTAGTTCTTTTAATTGTGATGTTAGGGTGTCGAATTCAGATCTTTCCCGCTTTCTCCTGTGGGCATTTAGTGCTATAAATTTCCCTTTAAACACTGCTTTAGCTGTGTCCCGGAGACTCTGGTGCATTGTGTCTTTGTTCTCATTGGTTTCAAAGAACTTATTTATTTCTGCCTTCATTTTGTTATTTACCCAGTAGTCATTCAGGAGCAGGTTGTTCAGTTTCCATGCAGTTGTGCAGTTTTGAGTGAGTTTCTTAATTCTGAGTTCTAATTTGATTGCACTGTGGTCTGAGAGACTGTTTGTTATGATTTCTGTTCTTTTGCATTTGCTGAGGAGTGTTTTACCTCCAATTATGTGGTCAATTTTAGAATAAGTGCAATGTGGTGCTGAGAAGAATGTATACTCTGTTGACTTGGGGTGGAGAGTTCTGTAGATGTGTTTTAGGTCCGCTTGGTCCAGAGCTGAGTTCAAGCCCTGAATATCCTTGTTAATTTTCTGTCTTGTTGATCTAATATTGATATTGGGGTGTTAAAATCTCCCACTATTATTGTGTGGGAGCCTAAGTCTCTTTGTAGGTCTCTAAGAACTTGCTTTATGAATCTGAGTGCTTCTGTATTGGCTGCATATATATTTGGGATAGTTAGCTCTTCTGGTTGTATTGATCCCTTTACCATTATGTAATGCCCTTCTTTGTCTTTTTTGATTTTTATTGGTTCAAATTCTATTTTATCAGGGACTAGGATTGCAACCACTGCTTTTTTTTTTTCTTTCCATTTCCTTGGCCGATGATCCTCCATCCCTTTATTTTGAGCATATGTGTGTTTTTGCACGTGAGATGGGTCTCCTGAATACAGCACACCAATAGGCCTTGACTCTTTTTTTTTTTTTTTTTTTTTTTGAGACTAAGTCTTGCTCTTTCCCCTAGGCTGGAGTGCAGTGGTGCGATCTTGGCTCACTGCAACCTCTGCCTCCCAGGTTCAAGCAATTCTCCTGCCTCAGCCTCCCAAGTAGCTGGGATTACAGGTGCATGCCATCACACCTGGCTAATTTTTTGTATTTTTGGTAGAGACAGGGTTTCACCATGTTAGCCAGGCTGGTCTCAATCTCCTGACCTCATGATCTGCCCACCTCAGCCTCCCAAAGTGCTGGGATTACAGGCGTGAGCCACCATGCCTGACCTGGGCCTTGATTCTTTATCCAATGTGCTAGTCTGTGTCTTTTAATTGGGGCTTTTAGCCCATTTACATTTAAGGTTAATATTGTTATGTGTGAATCTGATCTTGTCATTATGATGCTAGCTGGTTATTTTGCCCATTAGTTGATGCAGTTTCTTCATAGTGTCGATGGCCTTTACAATCTGGTATGTTTTTGTAGTGGCTGGTACTGGTTTTTCCTTTCCATATTTAGTGCTTCCTTCAGGAGCTCTTGTAAGACAGACCTGGTAGTGACAAAAACTCTCAGCATTTGCTTGTCTATAAATGATTTTATTTCTCCTTTGCTTATGAAGCTTAGTTTGGCTGGATATGAAATTCTGGGTTGAAAATTCTTTTCTTTAAGAATGCTGAATATTGGCCCCCACTCTCTTCTGGCTTGTGGGATTTTTGCAGAGAGATCCGCTGTTAATCTGATGGGCTCGCCTTTGTGGGTATCCTGACCTTTCTCTCTGGCTGCCCTTAACATTTTTTCCTTCATTTCAACCTTGGTGATCTGATGATTATATGTCTTGAGGTTTCTCTTCTCGAGGAGTATCTTTGTGGTGTTCTCTGTGTTTCCTGAATTTGAATGTTGGCCTGTCTTGCTAGGTTGGGGAAGTTCTCCCGGATAATACCCTGAAGTGTGTTTTCCAACTTGGTTCCATTCTCCCCATAACTTTCAGGTACACCAATCAAACATAGGTTTGGTCTTTTCACATAGCCCCATATTTCTTGGAGGCCTTGTTCATTCTTTTTCAGTATTTTTTTTTCTAATCTTGTCTTCACATTTTATTTCATTAAGCTGACCTTCAATCTGGAATATCCTTTCTTCTGCTTGATCGATTCGGCTAGTAATACTTGTGTATGATTCACGAAGTTCTCGTGCTGTTTTTCAGCTCCATCAGGTCATTTATGTTCTTCTCTAAACTGGTTATTCTAGTCAGCAATTCCTCTAACCTTTTTTCAAGGTTCTTAGCTTCCTTGCATTGGGTTAGAACATGCTCTTTTAGTTCAGAGGAGTTTGTTATTACCCACCTTCTGAAGCCTACTTCGGTCAATTTGTCAAACTCATTCTCCATCCAGTTCTGTTCCCTTGCCGCTGAGGAATTGTGATCCTTTGGAGGAGAAGAGGCATTCTGGCTTTTGGAATTTTCAGGCTTTTTGCGCTGGTTTTTCCTCATCTTCATGGATTTATCTACCTTTGGTCTTTGATGTTGGTGACCTTCAGATGCGGTCTCTGAGTGGGTGTCCTTTTTGTTGATGTTGATGCTATTCCTTTCTGTTTGTTAGTTTTCCTTCTAACAGTCAGGCCCCTCTGCTGCAGATCTACTGGAGTTTGCTGGAGGTCCACTCCAGACCCTGTTTGCTTGGGTATCACCACCAGAGGCTGCAGAACAGGAAAGATTGCTGCCTGTTCCTTCCTCTGGAAGCTTCGTCCCAGAGGAGCACCCACCAGATGCCAGCCAGAGCTCTCCTGCATGAGGTGTCTGTCGACCCCTTCTGGGAGGTATCTCCCAGTCAGGAGGCACGGGGGTCAGGGACCCACTTGAGGAGGCACTCTGTCCCTTAGCAGAGCTCGAGTGCTGTGCTGGGAAATCTGCTGCTCTCTTCAGAGCCAGCAGGCAGGGATGTTTAAGTCTGCTGAAGCTGTGCCCATAGCCGCCCCTTCTCCCAGGTGCTCTGTCCCAGGGAGATGGGAGTTTTATCTGTAAGCCCCTGACTGGGGCTGCTGCCTTTCTTTCAGAGATGCCCTGCCCAGAGAAGAGGAATCTAGAGTGGTAGTCTGGCTACAGTGGCTTTGTGGTGCTGCGGTGGGCCCCACCCAGTCCGAACTTCCAGGAGGCTCTGTTTACACTGTGAGGGGAAAACTCCCTACTCCAGCCTCCAAAATGGCAGACGCCCCTCCCCCCACCAAGCTGGAGCATCCCAGGTCGACTTCAGATGCTGTGCTGGCAGCAAGAATTTCAAGCCAGTGGATCTTAGCTTTCTGGGCTCTCTGCTGAGCTTGAGCTAGACCACTTGGCTCCCTGGCTTCAGCCCTCTTTCCAGAGGAGTGAACGGTTCTGTCTTGCTGGCATTCCAGGCACCACTGGGGTATAAAAATAAAACTCCTGCAGCTAGCTTGGTGTCTCCCCAATGCCTGCCCAGTTTTGTGCTTGAAACCCTGGGGCCCTTGTGGTGCAGGCCCCGAGGGAATCTCCCCGTCTGTGGGTTGTGAAGACTGTGGGAAAAGCATAGTATCTGGTCTGGAATGCACCATTCCTCATGGCACAGTCCCTCATGGCTATGAGAGGTGACAGCATGCTGGCAGCCCTTGCAGCCCTCACTCACTCTTGGCGCCTTCGTGGGGCTGCACTTGAGGAGCCCTTCAGCCCAACGTGGGGCTGCACTTGAGGAGCCCTTCAGCCTGCCGCTGCACTGTGGGAGCCCCTTTCTTGGCTGGCCAAGGCCAGAGCCGGCTCCCTCAGCTTGCGGGGAGGTGTGGAGGGAGAGGCGCGGGCGGGACCCAGTGCTGCACGTGGCGCTTGCAGACCAGCACAAGTTCCAGGTGGGCATGTGCTCGGTGGGCCCCACACTAGGAGCAGCTGGCTGGCTGGCACCGCTGGCCCTGGGCAGTGAGGGGCTTAGCACCCGGGCCAGCAGCTGCAGAGGGTGCACCAGGTCCCCCAGCAGTGCCAGCCCACCAGTGTTGTGCTCAAATTCTCGCCGGGCCTCAGCTGCCTCTCCGTGGGGCAGGGCTCGGGACCTGCAGCCCACCATGCCTGAGCCTCCCCCCGCTGCCGTGGGCTCCTGCACAGCCCAAGCCTCCCCAACGAGCACTGCCCCCTGCTCTGTGGTCCCATCAACCACCCAAGGGCTGAGGAGTGCGGGTGCATGGCACGGGACTGGCAGGCAGCTCCACCTGTGGCCCTGGTGCAGGATCCACTAGGTGGAGCCAGCTGGGCTCCTGAGTCTAATGGGGACTTGGAGAACCTTTATGTCTAGCTAAGGGATTGTAGATACACCAATCAGCACTCTGTGTCTAGCTCAAGGTTTGTAAATGCACCAGTCAGCACTCTGTATCTAGCTAATCTGGTGGGGACTTGGAGAACATTTATGTCTAGCTAAGGGATTGTAAATACACCAGTCAGCACTCTGTGTCTAGCTCAAGGTTTGTAAATGCACCAATCAGTGCTCTGTGTCTGGCTAATCTAGTGGGGACTTGGAGAACTTTTGTGCCTAACTCAGGGATTGTAAATGCACCAATCAGCACCCTGTCAAAATGGACCAATCAGCTCTCTGTAAAACAGACCAGTCAGCTCTCTGTAAAATGGACCAATCAGCAGGATGTGGGTAGCGCCAGATAAGGGAATAAAAGCAGTCTGCCCCAGCCAGCAGTGGCAACTGGCTCGGGTCCCCTTCCACACTGTGGAAGCTTTGTTCTTTCACTCTTTGCAATAAATCTTGCTGCTGCTCACTCTTTGCGTCTGCACTGCCTTTATGAGCTGTAACACTCACTGCAAAGGTCTGCAGCTTCACTCCTGAGGCCAGCAAGACCACGAATCCACCGGAAGGAATGAACAACTCCAGATGGGAGGAATGAACAACTCCAGATGTGCAGCCTTATGAGCTGTAACACTCACCGTGAAGGTCTGCAGCTTCACTCCTGAAGCCAGCAAGACCACGAACCCACCAGAAGGAAGAAACTCTGAACACATCCGAGCATCGGAAGGAACAAACTCTGGACATACCACCTTTAAGAACTGTAACACTCACCGCGAGGGTCTGTGGCTTCATTCTTGAAGTCAGTGAGACCAAGAACCCACCAATTCCGGACACAGCTTCCCTTGGCTAGGGAAGGGAGTTCCCTGACCCCTTACACTTCCTGGGTGAAGCAACACCCCACCCTGCTTCTGCTTGCTCTCTGTGGGCTGCACCCACTGTCTAAACAGTCCCAATGAGATGAGCTGGGTACCCTAGTTGGAAATGCAGAAATCACCCGCCTTCTGCATTGATCTTGCTGGGAGACGCAGACCAGAGCTGTTCCTATTCGGCCACCTTGCTAGCTACCCCAGGTTTTTTAAACTGACATAAAAAGCATTTTTAATAAACTGAATTGAACAAACACATTATTTTCCATTACCTTTTTTTTGCCTTCTAATATGTGATGAATGGGCTGATAATATTAGGTGAGAATTAGGCAGAAATTATCTAGAGAAGTCCAAATAGACTTACTCTAATTATAACTGAATTTGTTAAAATATTGAAATATTTCCTACTCCAAATAAAGAATATGTTTTGGAATCTATAGAGAAATTCTTCATATAATACACAGAGTCACTGCCTATAATCCCTTGTCATGCGTGGGCTGCTCCTCTCTTTGGTTGCTTGGCAGTTATACTGTAATAAAAGGGAGTTCATATTTTAGCTGTTTGCTTTTTATTGCTGCAACTGAGATTGAAGTTTTTTATTTTCCTCACTTTGATTCTTTAAGATGTTTTCTTTTACATAGATCTATTGTTTTCATTTTTAAATGTTTTTCATTTAGATTTCTTTTAGGTACTTCCTGTGAATTTTATGGGTCTCCATTCTTATTGTTGTGGTTGTCATTTCTGAAAGCAATGAAGCATAGCCTTTTACAGGGTTGCCTTGTAACAATCTAGTGAGCTAGAAGAAAGTTTGACATTCTATTTCTCTACAGTTTCCTACCCAAATAATGATTCTGTATGTAATGTTGTTAGAATAACTTTTGAAATTCCAAATATGGTCTTTTTTCTTATGTTCATTTTTGGCAATTCCCAAATACTGTGTTATTGTCTTCCTATTATGACTTACTAAAGAAAGCACAGAAGTAAAGTCAAAAGCCCTGGATTAAGTCCAAGTTCCACCACTTACTGATTCTATGAATCACTTAACTTCTTTGAACTCCACTTTTCTCAGCTGTAAAATGGGAGTTATATTAACAACATCACAGAGGTTATAAAAACAAATAATATACTAGTAATGCTGTAAAATTTTAGAGTGATTAATTTTATTATCTTCTGTCCTGACTCAAGTGCCCCAGGTAGGATGAAGTAAAGGGAATAGAAAGAGTATAATTCAAAGGAAATAAAATCTGCCTTCAGAATACAGCTTAGAATTTGTCCTTGACACATTCTCATTTCCACATATACACCCTGCACTTACTTTACATACACCTTATCTTTTTTCAGCTTGTGATCTTTTTCAGGTGGCTTGCTTGAAGTTTTTAACCAGGCCTGGGAAGATTTTCTAAACTGAAGAGTTTCTAGGATGAGGTTGAGTGCTGGCGGTAAAAAAATACCAGAAGAAAACAAAATTTAAATGCACCCTAGCACTGCCATCTGTCCAACCTATCTAGTTCCTCTCCAGAAATCACTGCCACATTCTCTCCTCAAGCCAGGTTTGGGATACATACGGATTTTGAGATAGAAATAAAAACTGATGCATGGCTTTGCATGTATGTATTTAGATGTACATAGGATCACTTAGTCTTATGGAGATCAAGTGGAGTACCAGAAGGGAAGGAACAAATGAACTTTATAAAATGTGTGAGAGATGTGATCCCAGAGCAACTTCTAGAAGTTTATCAAATCAAATAGAAACATGTATGTGGGAAGGTCTGAGAGAATGGTAACAAAAGTAATAATCCTAGGCCACTAATACAGGAGTTTGAAATGAACTTGATAATGACAAGGTAGTTGGCGGTAAGTACAAATACAGGAAGGGATGCAATTTAGTGCTTAGTCTTTCTATTTCATTGTATTATTTCCCCCAGTTAATTAAAGCATTTGTCCATTGGAAGATACTTGATTTACTTTCTAAGATCTTTTGGTATTTTGCAGAATGAGAAATTGGTTTGTACTAACTACAATTAATAATAATGGAAAACAGCATTCCATCAAAAGTATGCATGGATTCTGTGTACCTAATATAAGAATATAAGAATGAGAAAACTCTTATGACACTAAATAACTCAATACATTCATATTGAGACATGGTCCCTCAATTTATCTACCTATGTGCAAAAAATAATAATACTTATTTTATAAAGATATTATGATGATGAGTGGGGCTAATGCTTATAACACTGAAAATACTGAGGGTTAATTCACTTTGATGAGTTTTTCCACGATGGGGGCAGAGAGGGGAAGTTTTGTGAACATTTCTCATCTTGAAAAGAAAAATGACAATATTCATCTTGTAGGCCCAAAAGGCAGATTAAATGCTTCTTTAAAGTTAAAAGGAGGTATTATTATCCTCTATTCTAAAGACTGCAAAATATTTTATGTTATTCATAGACTGTATGCTTGTTCTTTCATTAGGCCTTACCAATATTAGCAGAGAAAAAATTCATTCATTTACTCAAGAAACATTTATTGAGCATTTATTTGTAGCTCTATTTATTAATAACATGATTCCTGCTATCAATATAGATTAAGTATATTTTTAAAAAATTCTCTTCCATTCTAAAATAATTTAAAAAATAAAATATAATCATCTATTTCAAAGTTTATTCTATGGTCTATGCAACAAAAATATAGTTTGCTCATGGAGAAGAATGACTGTCAGTTTTAATTTGAAAGACAATTTGTAATTTTTGGTCTAAACATTTCTGAATATAAAATGTTTCAAACTAAAAGAAATATTTTAAAAACTGTAAACTGTAAACTGTTAAAAAAAAGATGTGAACTATAACCAAGTAAAATTATGTAATAGATTATAAGTAATAATATTGTATTAAATATCAACTTTAATTCAATTGAAGCAATACCAAACGACCTTCAAAGAGAAAGATTTACCACTGGTCCACCCTCCTTTCATAAAAATAAGGCATTAAAAAGTAGTTGCTTGGGGCTGGGCATGGTGGCTCATGCCTGTAACCCAGCACTTTGGGAGGCTGAGGCAGGAAGTTCGCTTGAGCCTAGGAGTTTGAGACCAGCCTGGGCAACATAGAAAGATCCCATCTCTACAAAAAATTAAAAATAAAAAAAAAGTTCTTAAAGTATTTGTTTTAGGGTATCATTAATGTCTATCAATATCAAATAAATAATAACTGTTCTAGATTAATAAAGATTTTACATCCCCTAATTTGGCTGTCCCAATATGCATGTTAACCACTTTTGTGCAGACTCATTTGTCAATGAAATCTTCCCAAGAGAAGATACTGCCACGTTATGGAGGGTGACATCCAACCACATTACTTACTAATTGGTCCACACCAAGGGCCTCTCACCAGCATACCACAAAATATATGGTAGATTGTGATTAAAATAAAAGAATTATGACCACCAAAGTTAACAATATCTTATCCAGGACATGAAACTGATTTAAGAAACACATTAGTAGCATCCTCCCCATTCCCACTGTATACATACAAAATGACGAAGCCTTTTAACAGGAGGAACAGACCTAAGCAAGCCTTCCATTAGACATGAGCCCCCAAATCACAGGTGGTTCTAATCACTTTAATTTTTTTTTTAATAGAGACAGGATTTTGCCATGTTGCCTACGCTGGTCTTGAACTCCTGAGCTCAAGTGATCCATCTGTCTTGGGCTTCCAAAGTGCAAGGATTACAGATGTGAGCCATGCACCTGGGCCTAATCACTTTAAAACTCACTTTAAAGCTACTAAATTTGCCACAACAAAGTTAAATATCACTAAATCACTATCATCAACAAACATTTCTGTAGCGTCTATGATGAGTAAAACATAATACACGCTTGTATTAGTCCATCACACTGCTATAAAGAAATACCCAAGACTGGGTAATTAATAAGCAAAACAGGTTTAATTAAGTCACAGTTCCACATGGCTGGGGAGACCTCAGGAAACTAACAATCATGGCAGAATGCAAAGGGGAAGCAAGGACCTTCTTCGCCTGGCAGCAGGAGAGAAAAGAGATGAGGGAAGGAGGAACTTGCCAAACACTTATAAAACTACTAGATCTCGTGAGAACTCTATCACAAGAACAGCATAGGAGAACCACCTCCATAATCCAATCATCTCCCACCAGGTTCCTCCCATGACATATGGGAATTATGGGGATTACAATTCAAGATAAGATTTGAGTAGGGATACAGAGTCAAACCATATCAATGCTGTAGGGAAAACACAGTATCTGACCTCAAAGAGCTTTTAAGGCTGCTGAAAAAAAAGAGCATATACATTAAAAAGTGAAGTAAAATATAAGGTAGCATGAGGCAAACTATAGCACTAGATGGGCATTAGATATAAAGAAAAAGAAGCTAGCATTTAATTAAAGCCTATTATATGTCTATAAGCCTGTCACTAACCAGGGTACTTTAGGTAGTTACATGCTTAATTGGAATTTTAAGAAAATAGAAAGATTCTATGCTGTGAAAGTAATTCAACACTTAAAGATTCAGTCACAAAATGCTCTAGAACATTATTTGTGACATTGACCAACTGAAAACATTCTAAATATTTACTAGAAAAGAACAGTAAAGAAAATTTTGGTGCAACACTATGGAAAAACTGTATGTAGTCATTAAAGAAGAAATTTACAAATCAGTATGAGTCAGTATTTCCCAAGTATGAGAAAATGCTAACTCTAGTGTACTAATTAAAAAGAAGTATAGGTCAGGGTTGGTAGCTCACACCTGTAATCCCAACACTTTAGGAAGCTAAGGCAGGAGGATTGCTTGAGGCATCATCTATGAAATGGTCTTGCCAAAAACATTATTCTAAATGTAAACAAGGCCTTTTATATAACTTCATTGATAGGAAATTCAGGGAGCAGGAAAACAAGGTAAATGTCACCTTGAGGAAATAGTCACCCACCAGAATATAGGGTATTATATAAGACTGGTCTTTTCAAATGTCAATGTCATGAAAAGAGACTAAAGAAACATAACAACCTAATGGCCATACTTGATTGTATCCTGGTTCTTTTAAAAAAAAACACATTTTTTGGCCGGGCGCAGTGGCTCACGCCTGTAATCCCAGCACTTTGGGAGGCCGAGGTGGGCGGATCACGAGGTCAGGAGATCGAGACCATCCTGGCTAACATGGTGAAACCCTGTCTCTACTAAAAATACAAAAAATTAGCCAGGCATGGTGGTGGGCACCTGTAGTCACAGCTACCCAGGAGGCTGAGGCAGGAGAATGGCGTGAACCCGGGACGGAGCTTGCAGTGAGCCGAGATTGTGCCATTGCACTCCAGCCTGGGTGACAGAGCGAGACTCTGTCTCAAAAAAAAAAAAAAAACATTTTTTAAATCAAGAGGGAAATTGCCTATAATTATGCTGAAGTAGCTACTGTCAATATTTTGGTATATTGGGTATCGTTTTTTCTACACATATATTTAAACTTTTTATGATAAAATTGAAATCATTTTCAAAAGTTCATACTACAACCACTTAAACCTTTTTATACTGAGGACTTTGATGAAATTATATTGTTGACAGCTTGTATTTTTCTACTAAGTACAGAGAATCAATGTCATCAGTTTAAAAGGAAATTTTGCTATAAATTTCTGAAAGCTTGGTAAATTCTATAGAGACATTGCACTTTCCAGAAAAGTCTAATTTAACTGTATTAGATCAACACAAAAAATTATATTCAATTCAAAATAATTTAAAAGTATAAGTGATATTTATATAAAAGTATAATTTAAGAAAATAGAAAATAAAAAGCAAATAACTACTGTCATAATCACTGAAAATACGCTGAATAAGTGGATGAACAGTCTTTATGTATATATCCACATTGTGCATACTTCATCAAAGGCTTCATCAAAACAAAAATACAGGTTTCACCCAGTGACTTACAACTGTAATCCCAACACTTTGGGAGGGAGGCTAAAGCAGGAGGATTGCTTGAGCCAGGGAGTTCGAGGCTGCAGTGAGCCAAGATAGTGTCACTGCACTCTAGCCTGGGTGACATCTCAAAAAAAAATTAAATTAAATTAAAAACATGCTGAAAAATACATTTGATTTTTATAGAAAAAGTTCCATAATTTCCAATTTGACTTAATTATAATATGCTATTTTTATAATCAGAAAAGGTAAGAAAAGAAAATGCAGGCATTGGGTAGAATTGTGTGTGAAAAAATAAAAAGCCTTAATTCTATCCATTTAAGGCAATTGTGATATGGGCTATAGTTGCTTTGGTTCTGACATTATTTTTTATTTTTATTTATTTTTATTTTTTTGAAACATAGAGGGTTTCACTCTGGTTGCCCAGGCTGGAGTGCAGTGGCGCAATCACAGCTCACTGCAGCGTTGACCTCCTGGGCTCAGGTGATGGCCCCACCTCAGCCTCCCAAATAGCTGAGATTACAGGTGCATGCCACCACGCCCGGTTAATTTTTTGTATTTTTAGTAGAGACAGGGTTTCACTATATTGCCCAGGCTGATCTCAAACTCCCGGACTCAAGCAATCCGCTCACCTTGGCCTCCCAGAGTGTTGAGATCCCACATGTGAGCCACCATGCCCTGCCTGCCATTATTTAATATATTAACAGTTTCCAAAAGGAAGTTCAAGGAATATTAAGTCATATTTCAAATAGTATCCTGGCAAGGCAATAGGGAGTGCTACAAAAACAGGCCAACCCAGACACAGACTGCCCACATTGTGCATTAATAAACATGGACATTTTTTAAATCTGGAAAAAATGCAATCCAATACCTCTGGGGAAATTCTTTTCTGCATAGTTATTCAATAATAGAGAAGCCTGGAAAGCAACAAATGGCAAGGAGGAAAAACAGTGGAGAAACAGGGTAAGATCTTTGAATGATAATGAACAACAAGTTTGCGATTAGTTTCCAACGACGTAAGTGAAAAACAGGTCAGTGCTGATTTGGACTAGGTATAGAGGCAAAAGACTGGCTGCTGAGATCATCTAGTCCAATGCAATGTTCAAACTGGGGACACAAGACACCTGAAAACAGTAGGTCTAGCAAAGCATATAAATAGGAGCCTTCAGGGATTCATTCATTAAAAAAAGAAATTAAATATGCAGAACCTGCCAAGAGATGACAGAATTAAGAGATAATGGTACAAAAATACGTAAAAGATAATAATGCCAAGAAGAAAGAGAAAACGTTTAGCCCAGAGCTAAGAATAATGGGATTTAATAAATTAAGAACTGAAAACAGTTGTAGTAAAAATTGTTTAAATGGTGTCATTGTCCCATCTCTTACCACTTGCTTTTACAGGCTACTGTGTAATTTGATAGTTATATTCTCCCAGTCCTAGTGACTCACATGGCTTAATTCTCTTCCTTCATAGGCTGCTTAAATTTCTTAAATGATTATATAGCACAGTAGTGACTAAATTTTGCTGCACATGAGAATCATCTGAGGAATTTTTAAAATCCTAGTGTTCAGGCTATATCCCCTACCTATTAAATCAAGGTATCTGAGAGCCGGAACTGACCATGAGTATACTTTCAAGAGCACCAGGAGATTCCAATGTGGAACGTGCAGCAAAGTTTGGAAGCTGCTGGCATGGTGTGCAAAGGCAAATGTTGGGAGCTCTACTGATTACAGAATTCATGCTCATAAATATGTTTCAAGAAAAACTTACCCCACAAGTGCAAACAGCTCAGTCAAATCCTATAACTTCTACATAGGAGGAGGCAGGAATTGAGACACTATAGGCAGAAAAATATCAAGCTGAGAGAGTCAGCGACCAGAAGTAGAAACTGGTAAATTGTACCCCAGGTTGAGCTTGGTGGGGAACCTTTGCTGGAATTTGTGAGGACTGATTCCATACTGGCTGAAAATGAGTAGAATGTCATTTTTTGCCTGGTTTTTATGGATAGTAATTGAGAGTTTAAATAATGTTATGATTTGAAACCAATTGCATCAAAAATGTTTTCATCATTAGTCAATGTTGGTTTTATCTCAGAGTATCAAACCAAATTTTGAATTGTTTCCATTTCCTTTTTGCTTTCTGTCTGATAAAGTATTTATTAGCATCCCCCACATAATAATTTGGAGGATTTCTTGAATCACTGTAATTTTAAAAATATATGATATGATGTAGGTATATAAATTTGACAGTGATTTGAAAAGCATGTAAAGTTTATTTCACTTGAAAAGTCTATGATAAATTGTTTTGAGTTTGGCTTTTGAAAGCAAATTTATGATTTATGTTTATATATTCAAGAGGCCAAAGATTATCTCTCTGTCTCAAATATTTTCCTTCATCAAAAGCTGACGTATTCTTCCCTGCCTCCATTCCATTGTCCACCAGTGTGTCTTTCCAATCTGTCTTCACCCTGGTCCTCTCCATGGTCCCTACCCCTCATTGAAAAGGAATTTCCCAGACCAGAGGGCAAGGCTTAGCCACATAATTTGGGATAAGAGTAAGATCAGTGTCTCCCACAAATGGCCAAGTCTGATCTATCTTAGGGAAGTGGAGAAAAGATCTAGGGCTCCCAGTAACCCTAGCAGGTCTGACTTGTAGCTGCATACCCACTAACAAGTGGGATGGGAACTTCCTTTTCAGAATGGTCTCACTTCTGTAGCCTCAGTGACCCAGAGCTGAGTCTGATGCATTTTCCCACAGCCCTTTCTACACCTCCTCATTGGAAGGCCATGATATCACTTTTACCATCACTTCCAAATAATCTCTACCAACATTTATCCCTTCAAGACATTTACTTCTGCTGGCACTTGGATATTATTCTTTGCTCCACATTCATATTCCTGTTAATACCCTTTGCAGTTTTGGTTATCTGGTAATGAACCATATAACTCCTTAATCTCAGCCCCTTAATCTTTTTGACTCCACTGAATTTAATTGTTTCCCACCTCTTGCAATCCCCAGATGGGTCCACATTCCGGACTCCATCATCACACCGCCCTAAAACACACCTAACTACTCAGAATTCTCCCAGTGAAATAGCAGCTTGTCTGCCTGTTTGCATTCATCTGTTGGACCAGCAATTTGGACTGCAACTGTGTGCTCTGCACGGGGGTGTAGCAATAACCAAGACACAGCTAATCCTGCCATCTTTCTCACACTGTTGTACACAGCGAACCTGGTTTTCTTCCCCTTCCTCAGGTTTCTACTTCCCTCCATATTTAAGCCCCTGTCCAAGTGTATTTCATTCCACCAGCTTAAGTGTCTATGTTCCTTGGGTGTAAGTATTACAATGCCAATGCCTGCTATGCTAATTCCCAACTGGCTCATGCTCATGGTGTATTTCATTTTTTTAAATTTATTTATTTTTGAGACAGGGTATCACTCTGTTATCCAGGCTGGAATGCAGTGGTGCAATCTCAGCTCACTGCAGCCTCAGTCTCCTGGGCTCAAGGGATCCTCCCATCTCGGCCTCCCAAGTAGCTGGGACTACAGGTGCATGCCACCATGCCTGGCTAAATTTATTTTTTGTACAGATGGGGTCTCCTTGTGTTGCCCAGACTGGCCTCGAACTCCTGGTCTCAAGCGATCCTCCCACCTTAGCCTCCCAAAGTGCTGGGATTACAGGCGTGAGCCACCGTGTTTGGCCTCACAGTCTGCTTTTTCTGTTCCTGTTCTTGGATACCAGAAAAACAAAATACCAAGCATACCTTTTAACTCCACAGGTTGATATTTTCTAACTACAGAGAGGAGGAAGGTAGGGCTCCTGCTAAGCACCAATTGTTTGCTCCTTCTGTTCTTTACTCCACAACGATTCCCAATTCTCTTCCACTCCCATCAAGTCTCCAGTCTCACCAGTTATCTGGTATCCAAAAGAAGCCCTCAGCATGAGCTCCTTCACTTACTGTCTTCCCCACAGAGCATTTCTTTGACAACTTTCCTCTGACCCCCTCCTTCAGTATGAAAGAAAAGGAAAAAAAATTCCTCCTCCTCTCCACACCTATCAGGATCCCACCTGCAGCCAATGCCTCTGGTCCTCTTCCTTAGCTGGACATAACTGTTTAAAATGCACACTGTGGGGAAAAATACAAACCAAATGACATAATTCAATATGTACATATGGAATAGATGGACATGTATGCAAAAATCTGTGAAGAATACACATCCAACTCCCCATGTTGCTTACTGTTGGCAAACTGTGTTGAATTGGAGTGGGGAGGATTTACAGCAAGAATGTATTTATGTGTTACTAGTATAAATTAAAGATATTCCCAGGGCCTTTAGAACAGTCTCACGTGATTATCACGGATTTTAGATAACACCAGTTTAAATATATGCACACATTAAAATAGATAAATATTTTATCCAAAATATCACATTTCATCCCAATAAGACCCTTGCCTAGCACCTTTCCAAAAATATAATCCCTTAATCAACAATTTCAGCATCTGTAGCTTAACAGAGCTATCTGGATTGAATATACAGATTTGGGAGTCATCAGCCTATTGGTGGTCAGTGAAGCAACTGAACTAGTTGAGATCGCCTTGGAAATATTTGTAAATAAGAAGAGAAGTGATGCAAGGTCAGAACTAAGAAAAACATTGACTTGCAAAGAGAAACAGAGGCACCCCTGAAAGATAGAAGCAGAAGGTATCTCTGTCGCTTCTGTCACAGTCTGCCAGTCCATTCTTCTCTTCCCATGGCAATGGTGACACCATGCCATGCTGTTCCCCTTTGGCTTGTGGTCCTCACTCAAATCTCATCTTGAATTGTAGTTCCCATAATTCCCATATGTTGTGGGAGGGATCTGGAGGGAGATAACTGAATTATGGGAGCCGTTCTCCCATACTGTTCTCATGATGGTGAATAAGTCTCATGAGATCGGATGGTTTTATAAGAGGAAATCCCTTTCACTTGGTTCTCACTTCTCTCTTGTTGGTTGCTATGTAAGACGTGTCTTTCACCTTCCACCATGATTGTGAGGCCTCCCCAGCCATGTGGAACTGTGAGTCCATTAAACCTCTTTTTCTTTATAAATTATCCAGTCTCATGTACGTCTTTATCAGCAGTGTGTAAACGAACTAATACAACTATTTATTGCATTTATCAACAAAATGATCGTTGGTGCTACAGAGTGAAAGTGTCCCCAGAAATTTATGTGTTGAAGCTCTAATCCCCAAAATGATGATTCAAATGTGGGACTTTGGGAGGTAACTAGGTCATGAGGACAGGGCTCTCATAAATAGATTAGTGTCCTTATAAGAAGAGATGTGAGAGATTCTCTCTCTCTCACATACCCTCCCTCCCTCTTTCCCTCCTTCTCCCTCCCCCTCTATCTGCCATATGAAGATTCAGCAAGGTAACTGTCTGCAATCCAGAAATGGGCCTTCACCAAGAACCCAACTATGCTGGCACCCTGATCTTGGACTCCCAGTCTCTAGCACAGTGAGAAATAAATGTTTGTTGATTAAGCCACCCATCTATGGCATCTTTATTATAAGTAGCCCAAACTGACAAGGACAATTGGTCACCCTGGCTCCAGGAGATTCAGTGAAGTGTCAATACAGAAATCAGAGAATACCTGACTGGGGAGTGAATATTAGGTGAAGAGGTAGAGATAAGTGTAAATTCAGAAAAACTTGGCAGTGAAGGGAGAGGCAGAGAAGTAGCTATGGAGAGATGGAGGTCAGTGTGTGACTTTTCAATTCAGAAGCTACTGGCATGCATTTAAATTCTAGAGGCAAGGATCCAGCTCACAGAGAAAGGATAACAACTAGCCGGCATACTTGCCCCCCTACAAAACACATTCTGAAATCTCATAATTGACTCGTGCTCACAAAATGCGATGGCCTTTCCTCAATTCTTTCTCCCTAACTTTCTGCAGCATTTAATAAAGTCAATCATCCCTTTCCTTGAAATTCTCTCTTGGATTTCTTGACACTTTGCCTTCACCTATTTCTCTGCCTTCCTTCTCTGCTGGCTTCTACTCCCACTGCCTGACAGTGTTTATTCCTCAAGGTGCATGTCCTTGACCTTTGAGCTTTCCACTCTGTGTTCTCTGTTTAGCCAGTCTGACTACGATGATTTAACCCACCATCTCCTTGCTAATAAGGCACAAATTCCTATCTCCATGGCCAACTTTTCACCCATGCTTATTCACACATTTTCAGCTTCCAACAGGATGACTCCCCTTGCTTGTTACTATCTTATCCAAAATTAAAACCGTTAGCTTTTCTACTCAAACAAGCTTTCTTTTCGAACATTCCCTAATTCTATCAATTAACATCATTTTCCTAGAAACAGAGAATTGAACACTACTGGACACTGAATCCACTGGTTTCTTTGTATGCTTTTAATCACTGCCATCTCTTCCTCTTTGTTCCCGTTGTAATGTCCTCCCCACTGGATTCTTTTTTCTTCTCTCTTTCCTTCTTTTTTTCTTTTCCTCCTTTATTTCTTTTTCTCTTTCTTCTCTTTCTTCCTTCCCTCTGAGTCTTAAAACACACACACACACACACACACACACACACACACACACGCCAGCTTTATTGAGATACAATTCAGCCATTTAAAGTGTATAATTCAGCCAAGCACAGTGGCTCATGCCTGTAATCCCAGAACTTTGGGAGGCCAAGGCGGGTGGATCACTTGAGGTCAGCAGTTCTAGATGAGCCTGGCCAATATGGTGAAACCCTGTCTCTACTAAAAATACAAAAATTAGTTGGGTGAGGTGGGGCATGCCTGTAGTCCCAGCAACTCAGAAGGCTGAGGCAGAAGAATCACTTGAACACAGGAGGCAGAGGTTGCAGCGAGCTGAGATCACACCACTGCACTCCAGCCTAGGTGACAGAGCCACAGTGAGACTCCACCTCAAAATAAATAAATAAAGTGTATAATTCAAAAGTTTTTGAGTTATCTTCATCTTGAGGATGAATGCCAGTTAATCAAGGATCATACAAGACTAGTGTGATGAAGGCTTAGACACTGAGGCCTTCATCACTGTGATGATCCACCAAAGACACCACAAACTAGAACTCTTCTTTGCTGACCTCTGACCCTCTAATGTTTGGGGTTATAACAGGATTTTTTAAGCATTAAATCTTCTGTTGCTTAAGTGAATGGTGCTTGGACTCATTCTGTTTGCTTTGCTTAGACTAATTGGAAAAAACATAAGTGGTCTGGAGAGGAAGGGAGTAACCCAGATATTAAAGGAAGAACCCTTCACAGTCTAGCTATAAATAAAACCAAGACCACCAATAAAACATGTTTATATTTTATTCATTATATCTAAACTTATGCTTCTATTGCTATCAATCACCTACAGAAAGAACTTCAAGCTCTTCAGCATGTCTATGGCCCCTGTGATCTGGTTCTACCTTTTCTACCCAGATTTCCCTCATCTTTTTTCAATACCAACACCCTTCCTGGTATCCATCTCTTCTGCCTCCCAAATGTGTTATACTAACTCCCAACTGTGCATTTGCTAGAGGTATCTGCCTTTTTCTCCCTTTGAACAGATTCCCCTTCCCCCGCCCTCTGCTTTTTCAAATTATGTTGCAACTCAAGCTCCTGGCAAATGACTGAGTTGGGAAGTCAAGAAGCTATGCCCAAACTCAGTGCTTGAACTCAATAAGGTAGTATGTTTCTACATCCTGTCATTATATTTTAGAAAAGCAATTTAGTAACAGATGGTGAATGCTTTCCATTTCTTAGCTATATACTTAACAATTCTCTTTTGGCCTAGCTTATTAGTTTTATTTTTTATTCATCCAATCAAAACTTTAATGTCAAAAGTTATAGAAGCAGATGCTCCCAAGAACAGGAAGAATAGAGCAGTTAAATATATAGTACTCAAATATGCAAGCAATATGTATTTTTAAATATCTAAAATAATAAGCAAAATCAACAATGCAACAACCAATGCCCTACCTAATAAGAGACTTTTTAAACAACAAAGAAATATGGGTAAAGAATAATGAATACTTACCGTTCAAGTTAGTTTGGATGTGAACTTCTTCAAACTGAAAGTATTTAAAGTAAGCTAGTGACTTTCGCAGTAAACCTAAAGAATACTTTAAAACTTTCAAGAATTTTAAAGTAAAAATTTAAAGTATCTTTTGTAAACCACATTGTGGCACAATAAGTAAACTTCTTAAGAAAATGCCAAATCCTCACTAACCAAGTATGCTCTCAATAAATCAAACCCTAATTTTATCCAAATTCTCTTAAAAAACAGTTGACAAATAATCAAATATTTATAAATTAAAGTGAAATACCAACCAAACTGGCTTTGTCATCTAATTATGTCACACACACATAGGATTATACCATGTCCTGTTTTTTAAAAGTACTCACTGCAACAATGTTAAGGTTAGATGGATACTCTCAAACGCCACTTATAGACATATAACTTGGTTCAACCTTACTAGAAAACAATTTGGCATTTTAAATTATCTATCCTATGTTCTTAAAATTTTTATTTAATTTTTTAATAATTACCTAATATTTCATCAAATGCATATATCACTAGTTATTTAATTATTCCCCATCATTAAATTTTTTTTTTGAGATGGGGTTTCACTCTTGCTGTACAGGCTGGAGTGCAATGGCACGATCTCGGCTCACCACAACCTCCACCTCCCAGGTTCAAGCGATTCTCCTGCCTCAGTCCCCCGAGTAGCTGGGATTACAGGCATGTGTCACCATGCCCGACTAATTTTGTATTTTCAGTAGAGATGGGGTTTCTCCATTTTGGTCAGGCTGGTCTCGAACTCCCAACCACAGGTGATCCGCCTGCCTCGGCCTCCCAAAATACTGGGATTACAGGCATAAGCCACTGTGCCTGGCCCTAATCTTTATATTTTTTCTAGAGAACGTCATCATAAATGCTGCAATGAACATTTTACATAAATTTCTGACATCATTTTCCTTGGTTAAATTCTTAGAAGAGATTGTAGAAGGTCAGGGATAGAAGAATAATTTTTAAGGTTCTACTTTTAAACAAGCCTATAGACTGGTAGTTCTCCACAAGGTGAGAAGATGGGCTCTCTTAGGGCCAGAATTTTTGTCATCTGTTTTGTTAACAGCTGCAACCACAGCACCTGAATAATACTTGGTACATAGTATGCCCTTAATAAATATTTATAGAATTAATGATTGAACAGTAGTCATACATGTGCAAATTTTGACATTTGCCCTTATAAAATTCTTGGACGACATCTCACCCTGTCTTATTAGGGATGGCTAAAGGATTAGCACTTGGTGAAAATATACCATGTGCAGACATGAAATTTGGAAAGATTCGTCTAGATATTCTGACCTTGAGTTTAAAAGAGATAGTATGGTTTTCTCCAAGATGGTGGATTAGAGGCTTTTAGTGTGCCTCCACCACTTGAAAATAACAAGGTGGTACATAAAGATCAACTCTGTGACCTTCAATTTAAAAAGGAAAATGGGAATCCACCAGAACTGTGAAGGACACCTCAGAATCTGTGAAGGAGAATGTGGGGACAGCTCCTATAATGGCATCTGGCTGATAAAAGTGAGTGAAGCCCCAATATGTGAGGAGGTAGAGTCCCTCTCTGTGACTCATCTTTCCACTGGGGATCCAAGTAACCCGGTCAAGGAGAAGCTTTGTTTCTCCCAAGCCCTGGAGCTAACTTGGGGAGAGGCTTGGAGACTGTGAGGGAAAGACAGCAGGCAAAGCTGCAGACATTTTCTCAGACCTGGGACCAAGAGCAGTATGCCATTTTTAATCCAGGCACATACAAAGGCAACCATTTTTAGGCAATTCAGCAGCATAACTGTGCAGGCATTTTAGTCTCAAGCCAGAGATTGGAGTGCCTGCTCTGGAGAAAGGTAGGGGCCTTCACAGCCAGCGCTGTGAAAAACACCTCAGCAGTAGGTGCTGCAAATGTGTTCTCCCATATTGCAAGCCTGGAACCAGAGGAGAGCAGCTACAGCTGCAGTTTCTCCTCAGAAACCAGTCTTGCAGCCAGGGCCTGCTTGATGACCTGGAATTGATCTTCATGTGCAGTGCTGGGTACACTAGACTGCTCCCCTGAGACTGTGGTGCAGTGGGACCCTCTCTGCTCCACCCCAAGGCAGATTTCCTAGCATTCAGAGCACCCATTCACCTGGTTCAGCAGCCTGAGCCAACTCATGCTTCTCAGGCATAGATCATGGTGCAGCAGAGCTCTCTCCACTCCACACGCAGACAGATCTCTAGGCATTTGGATCCTGCTCACATGGATCAGGAGCCTGACCTGCCCCACCATTCCTGTGCAGAGATCCTAGTTCAAGGGGGCCTCTCTGCTGTCTCTGCTTCATGCCAAGGCAGATCTACAGGCATTCAGAGCACCTGCTCATCTGGTTCAGCAGCCTGAGCCACACACACCCACTTCCTGGACATAGTGGTAGAGTGAGTGACCGTCCACTCCATGCCCCAGCAGGTCTCCAGGCATTCAGAGCACCTGCTTGCCTAGTTCAGCAGCCTGAGTCACCCCAGCCCTCCTGTGCAGAAACCTTGGTGCAAGGGGGCCCTCTCTACTCCATATCCAGGCAGATCTTCAGACATCTGGAACACTCACTCTCCTGGATTAGGAATTTAAACTCCCCCATCCCCATGCAGAGAACTTGGGACTGAAGAGGTTTCCTTGCTCCATGCCTAGGCACACCTCTGGGTGTTTGGTGGCTGCCTACTGGATTCCCCCATGGTGTTGGTGCTTGTGCCTGTCATCAGGAGATCTATAGGCGGACCTGCTGAGTCCAGCCCCACCCTTCATGGACCCTGCCTCTCCAGGGCTGAGCAAGTAGCTCAGACCACTGCTCATCCCAGACAACAGAGAGCCTCTGCTAGTAAACAAGGATCAAATATATACTGTCACACTGGCCATAGCAGCTCTTACTTATAACTGCCATCTACTGGCCTGTAGGTCAAACTGCACTGCCCAATATAAAACCTGCTGAAAGAAGTGCATAGGGCTATAGAAGCAAAGCCAAAAGACCCTACCCAACATTCTCTACAGTCACACCCCCAGAGTGGAAGGAAGGGAAATGAAAGAGAAAATAATAATATTATTATAGGGCAAGAAAGAAAAGAAACAAACCCTACCCACATGGAAATAATTACAAAAATTAGATGTGACAGTATCTCCAGATGAGAAGGAACCAGCACAAGAATTCTGGCACCATGAAAAATCTGATTGTAGTGACACCACCAAAGGGTCACACTAGCTCTCCAGCAATTGTCTTTAATCAAAATGGAAACTCAGAAATGACACAAAAATCAAAGCATGGATCACAAGGAAACTCAATGAGATCCAAGACACAGTTGAAAATCAACCCAAAGAAACTTCTAAAGGAATCCAAAAAATGAAGGAAGAGATAAACATCTTAAAAAGAAATCAATCAGAGCTTCTGGAAATGAAATACACACTTAAGGAATTTCAAAATACAATTGAAAGCTTTACCAATACACTGGATCAAGCAGGGGAAAAAAATTTCAGAGCTTGAAGATTGATCCTTTGAATGAACCCAGGCAGACAAAAATAAAAAAGAATTTAAAAAAATGAACAAAGTCTTTGAGAAATATGGGATTATGTAAAGCACCCAAGCCTATCAATTATTGGCATTCCTGACAGAGAAGGAGAAAAAGTAAACAACCTGGAAAATATATTTAAGGAAATAATTCAAGAAAACATTCCTAATCTTGCAAGAGAGGTAGATATCCAAATACAAGAAATCCAGAGAACACCTGAAAGATACTGTACTAAACGAACATCAACAAGGCATATAGTCATCAGACTGTCCAAGGTCAATGCTAAAGAAAAAAATCTTAAAGTCAGCTAGAGAAAAAGGTCAGGTCACATACAAAGGGAACCTCATTAGTCTAATAGTGGACTTCTTAGTAGAAACTTTACAAGCTAGCAGAGATGGGGGAGACTAGGTTCAGCATTCTTAAATTCCAAGTAAGAATGTCATATTCTGCCAAATGAATCTTCATGAGCAAAAGAGAAAGGAAAACTTTTCCAGACAAGCAAGTGCTAAGGGAATTTGTTACCAGTAGACCAGCCTTACAAGAGATCCTTAAGGGAGTCATAAACATGGGGAAAAAAGAATACCTGCTACCACAAAACACACTGAAGTACATAGCCCAAAGATCCCATAAAGCAACCACATAATAGAAACTACAAAGCAATCAACTGACTACTTCACGACAGGATCAAAACCTCACATATCAATATTAACCTTGAATGTAAAATGGTCTAAACATCCCACCTAAAAAGCACAGAGTAGCAAATTGGATTATAAAAAACAAGACCCATCTATCTACTGTCTTCAATAGACTCATCTCATGTAATGACACCACAGGTTCGAAGTAAAGGGTTAGAGAAAGATCTACCATGCAAATGGAAAACAAAATAGAGCTGGGATCTCTATTCTTATATCAGATGAAATAGACTTTAAACCAACAACAGTAAAAAAGGACAAAAAAGGACATTACATAATGGTAGAGTTCAATTCGACAAGAAAACTTAATTACCCTAAATATATATGCACCCAACATTGGAGCACCCAGATTAATAAAACAAGTATTTCTGGGCCTACAAAAAGATTTAAACAGACACACAATAATATTGGGAGACTTCAACACTCCACAGATAGCATTAGACAGATCACTGAGGCAGAAAACTAAAAAAGAAATTCTGGACTTAAACTCAACACTTCACCAGTTGGATCTAATAGACATCTTTAGAATACTCCACCCATCCACCACAGAAGAAACATTTGTCTCCTCAGCCCACAGAACATATGTGAAGAACAACCACATATTTGGCCATAAAGGAGGTCTCAATACATTTTAAAAGTTAAAATCACACCCACCATATTCTTGGAACACAGTGAAATAAAAATAGACATGAATACCAAGAAGGTCTCTCATTTCTTTGAAATGAATGAAAACAGACACAACATACCAAAAACTCTGGAATGCAGCAAAACCAGTGTTAAGAGGAAAGTTCATAGTGCTAAAAGTGTATCTCAAAAAGTTAGAAAGATCTCAAATTAATAACCTAACATCATACCCAGAGGAACTAAAAAAACAAAAACAAGCTAACACCAAAGCTTGCAGAAGAAATAATAATATCAGGCCAGGAGTGGCGGCTCACACCTGTAATCCCAGCACTTTGGGAGGCTGATGCGGATGGATCACCTGAGGTCAGGAGTTCGAGACCAGCCTGGCCAACATGGCAAAACCCCATCTCTACTGAAAATACAAAAATTAGTGAGGTGTGGTTGCATGTGCCTATAATCCCAGCTACTCAAGAAGCTGAGGCATAAGAATCATTTGAACCCAAGAGGCGGAGGTTGCAGTGAGCTGAGATGGTGCCACTGCACTCCAGCGACAAAGCATTCTGTCTCAAAAAAAAAATAAAAAGGAAAGAAAGGAAAAGAAAAATAGAAATAACTAAAATCATAGTAGAACCAAATGAAGTTGAGACCCAAAGATCCATACAAAGAATCAACAAAACCAAAAGTTGGTTCTGTGAAAGGATAAACAAGATCAATAGATCACTAACTAGATTAATAAAGAAAAAAGAGTGAATGTCCAAATAAACACAATCAGAAATGACAAAGGTGATATTACAACCAAACCCATAGAAATGCAAAAGATCCTCTGAGGCTATTATGAACACCTCTATGAACACAAACTAGAAAATCTGGGGAAATGGGTAAATTCCTGAAAACATACAATCTCCCAAGACTGAATCAGGAAGAAACTGAAATGCTGAACAGACAAATATTGAGTTCCATAATTGAATCAGTAATAAAAAACCTACCAACCAAAAAAAGCCCTGAACCACACGGATTCACAGCTGAATTCTACCAGACTTACAAAGAGGAGTTGGTACCAATTACCAAAACTGTTCCAAAAAATCAAGGAGGAGGGACTCCTTCCTACCTTGTTCCACAAAGCCAACATCACCCTGATACCAAAACCTGGCAAAGACACAATAAAAATAGAAAACTACATGCCAATGTCCCTGATGAAAATAGATGCAAAAATCCTCCACAAAATACTAGCAAACCAAATCCACCAGGACATCAAAAAGTTAATTCACTACAATCAAGTAGGCTTCTTTCCTGAGGGGCAAGGTCTTCAAAAAATGTGACTCATCACATGAACCAAATTAAAACAAAAGCTATATGTTGATCTCAGTAGATACACAAAAAGCTTACAATAAAACCCAATATCCCTTCATGACAAAAGCCCTCAACAAACCGGGTATCAAAGGAACATATCTCAAAATTTTAAAAACCAACTCTCACCATTCTTATTCAACAAGTGCTGAAAGTGCTAGGCAGAGCAATCAGATAAGAGAAAGAAATAAAAGTGATCCAAATAGGAAAAGAAGAAGTACAACTATCTCTTTTCATGGATGATATCATTCTATTTAGAAAACACTAAACATTCCACCAAAAGTTTCCTGGAACTGACACACAACTTCAGTAAAGTTTCAGGAAACAAAATCCATGTAAAAAATCAGCAGCATTTCGTTGGTGGAGCCAAGATGGCCGAATAGGAACAGCTCCGGTCTACAGCTCCCAGCCTGAGCAACACAGAAGACGGGTGATTTCTGCATTTCTATTTGAGGTTCCGGGTTCATCTCACTAGGGAGTGCCAAACAGTGGGTGCAGGACAGTTGGTGCAGCACACTGTGCATGAGCCGAAGCAGGGCGAGGCATTGCCTCACTCGGGAAGTGCAAGGGATCAGGGAGTTCCCTTTCCTAGTCAAAGAAAGGGGTGACAGACAGCACCTGGGAAATCGGGTCAGTCCCACCCTAATACTGCGCTTTTCCAACGGGCCTGGAAAACCAGGAGATTATGTCCTGCACCTGGCTCGGAGAGTCCTATGCCCATGGAGTCTCACTGATTGCTAGCACAGCAGTCTGAGATCAAACTGCAAGGCGGCAGCCAGGCTGGGGGAGGGGCGCCCGCCATTGCCCAGGCTTGCTTAGGTAAACAAAGCAGCCAGGAAGCTTGAACTGGGTGGAGCCCACCACAGCTCAAGGAGGCCTGCCTGCCTCTGTAGGCTCCGCCTCTGGGGGCAGGGCACAGAAAAACAAAAATTCAGCAGGAACCTCTGCAGACTTAAATGTCCCTGTCTGACTGACAGCTTTGAAGAGAGTAGTGGTTCTCCCAGCACACAGCTGGAGATCCGAGAACGGACAGACTGCCTCCTAAAGTGGGTCCCTGACCCTCAAGCAGCCCAACTGGGAGGCACCCCCCAGTAGGGACAGACTGACACCTCACTCGGCCAGGTACTCCTCTGAGACAAAACTTCCAGAGGAACTATCAGACAGCAGAATTTGCGGTCTCACAAAAATCCACTGTTCTGCAGCCACCGCTGCTGACACCTAGCCAAACAAGGTCTGGAGTGGACCTCTAGCAAACTGCAAACAGACCTGCAGCTGACGGTCCGTCTGGTAGAAGGAAAACTAACAAACAGAAAGGACACCCACACCAAAAACCCATCTGTACATCACCATCATCAAAGCCCAAAAGTAGATAAAACCACAAAGATGGGGAAAAAACAAAGCAGAAAAACTGGAAACTCTAAAAAGCAGAGCACCTCTCCTCCTCCAAAGGAACGCAGTTCCTCACCAGCAACGGAACAAAGCTGGACGGAGAATGACTTTGACGAGTTGAGAGAAGAAGGCTTCAGACGATCAAACTACTCCGAGCTACAGGAGGAAATTCAAAACAATAGCAAAGAAGTTAAAAACTTTGAAAAAAAATTAGACGAATGGATAACTAGAATAACCAATGGAGAGAAGGGCTTAAAGGAGCTGATGGAGCTGAAAGCCAAGTATGGAGAACTACGGGAAGATTGCAGAAGCCTCGGTAGCCGATGTGATCAACTGGAAGAAAGGGTATCGCTGATGGAAGATGAAATGAATGAAATGAAGCGAGAAGGGAAGTTTAGAGAAAAAATAATAAAAAGAAAAGAACAAAGGCTCCAAGAAATTTCGGACTATGTGAAAAGACCAAACCTACATCTGATTGGTGTACCTGAAAATGACAGGGAGAATGGAACCAAGTTGGAAAACACTCTGCAAGATATTATCCAGGAGAACTTCCCCAATCTAGCAAGGCAGGCCAACATTCAGATTCAGGAAATACAGAGAACGCCACAAAGATACTCCTCGAGAAGAGCAATTCCAAGACACATAATTGTCAGATTCACCAAAGTTGAAATGAAGGAAAAAATGTTAAGGGCAGCCAGAGAGAAAGGTCAGGTTACCCACAAAGGGAAGCCCATCAGACTAACAGCTGATCTCTCCGCAGAAACTCTACAAGCCAGAAGAGAGTGGGGGCCGATATTCAACATTCTTAAAGAAAAGAATTTTCAACCCAGAACTTCATGTCCAGCCAAACTAAGCTTCATAAGTGAAGGAGAAATAAAATACTTTACAGACAAGCAAATGCTGAGTGATTTTGTCACCACCAGGCCTGCCCTAAAAGAGCTCCTGAAGGAAGCACTAAACATGGAAAGGAACAACCGGTACCAGCCACTGCAAAAACATGCCAAATTGTAAAGACCATAGAGGCTAGGAAGAAACTGCATCAACTAACGAGCAAAATAACCAACTAACATCATAATGACAGGATCAGATTCACACATAACAATATTAAC